>NC_140579.1:763724458-764061958 GCF_964204655.1 Triturus cristatus
GAGGGGGTCATGCTGGGGGTAGATTTAGGGTTTAGGGTAGTGCAGTGGTGTTTGTGTAGTGTAGGGGGTCGTGCTGGGGGTAGTGTTTTAGGGTTTAGGGTAGTGCAGTGGTGTTCGTGTAGTGAAGGGGGTAGTGTTTTAGGGTAGTGCAGTGGTGTTTGTAGAGTAGGTGGTCGTGCTGGGGGTAGTGTTTTAGGGTTTAGGATAGTGCAGTGGTGTTTGTGTAGTATAGGGGTAGTTTTAGGGTTTAGGGTAGTGCTGTGGTGTTTGGGTAGTGTAGGGGGTCGTGCTGGGGGTAGTGCTTTAGGGTAGTGCAGTGGTGTTTGTGTAGTGTAGGGGTTTGGCTTGGGTACTGTTTTAGCGTGTAGGGTAGTGCAGTGGTGTTTGGGTAGTGTAGGGGGATCGTGCTGGGGTAGTGTTTTAGGGTTTAAGGCAGTGCAGTGGTGTTTGTGTAGTGTAGGGGTCCGTGCTGGGGTTGTGTTTTAGGGTGTAGGGTAGTGCAGTGGTGTTTGGGTAGTGTAGGGGGTGGTACTGGGGGTAGATTTACGGTTTAGGATAGTGCAGTGGTGTTTGGGAAATGTAGGGTGTCATGCTGGGGGTAGGGTTTTAGGGTTTAGTGCAGTGGTGCTTGAGTAATGTAGGGGTATCGTGCTGGTTGAAGTGTTTTAGGGTTTAAGGTAGTGCAGTGGTGTTTGGGTAGTTTAGGGGATCGTGCTGGGGTAGTGTTTTTGGGTTTAGGGTAGTGCCGTTGTTTGGGCAGCGAAGGGTGTCGTGCTGGGGGGTAGTGTTTTATGGTTTATGGTAGTACAGTGGTGTTTGTGGAGTGTAGGGGTCATGCTGGGAGTAGATTTAGGGTTTGGGGTAGTACAGTGGTGTTTGTGTAGTGTAGGGGGTTGTGCTTGGGGTAGTGTTTTATGGTTTATGGTAGTACAGTGGTGTTTGTGGAGTGTAGGGGTCATGCTGGGGGTAGATTTAGGGTTTAGGGTAGTGCAGTGGTGTTTGTGTAGTGTAGGGGGTCGGGCTGGGGTAGCGTTTTAGGGTTTAGGGTCGTGCAGTGGTGTTTGGGTAGTGTAGGGGGTTACGCTGGGGGTAGATTTAGGGTTTAGGATAGTGCAGTGGTGTTTGGGTAATGTAGGTTGGTCGAGTTTTAGGGTTTAGTGCAGTGGTGTTTGGGTAGTGTAGGGGGATCGTGCTGGTGGAAGTGGTTTGGGGTTTAAGGCAGTGCAGTGGTGTTTGGGTAGTGTAGGGGGTCGTACTGGGGTAGCTTTAGGGTTTAGGGTAGTGCAGTGGTGTTTGGGTAGTATAGCGAGTCGTGCTGGAAGTAGTGTTCTAGGCTTTAGGGTAGTGCATTTATGTTTGGGTAGTGTAGCTTGTCGTGCTGGGGTAGATTTAGGATTTAGGGTAGTGCAGTGGTGTTTGTGTAGTGTAGGGGATCATGCTGGGGGTAGTGTTTTAGGGATCAGGGTAGTGCAGTTGTGTTTCGGTAGTGAAGGGGTCGCGCTGGGTGTAGTGTTTTAGGGTTTAGGGTAGTGCAGTGGTGCTTGTGTAGTGTAGGGGGTCATGTTGGGTTAGTGTTTTAGGGTTTAGGGCAGTGCAGTGGTGTTTGTGTAGGTAGTGAAGGGGGTCGTACTGGGGGTAGTGTTTTAGGGTTTAGGGTAGTGCAGTGGTGTTTGTGTAGTGTAGGGGGTCGTGTTTTTGGGTTTAGGGCAGTGCAGTGGTGTTTGGGTACTGTGGGGGGTCGTGCTGGGCGGTATTGTTTTAGGGTTTAGGGTAGTACAGTGGTGTTTGTGTAGTGTAGGGCGTTGTGCTTGCGGTAGTGTTTTAGGGTTTAGGGTGGTACAGTGGTGATTGTGTAGTGTAGGTGGTCGTTCTGGGGGTAGTGTTTTGGGGTTTAGGGTAGTACAGTGGTGTTTGTGTAGTGTAGGGGGTCGTGCTTGGGATAGTGTTTTAGGGTTTAGGGGTAGTGCAGTGGTGTTTGTGTAGTGTAGGGGGTCGTACTGGGGTAGTGGTTTAGGGTTTAGGGTAGTACAGTGGTGTTTGTGTAGTGTAGGGTGTCGTGCTGGGTGTAGTGGTTTAGGGTTTAGGGTAGTGCACTGGTGTTTGGGTAGTATAGGGGTAGTGTAGGGGGTAGTGTTTTAGGGTTTAGGTTATTGCAGTGGTGTTTGTGTAGTGTAGCGGTCGTGCTGGGGGTAGTGATTTAGGCTTTAGGGTAGTGCAGTGGTGTTTGGGTAATGTAGGGAGTTGTGCTGGTGGTAGTGTTTTAGGTATTAGGGTAGTGCAGTGATGCTTGTGTAGTGTAGGGTTCGTGCTGGGGTAGTGTTTTAGGGTTTAGGGTAGTGCACTGGTGTTTGTGTATTATACTGGGTAGTGCTGGCGGTAGTGTTCTAGTGTTTTGGGTAGTGCAGTGGTGTTTGTGTAGTGTAGGGGGTCATGGTTTAGGGTAGTGCAGTGGTGTTTGTGTATATTAGGGGGTAGTGCTTGGGGTAGATTTAGGGTTTAGGGTAGTGCAGTGGTATTTGTGTAGTGTAGGGGGTCGTGCTGGGGATAGTGTTTTAGGGTTTAAAGCAGTGCAGTGGTGTTTGTGTAGTGAAGGGGGTCATGCTGGGGTTAGTGTTTTAGGGTTGTTAGTGCAGTGGTGTTTGTGTAGTGTAGGTTGTCGTGCTGGGTGTAGTGTTTTAGGGTTTAGGGCAGTGCAGTGGTGTTTGGGTACTGTAGGGGGTCGTGCTGGGGGTAGAGTATTTGGGTTTATGGTAGTGCCGTGGTGTTTGGGTAGTGAAGGGGGTCGTGCTGGGAGTAGTGTTTTAGGGTTTAGGGTAGTACAGTGGTGTTTTTGTAGTGTAGGGTGTTGTGCTTGGGGGTAGTGTTTTAGGGTTTAGGGTAGTACAGTGGTGTTTGTGTGGTGTAGGGGGTCGTGCTGGGGGAGTGTTTTTGGGTTTAGGGTAGTGCAGTGCTGTTTGTGTAGTGTAGGGGGTCATGCTGGGGGTAGATTTATGGTTTAGGGTAGTGCAGTGGTGTTTGTAGAGTAGGTGGTCGTGCTGGGGGTAGAGTTTTTGGGTTCAAGGTAGTACAGTTGTGTTTGGGTAGTGAAGGGGGTTAAGCTGGGGGTATTGTTTTAGGGTAGTACAGTGGTGTTTGTGTAGTGTAGGGCGTTGTGCTTGGGGTAGTGTTTTAGGGTTTACGGTAGTACAGTGGTGTTGGTGTAGTGTAGGGGATCGTGCTGGGGGTAGTGTTTTTGGGTTCAAGATAGTACAGTTGTGTTTGGGTAGTGAAGGGGTCGTGCACGGGGTAGTATTTTAGGGTTTAGGGTAGTGCAGTGGTGTTTGGGTAGTGTAGGGAGTCGTGCTGGTGGTAGTGGTTTAGGGTTTAGGGTAGTGCAGTGGTGCTTGTGTAGTGTAGGGGTCGTACTGGGGGTAGTGTTTTACGGTTTAGGGTAGTGCAGTGGTGTTTGGGTAGAGTAGGGGTCATGCTGGGGGTAGAGTTTTAGGGTTTAGGGTAGTGCAGTGGTGTTTGTGTAGTGTAGGGGTCGTGCTGGGAGTAGTGTTTTAGGGTTTAGGGTAGTGCAGTGGTGTTAGTGTAGGGGGTGATGCTGGGTTAGTGTTTTAGGGTTTAAGATAGTGCAGTGGTGTTTGTGTAGTATAGGGGTAGTTTTAGGGTTTAGGGTAGTGCTGTGGTGTTTTTGGTAGTGTAGGGGGTCGTGCTGGGGGTAGTGTTTTAGGGTTTAGGGTAGTGCAGTGGTGTTTGTGTAGTATAGGGGGTAGTTTTAGGGTTTAGGGTAGTGCTGTGGTGTTTGTGTAGTGTAGGGGTTTGTGCTTGGGTACTGTTTTAGGGTGTGTAGTGCAGTGGTATTTGTGGAGTGTAGGGGATTACGCTGGGGGTAGTGTTTTAGGGTTTAGGGTTGTGCAGTGGTGTTTTTGTAGTGTAGGGGGTCGCACTGGGGGTAGTGTTTTAGGGTTTAGGATAGTGCAGTGGTGTTTGGGTAGTATAGGGGAATTGTGCTGGTGGCAGTGGTTTGGGGTTTAAGGCAGTGCAGTGGTGTTTGGGTAGTGTAGGGGGTCTTGCTGGGGGTAGCTTTAGGCTTTAGGGTAGTGCATTTATGTTTGGGTAGTGTAGCTTGTCGTGCTGGGGGTAGTGGTTTAGGGTAGTGAATTGATGTTTGGGTAGTGTAGAGGGTCATGCTGGGGGCTGTGTTTAATGGTTTAGGGTATTGCAGTGGTGTTTGTGTAGTGTAGGGGTTCGTGCTGGGGATGGTGTTTTAGGGTTTAGGATAGTACAGTGGTGTTTGTGTAGAGTAGGGGGTCGTGTTTTAGGGTTTAGGGGAGAGCAGTGGTGTTTGGGTAGTGCAGGGGGTCGTGCTGGGGGTAGTGTTTTAGGGTTTAGGGTAGTGCAGTGGTGTTTGTGTTGTGTAGGGGGTAGTGTTTTAGGGTTTAGGGTATGGCAGTGGTGTTTGGGTAGTGTAGGGGGTCGTGCTGGGATTAGTGTTTTAGGGTTTAGGGTAGTGCAGTGGTGTTTGTGTAGTGTAGGAGGTCGTGCTGGGGTAGTGGTTTAGGGTAGTGCAGTGGTGTTTGGGTAGTGTAGGGGGTAGTGCTGGGTGTAGTGTTTTAGGGGTTAGGGTAGTGCAGTCGTGGTTGTGTAGTGTACTGGGTCATGCTGGGGGTAGGGTTTTAGGGTTTAGGGTAGTGCAGTGGTGTTTTGTACTGTTGGGGGTCTTGCTGGGGGTAGTGATTTAGGGTTTAGGGTAGTGCACTGGTGTTTGTGTAGTGTAGCGGTCGTGCTGGGGGTAGTGTTTTAGGGTTTAGGGTAGTGCAGTGGTGTTTGTGTAGTATAGGGGGTCGTACTGGGTGTAGATTTAGGGTAGTGCAGTGGTGTTTTTGTAGTGAAGGGGGTCGAGCTGGGGGTAGTGTTTTAGGGCAGTGCAGATATATTTGTGTAGTGTAGGTAGTCGTGCTTGGGTTAGTGTTTTAGGGTTTAGGGCAGTGCAGTGGAGTTTGGGTAGTGTAGGGGGTCATGCTGGGAGTTGTGTTTTAGGGTTTAGGATAGTGCAGTGGAGTTTGGGTAGTGTAGGGGGTCGTGCTGGGGTAGTGTTTTAGGGTTTAGGGTAGTACAGTGGTGTTTCTGTAGTGTAGTTTGTGGTGCTGGGGATAGTGTTTTAGGGTTTAGGGTAGTGCAGTTGTGTTTGGGTAGTGTAGGGGGTACTGCTGGGGGTAGTGTTTTAAGGTTTAGGGTAGTGCTGTGGTGTTTGTGTAGTGTAGGGGGTCATGCTGGGGTTAGTGTTTTAGGGTTTAGGGTAGTGCAGTGGTGTTGGTGTAGTGTAGGGGTATTGATTTAGGGTTTAGGGTAGTGCACTGGTGTTTGTGTATTGTAGGGGTAGTGCTGGCGGTAGTGTTTGTGTTTTGGGTAGTGCAGTGGTATTTGGGTACTGTAGGGGTCGTGCTGGGGGTAGTGTTTTAGGGTTTAAAGCAGTGCAGTGGTGTTTGTGTAGTGAAGGGGGTCATACTGGGGTTAGTGTTTTAGGGTTAAGGGTAGTGCAGTGGTGTTTGTGTAGTGTAGGGGGTCGTGCTGGGTGTAGATTTAGGGGTTAGGGTAGTGCAGTGGTGTTTGTGTAGTGTAGGGGGTGGTGTTTTAGGGTAGTGCAGTGGTGTTTGGGGAGTGTAGGGGGTCATGTTTTAGGGTTTAGGGCAGTGCAGTGGTATTTGGGTACTGTAGGGGTCGTGCTGGGGGTAGTGTTTTAGGGTTTAAAGCAGTGCAGTGGTGTTTGTGTAGTGAAGGGGGTCATACTGGGGTTAGTGTTTTAGGGTTAAGGGTAGTGCAGTGGTGTTTGTGTAGTGTAGGGGGTCGTGCTGGGTGTAGATTTAGGGGTTAGGGTAGTGCAGTGGTGTTTGTGTAGTGTAGGGGGTGGTGTTTTAGGGTAGTGCAGTGGTGTTTGGGGAGTGTAGGGGGTCATGTTTTAGGGTTTAGGGCAGTGCAGTGGTGTTTGGGTACTGTAGGGGCTCGTGCTGGGGGTAGAGTTTTTGTGTTTATGGTAGTGCAGTTGTGTTTGGGTAGTGAAGGGGGTCGTTCTGGGGGTAGTGTTTTAGGGTTTAGGGTAGTACAGTGGTGTTTGTGTAGTGTAGGGGGTTGTGCTGGTGGTAGTGTTTTAGGGTTTAGAGTCGTGCCGTGGTGCTTGTGTAGTGTAGGGGGTCGTGCTGGGGTAGTGTTTTAGGGTTTAGGGTAGTGCAGTGGTGTTTGGGTAGTATAGAGAGTAGTGTAGGGGGTAGTGTTTTTGGGTTTAGGGCAGTGCAGTGAAGTTTGGGTACTGTAGGGGGTCGAGCTGGGGGTAGAGATTTTGGGTTCAAGGTAGTACAGTTGTGTTTGGGTAGTTAAGGGGTCGAGCTGAGGGTAGTGTTTTAGGGTTTAGGGTAGTGCAGTGGTGTTTGTGTAGTGTAGGGGGTCGTGCTGGGGGAGTGTTTTTGGGTTTAGGGTAGTGCAGTTGTGTTTGGGTAGTGAAGGTGTCGCGCTGGGGTAGATTTAGGGTTTAGGGTAGTGCAGTGGTGTTTGTGTAGTGTAGGGGGTCGTGCTGGGGGTAGTGTTTTAGGGTTTAGGTTAGTGCAGTGGTGTTCGTGTAGTGAAGGGGGTAGTGTTTTAGGGTAGTGCAGTGGTGTTTGTAGAGTAGGTGGTCGTGCTGGGGGTAGTGTTTTAGGGTTTAGGATAGTGCAGTGGTGTTTGTGTAGTATAGGGGTAGTTTTAGGGTTTAGGGTAGTGCTGTGGTGTTTGGGTAGTGTAGGGGGTCGTGCTGGGGGTAGTGCTTTAGGGTAGTGCAGTGGTGTTTGTGTAGTGTAGGGGTTTGGCTTGGGTACTGTTTTAGCGTGTAGGGTAGTGCAGTGGTGTTTGGGTAGTGTAGGGGGTCGTGCTGGGGGTAGTGTTTTAGGGTTTAGGGTAGTGCAGTGGTGCTTGTGTAGTGTAGGGGGTCGTGCTTGGGATAGTGTTTTAGGGTTTAGGGGTAGTGCAGTGGTGTTTGTGTAGTGTAGGGGGTCGTACTGGGGGTAGTGGTTTAGGGTTTAGGGTAGTACAGTGGTGTTTGTGTAGTGTAGGGGGTCGTGCTGGGTGTAGTGGTTTAGGGTAGTGCACTGGTGTTTGGGTAGTATAGGGGTAGTGTAGGGGGTAGTGTTTTAGGGTTTAGGTTATTGCAGTGGTGTTTGTGTAGTGTAGCGGTCGTGCTGGGGGTAGTGTTAGGGTTTAGGGTAGTGCAGTGGTGTTTGTGTAGTGTAGGGGGTAGTGTTTTAGGGTTTAGGATACTGCAGTGGTGTTTATGTAGTGTAGGGGGTCATGTTTTAGGGTTTAGGGTAGTGCAGTGGTTTGGGTAGAGAAGGAGTCGCGCTGGGGTTAGTGTTTTAGGGTTTAGGGTAGTACAGTGGTGTTTGTGTAGTGTAGGGTGTCGTGCTTGGGGTAGTGTTTTAGGGTTTAGGTTAGTGCAGTGATGTTTGTGTAGTCTAGGGGTCTTGCTGGTGGTAGTGTTTTAGGGTTTAAGGTAGTGCACTGGTGTTTGAGTAGTGTAGGGTTGTGCTGGGGGTAGTGTTTTAGGGTTTGGGTAGTGCAGCGGTGTCTGTGGAGTGTAGGGTGTAGTGGTTTAGGGTAGTGCACTGGTGTTTGTGTAGTGTAGCTGTCGTGCTGGGGGTAGTGTTTTAGGGTTTAGGGTAGTGCAGTGGTGTTTGTGTAGTATAGGGGGTCGTACTGGGTGTAGATTTAGGGTAGTGCAGTGGTGTTTGTGTAGTGAAGGGGGTCGAGCTGGTGGTAGTGTGTTAGGGTTTAGGGTAGTGCAGTGGTGTTTGGGTACTGTAGGGGTCGTGCTGGGGGTAGTGTTTTAGGGTTTAAAGCAGTGCAGTGGGGTTTGTGTAGTGAAGGGGGTCATGCTGGGGTTAGTGTTTTAGGGTTAAGGGTAGTGCAGTGGTGTTTGTGTAGTGTAGGGGGTCGTGCTGGGTGTAGATTTAGGGGTTAGGGTAGTGCAGTGGTGTTTGTGTAGTGTAGGGGGTGGTGTTTTAGGGTAGTGCAGTGGTGTTTGGGGAGTGTAGGGGGTCATGTTTTAGGGTTTAGGGCAGTGCAGTGGTGTTTGGGTACTGTAGGGGGTCGTGCTGGGGGTAGAGTTTTGGGGTTTATGGTAGTGCAGTTGTGTTTGGGTAGTGAAGGGGGTCGTTCTGGGGGTAGTGTTTTAGGGTTTAGGGTAGTACAGTGGTGTTTGTGTAGTGAAGGGGGTCGTGCTGGGGTAGTGTTTTAGGGTTTAGGGTAGTGCAGTGGTGTTTGTGTAGTGTAGGGGGTCGTGCTGGGGGAGTGTTTTTGGGTTTAGGGTAGTGCAGTTGTGTTTGGGTAGTGAAGGTGTCGCGCTGGGGGTAGTGTTTAGGGTTTAGGGTAGTACTGTGGAGTTTGTGTATATTAGGGGGTCGTGCTTGGGGTAGTGTTTTAGGGTTTAGGGTAGTGCAGTGCTGTTTGTGTAGTGGAGGGGGTCATGCTGGGGGTAGATTTAGGGTTTAGGGTAGTGCAGTGGTGTTTGTGTAGTGTAGGGGGTCGTGCTGGGGGTAGTGTTTTAGGGTTTAGGGTAGTGCAGTGGTGTTCGTGTAGTGAAGGGGGTAGTGTTTTAGGGTAGTGCAGTGGTGTTTGTAGAGTAGGTGGTCGTGCTGGGGGTAGTGTTTTAGGGTTTAGGATAGTGCAGTGGTGTTTGTGTAGTATAGGGGTAGTTTTAGGGTTTAGGGTAGTGCTGTGGTGTTTGGGTAGTGTAGGGGGTCGTGCTGGGGGTAGTGCTTTAGGGTAGTGCAGTGGTGTTTGTGTAGTGTAGGGGTTTGGCTTGGGTACTGTTTTAGCGTGTAGGGTAGTGCAGTGGTGTTTGGGTAGTGTAGGGGGATCGTGCTGGGGTAGTGTTTTAGGGTTTAAGGCAGTGCAGTGGTGTTTGTGTAGTGTAGGGGTCCGTGCTGGGGTTGTGTTTTAGGGTGTAGGGTAGTGCAGTGGTGTTTGGGTAGTGTAGGGGGTGGTACTGGGGGTAGATTTACGGTTTAGGATAGTGCAGTGGTGTTTGGGAAATGTAGGGTGTCATGCTGGGGGTAGGGTTTTAGGGTTTAGTGCAGTGGTGCTTGAGTAATGTAGGGGTATCGTGCTGGTTGAAGTGTTTTAGGGTTTAAGGTAGTGCAGTGGTGTTTGGGTAGTTTAGGGGATCGTGCTGGGGTAGTGTTTTTGGGTTTAGGGTAGTGCCGTTGTTTGGGCAGCGAAGGGTGTCGTGCTGGGGGGTAGTGTTTTATGGTTTATGGTAGTACAGTGGTGTTTGTGGAGTGTAGGGGTCATGCTGGGGGTAGATTTAGGGTTTGGGGTAGTACAGTGGTGTTTGTGTAGTGTAGGGGGTTGTGCTTGGGGTAGTGTTTTATGGTTTATGGTAGTACAGTGGTGTTTGTGGAGTGTAGGGGTCATGCTGGGGGTAGATTTAGGGTTTAGGGTAGTGCAGTGGTGTTTGTGTAGTGTAGGGGGTCGGGCTGGGGTAGCGTTTTAGGGTTTAGGGTCGTGCAGTGGTGTTTGGGTAGTGTAGGGGGTTACGCTGGGGGTAGATTTAGGGTTTAGGATAGTGCAGTGGTGTTTGGGTAATGTAGGTTGGTCGAGTTTTAGGGTTTAGTGCAGTGGTGTTTGGGTAGTGTAGGGGGATCGTGCTGGTGGAAGTGGTTTGGGGTTTAAGGCAGTGCAGTGGTGTTTGGGTAGTGTAGGGGGTCGTACTGGGGTAGCTTTAGGGTTTAGGGTAGTGCAGTGGTGTTTGGGTAGTATAGCGAGTCGTGCTGGAAGTAGTGTTCTAGGCTTTAGGGTAGTGCATTTATGTTTGGGTAGTGTAGCTTGTCGTGCTGGGGTAGATTTAGGATTTAGGGTAGTGCAGTGGTGTTTGTGTAGTGTAGGGGATCATGCTGGGGGTAGTGTTTTAGGGATCAGGGTAGTGCAGTTGTGTTTCGGTAGTGAAGGGGTCGCGCTGGGTGTAGTGTTTTAGGGTTTAGGGTAGTGCAGTGGTGCTTGTGTAGTGTAGGGGGTCATGTTGGGTTAGTGTTTTAGGGTTTAGGGCAGTGCAGTGGTGTTTGTGTAGTGAAGGGGGTCGTACTGGGGGTAGTGTTTTAGGGTTTAGGGTAGTGCAGTGGTGTTTGTGTAGTGTAGGGGGTCGTGTTTTTGGGTTTAGGGCAGTGCAGTGGTGTTTGGGTACTGTAGGGGGTCGTGCTGGGCGGTATTGTTTTAGGGTTTAGGGTAGTACAGTGGTGTTTGTGTAGTGTAGGGCGTTGTGCTTGCGGTAGTGTTTTAGGGTTTAGGGTGGTACAGTGGTGATTGTGTAGTGTAGGTGGTCGTTCTGGGGGTAGTGTTTTGGGGTTTAGGGTAGTACAGTGGTGTTTGTGTAGTGTAGGGGGTCGTGCTTGGGATAGTGTTTTAGGGTTTAGGGGTAGTGCAGTGGTGTTTGTGTAGTGTAGGGGGTCGTACTGGGGTAGTGGTTTAGGGTTTAGGGTAGTACAGTGGTGTTTGTGTAGTGTAGGGTGTCGTGCTGGGTGTAGTGGTTTAGGGTTTAGGGTAGTGCACTGGTGTTTGGGTAGTATAGGGGTAGTGTAGGGGGTAGTGTTTTAGGGTTTAGGTTATTGCAGTGGTGTTTGTGTAGTGTAGCGGTCGTGCTGGGGGTAGTGATTTAGGCTTTAGGGTAGTGCAGTGGTGTTTGGGTAATGTAGGGAGTTGTGCTGGTGGTAGTGTTTTAGGTATTAGGGTAGTGCAGTGATGCTTGTGTAGTGTAGGGTTCGTGCTGGGGTAGTGTTTTAGGGTTTAGGGTAGTGCACTGGTGTTTGTGTATTATACTGGGTAGTGCTGGCGGTAGTGTTCTAGTGTTTTGGGTAGTGCAGTGGTGTTTGTGTAGTGTAGGGGGTCATGGTTTAGGGTAGTGCAGTGGTGTTTGTGTATATTAGGGGGTAGTGCTTGGGGTAGATTTAGGGTTTAGGGTAGTGCAGTGGTATTTGTGTAGTGTAGGGGGTCGTGCTGGGGATAGTGTTTTAGGGTTTAAAGCAGTGCAGTGGTGTTTGTGTAGTGAAGGGGGTCATGCTGGGGTTAGTGTTTTAGGGTTGTTAGTGCAGTGGTGTTTGTGTAGTGTAGGTTGTCGTGCTGGGTGTAGTGTTTTAGGGTTTAGGGCAGTGCAGTGGTGTTTGGGTACTGTAGGGGGTCGTGCTGGGGGTAGAGTATTTGGGTTTATGGTAGTGCCGTGGTGTTTGGGTAGTGAAGGGGGTCGTGCTGGGGGTAGTGTTTTAGGGTTTAGGGTAGTACAGTGGTGTTTTTGTAGTGTAGGGTGTTGTGCTTGGGGGTAGTGTTTTAGGGTTTAGGGTAGTACAGTGGTGTTTGTGTAGTGTAGGGGGTCATGCTGGGGGAGTGTTTTTGGGTTTAGGGTAGTGCAGTGCTGTTTGTGTAGTGTAGGGGGTCATGCTGGGGGTAGATTTATGGTTTAGGGTAGTGCAGTGGTGTTTGTAGAGTAGGTGGTCGTGCTGGGGGTAGAGTTTTTGTGTTCAAGGTAGTACAGTTGTGTTTGGGTAGTGAAGGGGGTCAAGCTGGGGGTATTGTTTTAGGGTAGTACAGTGGTGTTTGTGTAGTGTAGGGCGTTGTGCTTGGGGTAGTGTTTTAGGGTTTACGGTAGTACAGTGGTGTTGGTGTAGTGTAGGGGATCGTGCTGGGGGTAGTGTTTTTGGGTTCAAGATAGTACAGTTGTGTTTGGGTAGTGAAGGGGTCGTGCACGGGGTAGTATTTTAGGGTTTAGGGTAGTGCAGTGGTGTTTGGGTAGTGTAGGGAGTCGTGCTGTTGGTAGTGGTTTAGGGTTTAGGGTAGTGCAGTGGTGCTTGTGTAGAGTAGGGGTCGTACTGGGGGTAGTGTTTTACGGTTTAGGGTAGTGCAGTGGTGTTTGGGTAGAGTAGGGGTCATGCTGGGGGTAGAGTTTTAGGGTTTAGGGTAGTGCAGTGGTGTTTGTGTAGTGTAGGGGTCGTGCTGGGAGTAGTGTTTTAGGGTTTAGGGTAGTGCAGTGGTGTTAGTGTAGGGGTGATGCTGGGTTAGTGTTTTAGGGTTTAAGATAGTGCAGTGGTGTTTGTGTAGTATAGGGGTAGTTTTAGGGTTTAGGGTAGTGCTGTGGTGTTTTTGGTAGTGTAGGGGGTCGTGCTGGGGGTAGTGTTTTAGGGTTTAGGGTAGTGCAGTTGTGTTTGTGTAGTATAGGGGGTAGTTTTAGGGTTTAGGGTAGTGCTGTGGTGTTTGTGTAGTGTAGGGGTTTGTGCTTGGGTACTGTTTTAGGGTGTGTAGTGCAGTGGTATTTGTGGAGTGTAGGGGGTTACGCTGGGGGTAGTGTTTTAGGGTTTAGGGTTGTGCAGTGGTGTTTTTGTAGTGTAGGGGGTCACACTGGGGGTAGTGTTTTAGGGTTTAGGATAGTGCAGTGGTGTTTGGGTAGTGTAGGGGAATCGTGCTGGTGGCAGTGGTTTGGGGTTTAAGGCAGTGCAGTGGTGTTTGGGTAGTGTAGGGGGTCTTGCTGGGGGTAGCTTTAGGCTTTAGGGTAGTGCATTTATGTTTGGGTAGTGTAGCTTGTCGTGCTGGGGGTAGTGGTTTAGGGTAGTGAATTGATGTTTGGGTAGTGTAGAGGGTCATGCTGGGGGCTGTGTTTAAGGGTTTAGGGTATTGCAGTGGTGTTTGTGTAGTGTAGGGGTTTGTGCTGGGGATGGTGTTTTAGGGTTTAGGATAGTATAGTGGTGTTTGTGTAGAGTAGGGGGTCGTGTTTTAGGGTTTAGGGGAGAGCAGTGGTGTTTGGGTAGTGCAGGGGGTCGTGCTGGGGGTAGTGTTTTAGGGTTTAGGGTAGTGCAGTGGTGTTTGTGTTGTGTAGGGGGTGGTGTTTTAGGGTTTAGGGTATGGCAGTGGTGTTTGGGTAGTGTAGGGGGTCGTGCTGGGATTAGTGTTTTAGGGTTTAGGGTAGTGCACTGGTGTTTGTGTAGTGTAGGGGGTCATGGTTTAGGGTAGTGCAGTGGTGTTTGGGTAGTGTAGGGGGTTGTGCTGGGGGTAGTGTTTTAGTGTTTAGGGTAGTGCAGTGTTGCTTGTGTAGTGTAGGGGGTCATGATTTGGGGTGTAGGTTAGTGCAGTGGTGTTTGGGTAGTGTACGGGGTTGTGCTGGGGTAGTGTTTTAGGGTTTAGGGTAGTGAAGTGGTGTTTGTGTAGTGTAGGGGGTCGTGCTGGGGGTAGTGTTTTAGGATTTAGGGTAGTGTGGTGGTGTTTGCGTAGTGTAGGGGGTCATGTTTTTGGGTTTAGGTTAGTGTAGTTTTGGTTGGGTAGTGTAGGGGGTCGCACTTGGGGTCGTGTTTTAGGGTTTAGGGTAGTGCAGTGGTGTTTGTGTAGTATAGGGGTTCGTGCTGGGGTAGTGGTTTAGGGTAGTGCGGTGGTGTTTGGATAGTGTAGGTGTTCGTTCTGGGGTAGTGGTTTAGGGTAGTTTAGTGGTGTTTGTGTAGTGTAAGGGGTCAAGATGGGGGTAGTGTTTTAGGGTAGTGCAGTGGTGTTTGTGTAATGTAGATGGTCATGCTTGGGGTAGATTTAGGGTTTAAGGTAATGCAGTGGTGTTTGGGTAGTGTAGGGGGTTGTGCTGCAGGTAGTGTTTTAGGGTTTAGGGTATTTTAGTGGTGTTTGTGTAGTGTAGGGGTTCAAGATGGGGGTAGTGTTTTAGGGTAGTGCAGTGGTGTTTGTGTAATGTATATGGTCATGCTGGGGGTAGATTTAGGGTTTTGGGTAGTGCAGTGGTGTTTGGGTAGTGTAGGGGGTCACGCTGGGTGTAGTGTTTTAGGGTTTAGGGTAATGCAGTGGTGTTTGTGTAGTGTAGGGGCTCATGCTGGGGGTAGTGGTTTAGGGTAGTTCAGTGGTGTTTGTGTAATGTAGATGGTCATGCTGGGGGTAGATTTAGGGTTTAGGGTAGTGCAGTGGAGTTTGGGTAGTGTAGGGTTTGTGCTGGGAGTAGTGTTTTAGGGTAGTAAAGTAGTGTTTGTGTAGTGTAGGGGGTCGTGCTGGGGATAGATTTATGGTTTAGGGTAGTGCAGTGGTGTTTGTGTAGTGTAGGGGGTCGTGGTTTAGGGTAGTGCAGTGGTGATTGTGTAGTATAGGGGTTCGTGCTGGGGTAGTGTTTTAGGGTTTAGCGTAGTGCAGTGGTGTTTGGGTGGTGCAGGGCGTCGTTCTGGGGTTAGTGTTTTAGGGTTTAGGATATTGCAGGTGTTTGGGTAGTCTAGGGGGTCGTGCTGGGGGTAGGGTTTTAGGGTTTAGGGTAGTGAAGTGGTGTTTGTGTAGTGTATCTGGTTGTGCTGGGGGTAGATTTAGGGTAGTGCAGTGGTGCTTGTGTAGTTTAGGGTGTTGTACTGGGGGTAGTGTTTTAGGGATAAGGGTAGTGCAGTGGTGTTTGTGTAGGGGGTCGTGCTGGGGGTAGTGTTTTAGGGTTCAGGGTAGTACAGTGGTGTTTGTGTAGTGTAGGGGTCGTGCTGGGGGTAGTGTTTTAGGGTTTAGGGTAGTGCGTGCAGGTATGTTTGGGCAGTGTAGGGTGTCGTGTTGGGGGTAGTGTTTTAGGGTTTGGGTAGTGCAGTGAGGTTTGGATAGTGTAGGGGGTCATGCTGGGGGTAGTGTTTAGGGGTTTAGGGTAGTGGAGTTGTGTTTGTGTAGTGTATGGGTCGTGCTGGGGGTTGTGTTTTAGGGTTTTGGGTAGTGCAGTCGTGTTTGTGTAGTGTAGGGTGTAGTGTTTTTGGGTTAAGGGTATTGCAGTTGTTTGTGTAGGGGTTCATGCTGGGGATAGTGTTTTAGGGTTTAGGATAGTGCAGTGGTGTTTGTGTAGAGTAGGGGGTCGTGTTTTAGGGTTTAGGGGAGAGCAGTGTTTGGGTAGTGCAGGGGGTCGTGCTGTGGGTAGTGTTTTAGGGTTTAGGGTAGTTTAGTGGTGTTTGTGAAGTGTAGGGGGTCAAGCTGGGGGTAGTGTTTTAGGGTAGTGCAGTGGTGTTTGGGTAGTGTAGGGGGTTGTGCTGCAGGTAGTGTTTTAGGATTTAGAGCAGTGCAGTGGTGTTTGTGTAGTGTAGGGAGTCGTGCTGGGGGTAGTGTTTTAGGGTTTAGGGCAGTGCAGTGGTGTTTTAGTGTAGGGGGTCATGCCGGGGGTAGTGTTTTAGGGTTTAGGGCAGTGCAGTGTTGTTTGGGTATTGTAGGGGGTTGTGCTGGGGGTAGTGTTTTAGCATTTAGGGTAGTGCAGTGGTGTGTGGGTAGTCTAGGGGGTCATGCTGGGGTAGGTTTAGGGTTTTGGGTAGTGCAGTGGTGTTTGTGTAGTGTAGGGGGGTCGCCCTTGGTATAGTGGTTTAGGGTAGTGCAGTGGTGTTTGGGTAGTGTAGGGGCTCATGCTGGGGGTAGTGGTTTAGGGTTTAGCGTGGGGCAGTGGTATTTGTGTAGTGTACCCCCTACACTACACGTGCTGGGGTAGTGTTTTAGGGTTTAGGGTAATGCAGTGGTCTTTGGGTAGTGTAGGGGGTTGTGCGGGGGGTAGTGTTTTAGGGTTTAGGGTAGTGCAGTGGTGTTTGTGTAGGGGGTCGTGTTTTAGGGTTTAGGGTAGTGCAGTAGTGTTTGTGTAGTATAGGGGTTCGTGCTGGGGTAGTGTTTTAGGGTTTAGGGTAGTGCAGTGGTGTTTTGATAGTGTAGGGGGTCGTGCTGTGGGTAGTGTTTTAGGGTTTAGGGTAGTTTAGTGGTGTTTGTGTAGTGTAGGGGGTCAAGCTGGGGGTAGTGTTTTAGGGTAGTGCAGTGGTGTTTGTGTAATGTAGATTGTCATGGTTGGGGTAGATTTAGGGTATAAGGTAATGCAGTGGTGTTTGGGTAGTGTAGGGGGTTGTGCTGCAGGTAGTGTTTTAGGGTTTAGAGCAGTGCAGTGGTGTTTGTGTAGTGTAGGGGGTTGTGCTGGGTGTAGTGTTTTAGGGTTTAGGGTAGTTTAGTGGTGTTTGTGTAGTGTAGGGGGTCAAGCTGGGGGTAGTGTTTTAGGGTAGTGCAGTGGTGTTTGTGTAATGTAGATTGTCATGGTTGGGGTAGATTTAGGGTATAAGGTAATGCAGTGGTGTTTGGGTAGAGTAGGGGGTTGTGCTGCAGGTAGTGTTTTAGGGTTTAGAGCAGTGCAGTGGTGTTTGTGTAGTGTAGGGGGTTGTGCTGGGTGTGGTGTTTTAGGGTTTAGGGCAGTGCAGTGGTGTATGTGTAGTGTAGGGGGTCATGCTGGGGTTAGTGTTTTAGGGTTTAGAGTAGTGAATTGGTGTTTGTGTAGTGTAGGGGGTCGTGTTTTAGGGTTTAGGGCAGTGCAGTGGTGTTTTTGTAGTGTAGGGGGTCGAGTTTTAGGGTTTAGGGTAGTTCATTGGTGTTTGGGTAGTGTAGGGGGTTGTGCTGGGGGTAGTGTTTTAGGGTAGTGCAGTGGTGTTTGTGAAGTGTAGGGGGTCATGCTGGGGGTATTGTTTTAGGGTTTAGGGCAGTGCAGTGGTGTTTTTGTAGTGTAGGGGGATGTGCTGGGGTAGTGTTTTAGGGTTTAGGGTAGTGCAGTGGTGTTTGGGTAATGTAGGGGGTCGTACTGGGGGTAGGGTTTTAGGGTTTAGTGTAGTGGTGTTTGTGTAGTGTAGGGGGATCGTGCTGGGGGTAGGTTTAGGATAGTGCAGTGGTGTTTGGGTAGTGAAGGGGGTCATGCTGGGGTAGTATTTTAGGATGTAGGGTAGTACAGTGGTGTTTGGGTAGTGTAGTGGGTCGTGCTTGGGGGAGTTTTTTTGGGTTTAAGGTAGTGCAGTTGTGTTTGGGTAGTGAAGGGGTCTTGCTGGGGGTTGTGTTTTTGGGTTTAGGGTAGTGCAGTGGTATTTGGTTAGCGTAAGGGTTCGTGCTGGGGGTATTGTTTCAGGGCAGTGCAGAGGTGTTTGTGTTGTGTAGGGGGTCGTGGTTTAGGGTAGTGCAGTGGAGTTTGGGTAGTGTAGGGGGCCGTGCTGGGGTTAGTGGTTTAGGGTAGTGAAGTGGTGTTTATGTAGTGTAGGGTGTCATGTTGAGGGTAGATTTAGGGTTTAGGGTACTGCATTGGTGTATGTGTAGTGTAGGGTGTCACGCTGGGGTAGTGTCTTAGGGTTTGGGGGAGTGCAGTGGTGTTTGGGTAGTGAAGGGGTCGTGCTGGGGGTAGTGTTTTAGGGCAGAGCAGAGGTGTTTGTGTAGTGTAGGGAGTCGTGCTGGGGTTAGTGTTTTTGGGTCTAGGGTAGTGCATTGGTGTTTGGGTAGTGTGGGGGTTGTGCTGGGGGTAGTTTTTTAGTGTTTAGGGTAGTGCGGTGTTTGTGTAGTGTATGGGGTCATGTTTTAGTGTATAGTGCAGTGGTGTTCGGGTAGTGTAAGGGGTCATGCTGGGGGTAGTGTTTTAGGGTTTAGGATATTGCAGTTGTGTTTGGATAGTGTAGTGGGTCGTGCTGGGGGTAGTGTTTTAGGGTTTAGGGTAGTGCAGTGGTGTTTGTGTAGTGTAGGGGGTCATGCTGGGGGTAGTGTTTTAGGGTTTAGGGCAGTGCAGTGGTATGTTTGTGGTGTAGGGGGTCATGCTAGGGGTAGATTTACGGTTTAGGGCAGTGCAGTGGTGTTTTGGTAGTGTAGGGGGTTGTGCTGGGGGTAGTATTTAAGGGTTTAGGGTAGTGCAGTTGTGTTTGTGTAGTGTAGGGGGTCGTGCTGGGGGTAGTGTTTGAGGGTTTAGGGTAGTGCAATGGTGTTGCTGTAGTGTAGGGTGTCATGTTTTATGGTAGTGCTGTGATGCTTGGGTAGTGTAGGGGTTCATGCTGGAGGTAGTGTTTTAGGCTTTAGGGTAGTGCAGTGGTGTTTTGGTAATGTAGGGGGTAGTGATATAGGGTTTTGGGTAGTTCACTGGTGTTTGTGTAGTGTAGCGGGTCAAGCTGGGGGTAGTGTTTTACGGTTTAGGTAATGCAGTGGTGTTTGTGTAGTGTAGTCTGTCATGCTGGGATAGTGTTTTAAGGTTTAGGGCAGTGCAGTGGTGTTTGGGTAGTCTAGGGGGTTACGCTGGGGGTAGTGTTTTAAGGTTTAGGGTAGTGTAGGGGGTCATGCTGGGGGTATTGTTTTAGGGTTTAGGGCAGTGCAGTTGTGTTTTTGTAGTGTAGGGGGATGTGCTGGGGTAGTGTTTTAGGGTTTAGGGTAGTACAGTGGTGTTTGGGTAATGTAGGGGGTCGTACTGGGGGTAGGGTTTTAGGGTTTAGTGTAGTGGTGTTTGGGTAGTGTAGGGGGTCGTAATGGGGGTAGTGTTTTAGGGTTTAGGATAGTGCAGTTGTGTTTGGGTAGTGTATGGGGTACTGCTGGTGGTAGTGTTTTATTGTTTAGGGTAGTGCCGTGGTGTTTGTGTAGTGTAGCGGGTAGTGTTTTAGGGTTTAGGGTAGTGCAGTGTTTGTGTAGGGTGTTGTGGTTCCGTGAATTCTGAACCCATTCAATGAAGGTTGTCGTATCGTGATGATTTTGGTATCAGCGAACCGCGACTGACAAGTGCGGTATGCGTAACGTTTTCGTCATGCTACACCGATGGATTCAGAGTGTATTTGACGATCTAGTCTGCACCCTTGGGTTTCATTTTTTGCATAACCGCCATTTTGTGGTTGCCCTCACATAGGCTAATGACTACAGGATGACTGTGGCCAAGCGAGCCTCTAAGGACGCGTACACCTTAGCTTGAGTTCGTGTTGACTCCTGTTTGACCTGAGTCAACTGACCCTGTTGCCCGAGGCTAAACTTGTTGAGCCAGTACGTTGTTAAGCAGCTGGTCAGATAGAGATCAAAGAGCAGGACATTATTGATTCTATGGCACACGCACACACCCCTCTATCTTGCTCCTCATCTGTTTCTGCTCCTTCCTTTTATGGCCTTATGGCCTAATTATTGATTTGGGTTGAGGTCTTTTATGATGGGCCCGTCCAGCCTGTTCGAGCAAGAATGCTGGATTTTTGCCTTGTCATTGGCGATGGGTTGGATAACTGAAAGTGGGTTTGTCGTTATGTGATGCCTCTGTAAATATCATCCTCTGATTGGTCAAATTTGTGAGTAATTGATGCTAGCCAGGAACGTGGTTTTTGGCATAAAAGACGATGCTCCGCTCTATTATGTTGAGCAGTCTCCTGAGAACATACACCGTGTTGTACTTCTAGGACCTCTGTTACTGGCTGCAGCTAATAAAATTGATCTTTGATGTCAACAGAAGAATCCCGTGTCTCTGTACTCTAAGACAGGTGGACCCGAAGACTTCGGGCGTTCCCCCTGCGCCGCTGGGTTTAAATCCCGGTTCTTCAGTTGGCGCCCAAGGTTGGGCGACTTCAACGGTACCGGTCCAAGCCTGAAGATCGTGAGTCGCTTCGTGTGAAAATTCTGGAGGGAGGCCTACCACTTCATCGACCCCTGTATGTCGTTGTGGTCCGAAAGTCTTTGCTGCGAAGTTCCCCGCGTTCCGACGGCTACGAAGGACTGCTGCCCTGACTGTCGCCCTGTCTTGGAGCCCTTTGATGACTTGTAAAGCGAGACGATAGACGGGTCTTCTGGCGACGTCATCGATATTTCAGTTAAGTATGAGTGGAGCGTCTCCCAGTCCTTAGTTTGTTTTGGTATCCTTCGGGATCGCTTTGATTTGGTACCTGCAGGCCCCAAAGCCGAGGGACTCGTGTATTCACGAGGCTACCGTTTTGATATTCCCTTGAAGTTTGAAGCTAGACTAGTGAGCGAAGATGCCTGGTCTTAGCAGACTTGGAAAGATATTTTGTTATGGTTGTAATAGGGATTCCCGATTGGAGGACTCGTGTCCGGTGCCTCCGATTGGAACTCCGACCTATGAGCTCTATTTAAAACACGGCGTGGGCCCCATCACGTATAATGACGTATGGATTAAGTATACTAGGAAGGATGGTGTCCTAAAATGGCCCCAATATGGTAGTTATGACACGGAAATTTTAGATAATTTAGAAGTTAAACTCTTCAAAAAGAAAGCCCGGCCGGCAATGTTTGACTCTTTCCGCCTTTGGCGAAAAGAAGCCAAACGGAAGGAAAAAGTTAGCGAAACGAAATAAGCGTGCACAAGGTATGTCGATGGTGCAGGCTGCTATACAGTTTAGGGATAATGAGGAGGAGCAAGAAAGCGAACAGATGTTTAGGCAACGTCAATTAGCGGTAGACAAATGTTATCCAGCTTTGCCGCCTCAACAGCAAGAAGAAAAGAAAGATCTTGCGAAAGATCCTTTAATGTCGCATCTATTAAGTTCGCCAACCCCTTATGCTCAGTGCTACCGCACCTCCGCCACTTGTAGTTGCGCAACCCCCGGTTGTTTTACCCCCAGTGGTTCCTCAACAGCCAGCTCTCCCTCTACTGGCTACTACTGCCTCGGCGCAGCCTTCTCAAGGGCCGCCGTCTTTGCTACCTCCTTCGTCTGCTACTCCTATACCTGTGTTGTCTGTTCCTTCTGTTACTGTTCCGACTTCGGTTCCTTCTCATTCTGCTTTGTCTCCTGTTCTTTTGTCACCTTCTCCTTCTGCTCGATGGAGAATGACTGATGCGGTTGCTAGTCTTTTTTCTCCTCTAATGGGTTCATTGGGTATGTCTCCTGTTGTAGAGCGTAAGCAATTGCGTAGTCAATTGCCTGGTCCTGATGAACGGACAGTGTTAGATCACTTGGCGCGTAAATGGGTTACCTTTCCTTTGCACTATGATCTTGAGGGTGTTATGGATGTTTTCCATCAATGGGAAGCACCGAAACAGAGATACGTATTTGATGTGATGTGTTCTTTCCTTCGTGAACAGTGGGAAGATAGCGAGGTAGGGCAGACTCCGCCTGAGTTGTTCCGTGTGCGGTCCGAGTTTGCGAAAGGAACTATAGTGGGTCTTGATGTTGAAAGAGCAGTTGCGACATTGTTGTCGTTTAGGAGTGAGTTTCCTTCTAGGTCATTATTTGAGCCTGATTCTTCAGTTAGGAGAAAGGCGCGTCAATATCCGATGCGTGAGGTTCCTCCCGTTTGGAGACCTGGTGATGCGAATGCTAATCCACCTGTTCTGGCACATTTCCAGCGCGTTTGGGTACATGTTCCATGGAAGCGTGCCGAAGTCCTAGCTCTAAAGCAGACTCTGCCTGATCCACGTAAAAATCCTGCGGGATTTTATAAGGAGTTATCTCAAACTGCGGGTTCATGTATTATAAATTTGGCTGATATAGATATGTTATTTGGGAATGTTGTTCCACAGCCTATATGGAGTAAGATTCGTCATACGGATCATGCGCAGGAATTAGGTGATACATGGAATAACCTTAGAACTGCAGATGAAAGACAAATAGGTGGTGCTAAACCTGAGAATGTGATTGCTGATCTCCCTGGTAGAATTATTGATTATATGAAGACTTTGATGCCTGCTATGCGTGTCAATTGGGACAAGTTGTCTGCATGCAAGCAGAAGAAAGACGAAACTGTGTCCGACTTTTTCTCTCGATTTGAAGAGACATGTCTTGACCACTGTGGTCTGCAAATGAGTACAGAAGGTGGTCAAAGGTTGTTCGTTGACAAGTTTGTGCATAATTTGCTTCCCGAGTTGTGCAATAGGTTGAAGGATTCTGAAAGTGCCTGGGCTGTTTCTTCGTCAGCACAGATATTGGCTACTGCCCAGTACTATGAGAATAGAAATAAGGATGAGATAGAGAAAGCGGATAAAAAGACGAAAGAATTGAAGACTAAGGTTCTTTTGCAGCAAGCATACCCGCCTCGCAACACCCAGCGTGATTATCAGCAACCCCAACAATATCAGAGAAACTCGCAAAGGTTCGAGTCTTCTCAACAGCGTTTTCCTGTAGATCCTAATCAGTGTGCGTATTGCAAAGAAGAGGGTCATTTCAAGAATAGTTGCCCGATTTTATTACAGCGCACGAATGGTGTTTCCGGTATGAGAGGTCGAGGTGTTCAACAAGCTCCGCGAGGTCGAGGATGTGGTATGTTTCAGATTGCGCGTTCCTTGCCTCCGCAGAATTCGATGAATTGTTTTGATCAACAGAATGGCGCGTCTGGTAGGACGGCTCAGTATTATACGGACGATTATTACGTTGAAGGAGTGGATAAGGAAGGTAATGATTGTTAGGACAGCCCCAGACAAAGAGAGGGAGTCGTTTCAGTTGTAGTAGACCAGAGTGGACTTTATGTTGAAGTGATTGCATCAGGTGTGTCAGAGCCTTTTCTGTTGGATACTGGTGCTGCGAAGAGTTCTATCATGCACTCTAAACTCCCTGGCGCACCTTTGTCTGGCTTAACGAATGTTTCAGTAGGTTTTTCTGGCGCCCCGGTTAGAAATCCAATTTCTAGTCCTTTGTCTCTTTCTGTCGGACCTTGTGAATTCGAAGCACCCCTCATTCTGATGACAGGTTGTGGTGAGAACTTGTTGGGATTGGACTTGTTCAAGAGATTGTATGCAACGCTTTATTGTTCTCCTTCAGGAGTACAGCTTACATTGGGAAAGAGAGTGATCTCTCCGATGTATTTGGCTGAAGACCAACTTCCAGCTGAATTGTCTTCTCTTCCTGATTCTCTTTGGGCTACTGGTCCTAATGATGTGGGTCTTTTGGAGATTCCGCCATATGTTGTGACATTGAAGGCGAATGCTAGATTGCCACGCATTCCACAGTATCGTATCTCAAGTGATGGTGAAAGAGCACTCTTGGCGATCATCTCTGATCTGATTGAGAAAGGTGTGATTGAGGAAACGAGAGGTAATGTGTGCAATAGTCCGGTTTTGCCTGTTCTGAAGAGAACCGATTCTTCTCAGCCTCCTGTATATAGGTTTGTGATCGATCTTCGCGAGGTGAATAAGATCGTTGTTCCGCAATTCCCTGTCGTGCCTGATATCACCGCTTTACTGACTTTGATTCCGGCCACAGCCACGTGGTTTTCGGTGATTGATCTGAAGAATGCTTTCTTCAGCATCCCAATTGCCGTGGAGAGTAGAGATATTTTTGGCTTCTCTTTAGGAGGCCGAAGTTTCCGGTTTAAACGCGCTCCTCAAGGCTATTGTGAGAGTCCATCGATCTATAGTCAAGCCTTGAAGACGCAACTTGATTTGTTGGTTTTACCTGATGGTGCTGCCCTTATTCAGTATGTTGATGATCTTTTAGTTGCTGCTGACAATGAAGAGACTTGTAGAGAGGCTACTCTGTCGTTGTTACGTCACTTGTCTGATTTCCATCATAAGGTTTCTCTTTCAAAGTTGCAGTATTGCCGACAAGAAGTTACTTACTTAGGTCACCTCTTATCGAAGGAGGGAAGAAGATTGACCCCAGAAAGAATTCAAGCGATTGCGAAAATGAGTGTGCCTACGACACAGAGAGAAGTGCGTGCGTTTCTAGGTATTACATCGTACTGTAGACAGTGGATTTCTAATTTTTCGTTGCTTGCAAAACCTTTGATAGCTCTTACTGTTAAGGATACTCCGAATCCTATTCCTTGGACTGACGAATGTCAGAAGAGTTTTTCAGAATTGCTAGATGCGCTGTGTTCGGCTCCTGTGTTGGGTACTCCCGATTACAGTAAACCCTTCACATTGTATGTCCACGAGAGAGAGGGATGTGCATTGTCAGTTTTGACTCAACAGTTTGGCGATAAGCAACGTCCATGTGCTTATTTTTCGTCGACTTTGGATCCGGTAGCTAGAGCGTTGCCGAGTTGCTTGAGAGTTACAGCGGCAACGGCTGTTTCAATCCGACAGTCTGCTGGTTTGGTGATGGACAATACACTGATCGTGATGGTTCCACATGCAGTGGATACCTTGTTGAACCGTACCAAGAGACAGCACTTAACTAGTGCTCGGTTGTCAGGTTACGAATTGACCTTGTTAGCAAGTCATGTACATATAAAGAGATGCAACACGTTGAACCCAGCCACGTTGTTGCCGATCTCAACTGAGACAGATGATACCGAACAGCATGATTGTTTTCTTAGGACTGAGGAAGAAACGAAAGGGAGGATAGACCTTAGGGACACTCCTCTTGCAGAATGTGATGGTACTTTATGGGTTGATGGTTCGTGCTTCAAGCTTCCGAATGGTGATACGACTGCGGCATATGCGGTTACGACTTTGCATACGATTGTTGAAGCTGCTCGTATCCCACATAATTCAGCACAAGCGGCAGAGTTGATTGCATTGACAAGAGCGTGTGTGTTGTCGAAAGGGAAAAGAGTGACTGTGTACACTGACAGCCAGTATGCGTTCAGTGTTGCTCTTAGCTTTGGACGATTGTGGAGAGAACGTGGGTTTCTGATTTCGCATGGGACCAAGATCCAACATGGTCAATTGGTGAATGAACTTCTTGAATCTCTTACTCTGCCGTTGCAAGTTGCGATCGTGAAATGCGGTGCGCATAAGAAAGTCACGGATGATGTTGGTCGTGGTAATGCGTTTGCAGATGAAGTCGCGAAAGAGACTGCGAGAGATGTGATGAGTCGAATGTATGTTGCGGGTTCGGCAAGATGGATTCCAGATAGAAGTATGTGTGAAGATACGATTGAGAGTGTGAAATCCATCCAAGCTGAAGCTACAGAGAAAGAGTTGAATGAATGGAGAGAAAGCAAGGGTAAATTGGACTCGAATGGTTGTTGGGTTGAGTTGTCAGAACATCAGCGATGGTTGTTGCCTGATGCGTATGTACTTCCAGTGGTTACGATGGCACATGGAATGGCCCATATCAGTGTGAAAGGGATTTGTAAGTTGTTGGCCCCAGTATGGCAAAATGCTGGAATTCCTAAGTGTGCAGAGAATTTGGTCAAGAACTGTATGGTTTGTTTGATGTACAATCCTGGTAAGGGAACTCCAACTCCAGCTGGTCATTTTGCTCCTCCCACGTATCCGTTTGAGGCTTTGCAGCTAGATTTCATCCACATGGAGAGGTGCAACAACTTGAAGTATGTCTTAGTGCTTGTTTGCTCTTTTTCTAGATGGGTGGAAGCCTACCCTTTGAAGGACAATACTGCCTTGTCCACAGCTAAAGCCCTTATTAAGGAATTTTTCCCTAGGTATGGGTTGCCGAGAATGGTCTGGAGTGACAATGGGAGCGAATTTGTGGGTCAAGTGATGAAGAGTGTGTGATGGGTTAGGAATCCGGCAGAAGTTCCACGCTGCCAATCATCCCGTCAGCTGGTCTAGTTGAGTGCTACAATGGCACGTTAAAATTGAAATTGGCCAAAATTCAAGCGAGCTCTGGTCTACAATGGCCTGATGCTTTGCCGTTAGCCCTTCTGTCCACAAGAATGACTGTGCATTCGCGAATGGGTCTGAGTCCTTATGAGGTTGTGTTTGGTCGCCCGGCAAATATTTGGAGAGTGCCGCGGCCGACAAAATTTTGTGAGATAGAACACCCTGTATTGCTTGACTACCTGTACGAATTGACGGCTAAATTGCGTGTTCTGCTTCGACAGGTTCATGATACTTTGCCACAGGTTTCTGAAGATCCAGGGCACACCATTGAACCTGGCGTGTGGGTGCTCGTGAAGAATTTTCAGCGAACCAAGAACGAGCAGCCCCGCTGGACAGGACCTTACCTAGTGTTATTATCTACCCGTTCTGCGGTACGAGTGCACGGTAAAAAGAACTGGATTCACGGCGTACATTGTAAGAGGGCCCCTTTGCCTCTGCCGTACGACCGGTGGGTCCAAAAAGGACTTCCTGATTCTGAGACTGAGACCGTGCCTCGTTTTCTGCCTTACAGCGATGCCCGTTTGATTGGAACAAACACTGAGCCAGAAAGCGATAATCTTCTTCAAGAAGCTGTGCCTCCATCGAACCGTTTGAACACTGTTAAACTTGAGCTACTTTTCCGAGAACAGACATTGCCAGGCAAAGAGCGTTATAATTTGCGACCAAGAGTCGCGAACAAATAACAAATTAAGTTCCTTCTTTGCTATTTTTTTAAGGTTAGCTCCCCTCTGAGAAACTATTTTGATTTTTGTTTTTCGAACCACCATCCGGGTTCAGCTGTAGTGTCGCGGTGCCAAGTCTTTGGAGTGCAAGCCGAAGACGTTAGGTCGACGGTTCTGGTTGGTCTAAGGTCGTTCCCTGGACCAACAGGCGCATTCCTTAGCACGGAACACCCATCTGCCGCGAGCAGCACGGTTAGAGGGTGGAGTTTTTCGGGATGGAGAGACCTACTAAAAGAATGAGCTTCAAGAACGAAATGTGTATAATAATGAGTAGAAAACGTTTTTTAATATTATGTCTGTTTATACTGTTTAGTTTAATGATGTTTTTAATTGGATATGTGACATTCTCTATTCAAGTAACATTCATGCCCACTGCACAACCCATGCCTCCTCCTACTGTTTCTTCGCATTCTTTTCACCCTCTGCCCGAACATGAGTCCATTAGGAGAATGGAATTCGCTAATAATTCCTTTGTTCAGCTTCTGCACCAACACCAGCTAGTAGTGAACACAACAAATTGTTGGGTGTGTGGCCTTATGCCGATAAAGGTATTCCTTACCTGGTCCTGCCATTTAGCTACAATGGTTCTGTGTGGGCATACAGAACAATGTTCATTTATGCCCGTGAAGTCAACCCCCTACGTTCTGTGAAGGATAATCCGAAGAATAGTGCTCTGGTCAAGGGAGTAGTCGACATGATTAGAGGAATAGGTTCTTATGAGACTATCCCGAGAGATGAGACGCTAGCGTATATTGGATGGAACGTTACTGGATATGGAGCTAGTCTGAGTGGGAACCAGCGAGCGAAGAGATCCTCTCCGATTTGGATAGTACCCCATCAGGGTCATTACTGTCTGCAAGGTAATGGCAAGAATCCTAGAGCTCAGTTAGGGAAGAGTGTTTGCATTGAGACATATGTTTTTGCATCCCAGACTTCCCCACCGTTTCTAGCAGCTAAGGGTACCTACTTCATTTGCCATGACAGAGCGTATACATGGTTGCCCCCTGATTTCTCGGGCACATGTTTTGTCTCGTTCTTGTTACCCCCTACATTTACAGCTGCGGCAGATTACCACAAGATGAGTCGTTAGAGGTGTCTTCAGAAAGGAAGATACCGCAGGACAAGAATTGGGAGATTTCTCGAAGGGTTTTCTGCCGTTTTGGGGACCTATGGTTAACAGCAGGAACATACGGCAATTGACGAGAGTAGTTGAGTCCACCATAGTCGAGACTGCCGGCGCCCTTAGTAACTTGACTGCTGAGCTCCAGTCGGATCGCCTTATGACTCTTCAGAACAGAGTTGCGTTAGATGTCATACTTGCAGATAGAGGAGGGGTCTGTAAATTGATCCAATCAAGCTGTTGTGTTTTCATCCCAGACAACGCTCCGACAGTTTTCCAAGCCATCTCCAAGCTACATAAGCTCTCCGAGTCCGTACATGTGGACGAAGGAGATTGGTCGTTAATGGGATGGTTCTGGGGATTGTTATCCACCTGGGATGGAAGATTCTGATGGTCATTGGGACGGTATTAGCTACCCTTTTCCTGTTCTGTCTTTGTATACAGTGTGCTCCTGCTATCTGTGGCCTTTTTGCTACCTCGTGTTCGAGGAGACCTGTCCAGAGAGAGTTACTAAGTACCAGGATGATGCTACAGCAACATCTCAATGATCTGATGAATATAGACCTGGACTCAGATTGACGTGAGTTTAGGTTATTGCCTATGTAAGGGCAAAAGGAGGGTCTGTGGTTCTGTGAATTCTGAACCCATTCAATGAAGGTTGTCGTATCGTGATGATTTTGGTATCAGCGAACCGCAACTGACAAGTGCTGTATGCGTAAGTGTTTTTGTCATTCTACACCGATGGATTCACTGTGTATTTGACGATCTAGTCTGCACCCTTGGGTTTCAGTTTGTGCATAACCGCCATTTTGTGGTTGCCCTCACATAGCCTAATGACTACAGGATGACTGTGGCCAAGCGAGCCTCTAAGGACGCGTACACCTTAGCTTGAGTTCGTGTTGACTCCTGTTTGACCTGAGTCAACTGACCCTGCTGCCCGAGGCTAAACTTGTTGAGCCAGTACCTTGTTAAGCAGCTGGTCAGATAGAGATCAAAGAGAAGGACATTATTGATTCTATGGCACACGCACACACCCCTCTATCTTGCTCCTCATCTGTTTCTGCCCCTTCCTTTTATTGCCTTATGGCCTAATTATTGATTTGGGTTGAGGTCTTTTATGATGGGCCGTCCGGCCTGTTCGAGCAAGAATGCTGGATTTTTGCCTTGTCATTGGCGATGGGTTGGATAACTGAAAGTGGGTTTGTCGTTATGTGATGCCTCTGTAAATATCATCCTGTGATTGGTCAAATTTGTGAGTAATTGATGCTAGCCAGGAACGTGGTTTTTGGCATAAAAGACGATGCTCCGCTCTATTATGTTGAGCAGTCTCCTGAGAACATACACTGTGTTGTACTTCTAGGACCTCTGTTACTGGCTGCAGCTAATAAAATTGATCTTTGATGTCAACAGAAGAATCCCGTGTCTCTGTACTCTAAGACAGGTGGACCCGAAGACTTCGGGCGTACCCCCTGCGCCGCTGGGTTTAAATCCCGGTTCTTCAGTGTCATGTTTTAGTGTTTACGGTAGTGCAGTGGTGTTTGGGTGGTGCAGGGCATCGTGCTGGGGTTAGTGTTTTAGGGTTTAGGATATTGCAGTTGTGTTTGGGTAGTCTAGGGGGTCGTACTGGGGGTAGTGTTTTAGGGTTTAGGGCAGTGCAGTTGTGTTTTTGTAGTGTAGGGGGATGTGCTGGGGTAGTGTTTTAGAGTTTAGGGTAGTACAGTGGTGTTTGGGTAATGTAGGGGGTCATGCTGGGGGTAGTGTTTTAGGGTTTAGGGTAGTGCAGTGGTGTTTGGGTAGTGTAGGGGTCGTGCTGGGAATAGTGTTTTAGGGTTTAGGGTAGTGCACTGGTGTTTGTGTAGTGTAGGGGGTCGTGGTTTAGGGTAGTGCAGTGGTGTTTGGGTAGTGTAGGGGGTTGTACTGGGGGTAGTGTCTTAGTGTTTAGGGTAGTGCAGTGTTGCTTGTGTAGTGTAGGGGGTCATGTTTTGGGGTTTAGGTTAGTGCAGTGGTGTTTGGGTAGTGTACGGGGTTGTGCTGGGGGTAGTGTTTTAGGGTTTAGGGTAGTGAAGTGGTGTTTGTGTAGTGTAGAGGGTCGTGCTGGGGGTAGTGTTTTAGGGTTTAGGGTAGTGCGGTGGTGTTTGCGTAGTGTAGGGGGTCGTGTTTTTGGGTTTAGGTTAGTGTAGTTTTGGTTGGGTAGTGTAGGGGGTCGCACTTGGGGTGGTGTTTTAGGGTTTAGGGTAGTGCAGTGGTGATTGTGTAGTGTAGGGGTTCATGCTGGGGGTAGTGTTTTAGGTTTTAGTGTAGTGCAGTGGTGTTTGTGTAGCATAGGGGTTCTTGCTGGGGTAGTGTTTTAGGGTTTAGGGTAGTGCAGTGGTGTTTTGATAGTGTAGGGGGTCGTGCTGTGGGTAGTGTTTTAGGGTTTAGGGTAGTTTAGTGGAGTTTGTGTAGTGTAGGGGGTCAAGATGGGGGTAGTGTTTTAGGGTAGTGCAGTGGTGTTTGTGTAATGTAGATGGTCATGCTTGGGGTAGATTTAGGGTTTAAGGTAATGCAGTGGTGTTTGGGTAGTGTAGGGGGTTGTGCTGCAGGTAGTGTTTTAGGGTTTTGGGTAGTGCAGTGGTGTTTGTGTAGTGTAGGGGCTCATGCTGGGGGTAGTGGTATAGGGTAGTTCAGTGATGTTTGTGTAGTGTAGGGGGTCATGCTGGGGGTAGTGTTTTAGGGTTTAGCGTGGGGCAGTGGTATTTGTGTAGTGTACCCCCTACACTACACGTGCTGGGGTAGTGTTTTAGGGTTTAGGATAGTGCAGTTGTGTTTGGGTAGTGTAGGGGGTACTGCTGGGGGTTGGTTTAGGGTAGTGCCGTGGTGTTTGTGTAGTGTAGGGGGTAGTGGTTTAGGGTAGAGGAGTGGTGTTTGTGTAGTGTAGGGGTCGTGCTGGGGGTTCTTTTAGGCTTTAGGGTAGTGCAGTCGTTTGTGTAGTGTAGGGTGTAGTATTTTTGGGTTTAGGGTAGTGTAGGGGTTCGTGCTGGGGATAGTGTTTTTGGGTTTAGGGTATGGCAGTGGTGTTTGGGTAGTGTAGGGGGTCGTGTTTTAGGGTTTAGGGTAGTGCAGTGGTGTTTGGGTAGTGTAGGGGTTTGTGTTTTAGGGTTTAGGGTAGTGCAGTGGAGTTTGGGTAGTGTAGGGTTCGTGCTGGGAGTAGTGTTTTAGGGTAGTAAAGTGGTGTTTGTATAGGGTAGGGGGTCATGCTGGGGGTAGATTTAGGGTTTAGGGTACTGCAGTGGTTTATGAGTAGAGTAGGGGGTCGTGCTGGGGGTAGTGTTTTAGGGCAGTGCAGAGGTGTTTGTAGTGTAGGGAGTCGTGCTGGGGTTAGTGTTTTAGGGTTTAGAGTAGTGAATTGGTGTTTGTGTAGGGGGTCGTGTTTTAGGGTTTTGGGCAGTACAGTGGTGTTTGTAGTGTAGGGGGTCGAGTTTTAGGGTTTAAGATAGTGCAGTGGTGTTTGGCTAGTGTAGGGGGATCGTGCTGGTGGAAGTGTTTTAGGGTTTAGGGTAGTGAAGTGGTGTTTGTGTAGTGTATCTGGTCGTGCTGGGGATAGATTTAGGGTAGTGCAGTGGTGTTTGGGTAGTGAAGTGGGTCATGCTGGGGTAGTATTTTAGGGTGTAGGGTAGTACAGTGGTGTTTGGGTAGTGTAGTGGGTCTTGCTTGGGAGTTTTTGGGGGTTTAAGGTAGTGCAGTTGTGTTTGGGTAGTGAAGGGGTCTTGCTGGGGGTAGTGTATTTGTGTTTAGGGTAGTGCAGTGGTATTTTTGTGGTGTAGGGGGTCTTGCTGGGGGTAGAATTACGGTTTAGGGCAGTGCAGTGGTATTTGGTTAGCGTAGGGGGTCGTGCTGGGGGTCTTGGTTTAGGGTAGTGCAGTGGAGTTTGGGTAGTGTAGGGGGCCGTGCTGGGGTTAGTGTTTTAGGGTTTAGGGTAGTGCAGTGGTGTTTGGGTAGTGTAGGGGGTTGTGCTGGGGGTAGTGTTTTAGGGTTTAGTGTAGTGCAGTGGTGTTTGTGTAGTATAGGGGTTCGTGCTGGGATAGTGTTTTAGGGTTTAGGGTAGGGCAGTGGTGTTTTGATAGTGTAGGGGGTCATGCTGGGGGTAGATTTAGGGTAGTGCAGTGGTGTTTGTGTAGTGTAGCTTGTCGTGCTGGGGTAGTGTTTTAGGGGTTAGCATACTGCAGTGGTGTTTGGGTAGTGTAGGGGGTCGAGCTGGGAGTAGTGTTTTAGGGCAGTGCAGAGGTGTTTGTAGTGTAGGGAGTCTTGCTGGGGTTAGTGTTTTAGGGTTTAGAGTAGTGAATTGGTGTTTGTGTAGTGTAGGGGGTCGAGTTTTAGGGTGTAGGTTAGTGCATTGGTGTTTGGGTAGTGTAGGGGGTTGTGCTGGGGATAGTGTTTTAGGGTTTAGGGTAGTGCAGTGGTATTTTTGTAGTGTAGGGGGATGTGCTGGGGTAGTGTTTTAGAGTTTAGGGTAGTGCAGTGGTGTTTGGGTAATGTAGGGGGTCGTACTGGGGGTAGGGTTTTAGGGTTTAGTGTAGTGGTGTTTGGGTAGTGTAGGGGGATCGTGCTGGTGGAAGTGTTTTAGGGTTTAGGGTAGTGAAGTGGTGTTTGTGTAGTGTATCTGGTCATGCTGGGGGTAGATTTAGGATAGTGCAGTGGTGTTTGGGTAGTGAAGGGGGTCATGCTGGGGTAGTATTTTAGGGTGTAGGGTAGTACAGTGGTTTTTGGGTAGTGTAGTGGGTCGTGCTTGGGAGTTTTTTGGGGTTTAAGGTAGTGCAGTTGTGTTTGGGTAGTGAAGGGGTCTTGCTGGGGGTAGTGTTTTTGGGTTTAGGTTAGTGCAGTGGTGTTTGGGTAGTGAAGGGGGTCATGCTGGGGTAGTATTTTAGGGTGTAGGGTAGTGCAGTGGTGTTTATGTAGTGTAGGGGGCCGTGGTGGGGTTAGTGTTTTAGGGTTTAGGGTAGTGAAGTGGTGTTTATGTAGTGTAGGGTGTCATGTTGGGGGTAGATTTAGGGTTTAGGGTACTGCAGTGGTGTATGTGTAGTGTAGGGGGTCACGCTGGGGTAGTGTTTTAGGGTTTAGGGTAGTTTAGTGGTGTTTGTGTAATGTAGGGGGTCATGCTGGGGGTAAATTTAGGGTTTAAGGTAATGCAGTGGTGTTTGGGTAGTGTAGGGGGTTGTGCTGCAGGTAGTTTTTTAGGGTTTAGAGCAGTGCAGTGGTGTTTGTGTAGTGTAGGGAGTTTTGCTGGGTGTGGTGTTTTAGGGTTTAGGGCAGTGCATTGGTGTTTGGGTAGGGGGTTGTGTCGGGGGTAGTGTTTTAGGGTTTAGGGCAGTGCAGTGGTGTTTCGGTAGTGTAGGGGGTCGTGCTGGTGGTAGTGTTTTAGGGCAGTGCAGATGTGTTTTGTGTAGTGTAGGAGGTCATTCTGGGGTAGTGTTTTAGGGTTTAGGGTAGTGCAGTGGTGTTTGTGTAGTGTAGCTTGTCGTGCTGGGGTAGTGTTTTAGGGGTTAGGATACTGCAGTGGTGTTTGTTTAGTGCAGGGGGTCATGTTTTAGGGTAGTGCAGTGGTATTTGGGTAGTGTAGGGGTTCATGCTGGGGGTAGTGTTTTAGGGTTTAGGGTAGTGCAGTGGTGTTTGTGTAGTGTAGGGGGTTATGCTGGGGGTAGTCTTTTAAGGTTTAGGTTAGTGCAGTGGTGTTTCGGTAGATCGACAACAATAGATCTCGCCAAGCCGGCAGCGCATGCGCTGCATCACTAGGCGAGACCTAAAAGCATTGCACCAAGATGGCTGCCAACACTTCCTGGATTGAAGTGTTGTCAGCCAATTGGAGCCAAGCTTGTGCTTGTGTAGTTGGGTCCTGCCCAGATGAATAAACACATTTTTCCTTTAATATCTCAAACTACTGAACGGATTTACACCATTTAAAAAAGGTCTCTGTCTGAACCAAGAGCTACCTTTTTGCCAATTTTGGTGTAATTTCATTCAGCAGTTTCAACTGTAACCGTGTCTAAAGTTTCCTATGGGAAATTGATTTTCCGTCCTCTATTTTTTGAATTTCTCAGGAAGTACTGAACGGATTTACTCCATTTAAAAAAAAAAAGTTTTCTCTTTCTGAAACAAGGGCTACCTTTTTGCTAAATTTGGTATAATTCCATTCAGCAGATCGAGCTGTAGCCGTATCTAAAGTTTCCTATGGGAATTAACATGGAGAAAAGAAGTTTTGAGACCCCCCTTTTTTATCGACCCCCACTGGACGAATCACCCCGAAACTTTTAGGATAAGAGCTGACTGGCTTGCCCCACAAGTTTTGAAAATTTCGCGAAGATTCGTCATCCGGCTCCAAAGTTATTGGGAAAACAAAAAACGCTTTTCCTATGGAAACTGGGCCCCAACTATAACTATCTACTACTGGGGACCGCCAGTAGATATATGATATATATATATATATATATATATATATATATATATATATATTCACTGAAAAAACCATAGGTTTCACACATGTTATAGTTAGCTGTACATTTCACTCGTAAAAAACCAATGAAATTCCCCCGTTATAGTTAGTGCAGGCAACTATAACTCACGCGACCGCAATCCTCTGCTGATGCTAATACTGTATTTAGACACTTATTTGCCCATGTCTTATTCCATTAAATTTTAGCTATACATATATTACAAATATTTTTTTTTCATAAAGACACATATGTCATCAGCAGAAGATTGCGGTCGCGTGAGTTATAGTTGCCTGCACTAACTGTAACGGGGGAATTTCATTGGTTTTTTACGAGTGAAATGTACAGCTAACTATAACATGTGTGAAACCTATGGTTTTTTCAGTGAATTTGCAAGGTTTTTTAAATGCTAATTCCTAACTATAACGTGTGTGAAACCTATGCTTTTTCAGACCACCACCATGTGTATCCTCGGTGACTGCCTTCACTCCAGCAAGGGCAACCAGCCTTAGTGATGCTGAATGTATTTGCATTACAGACTGAAACCTCAAAACCCCACTCGCTTCTAAATACTGTGCATGATTATACATAGAAAGGAGCTGGGTGTGTGCTAAGAGTCTGCTTCTTCCCCCAAAAAATCGCTCCCCCTTTTTCCTACTAATGCAACTGTGAAATCACCAGAGCAAAACGCAATAAATCTCTGCCTGTAATTCCTATTTGCACACAGAGTCATGTTTTCACATTAGTCCCAAAAACGAAATTTCTTTGCCAATTTAAATGCACACTTACTGCTCTTTTTTTTTGGCAAGTGAAAATCACTTTTACAGACTGACACATTATGAATCCACTTTTTAGATTTTTTTAATTGCACATGTCCAGACTGCTTTTTCAGACCACCACCATGTGTATCCTCGGTGACTGCCTACACTCCAGCAAGGGCAACCAGCCTTAGTGATGCTGAATGTATTTGCATTACAGACTGAAACCTCAAAACCCCACTCGCTTCTAAATACTGTGCATGATTATACATGGAAAGGAGCTGGGTGTGTGCTAAGAGTCTGCTTCTGCACCAAAAAATCGCTCCCCCTTTTTCCTACTAATGCAACTGTGAAATCACCAGAGCAAAACGCAATAAATCTCTGCCTGTAATTCCTATTTGCACACAGAGTCATGTTTTCACATTAGTCACAAAACAAAATTTCTTTGCCAATTTAAATGCACACTTACTGCTCTTTTTTTTTGGCAAGTGAAAATCACTTTTACAGACTGACACATTATGAAACCACTTTTTAGATTTTTTTAAAAAGCCCATGTCCAAACTGCTTTTTCAGACCACCACCATGTGTATCCTCGGTGACTGCCTACACTCCAGCAAGGGCAACCAGCCTTAGTGATGCTGAATGTATTTGCATTACTGACTGCAACCTCAAACCCTTAAAGTATTCCTTATTTTTACCAGTACACCTTAATTTATCATGAAAAAATAGTCCATATTATTTTACATGTTCCTCACATTTAAATTTCTCCCAAAACAGAAAATAATAAACACAACTTCTACAAAAGGAATTCCAATTCTATTATTCATTTCTTAATTTACCATATACATCCCCTCTCAAACTCATAACTCACCTTTAAAATTAGTTAGTTGTGAAAGAAATGTGGCACTCAAACAGCAGATTATCAGAGCCAGGATCTCTGTTCTCTACACCTCTCTCCTCTCAGCAGAACCAGAAAATGGCAAAGTTTCCCTCTATTTTTCCACACATATACATGTAAGTTTCAAATCTCAGTGCTTCCCCCTTTTTTTCAAATGTAATCACACATTTCTATTGGTTGAAAACCAACCCTTTTCTTAAAGTACCCTTCCCCCAACTTGACTTCTGCCTGCTACCATAGCAACACCTCATGGAACACTGCTGTGTGGAGTTAGGTCAGAAGTTCGCCAAACAATGTTTCAATTCCACAGAGCAAGAGTGCTTGACTTTTCAAACCTTACAGCAAATCCATAGTACTGTTCTATGGTAACACATTTTTCTGTACCAATACAAAACATGCTTCTATCAATTTACACATACAGCCTAGTTTTTAGTGTAGAATGGTATGAAACAGCCAATCAGTTCTTTTCTTTTTTTAAAAAAAATATGTATGCCTCCATTTCCAAACTGTTTTTCATTTCTTTTTCCCATTCTACTGAATTACACCTCCTGAGTGCATCCAGATCTCCTTTGAAGATGTTCACAGTGTGGATTGTAGGGCACAGCTATGTCTTCTGGAGTGAAAAGTTTGGAGAGAAAACAGGTATGGTGAGAGACCTTGCTTTGCCAAATGTAGACATTAAATGGATTGGTCAGAGAGGGTTAAAGTGGCACCAATTGATGCCATTGGTGAAATCCTTCATGCAAATCCAACACCCTGACCTCATAATAGTGCACTGTGGTGGCAATGACCTAGGCACTTTGACTGGGGTAGGTCTGGAAATGCTTATGAAGGACACCTTTGCACAACTGTTTTCTCTTTTCCCTAAAACTGCCTTTGTGTTTTCCAACATATGCCAAAGGCAAAAATGGAACTGGTCCAATCATTTCTGTCCGCAAATTGACAAAGCAAGGAAGCACGTCAACAAATCTGTTTCTGCTTTCCTCCGTGACTATGGTATGGGTGCCATTTACCACAACAACTTGCGTTATGACATGCAAGACATTTATAGAGGAGATGGTGTGCACTTCAATGATGAAGGGAACAGAGTCTTCCTCTTGAACCTTAGACTCTGCATCGGTACTTACTTGTAGGTACCACTTAAAAAATCACTTCATAAACACAACGGCTCTTTTTAGAGCCCCCTAATATCTAAACTCTTAAATCTGCATTTCATTTCTTTTTTTATTTTTTTTTTCTTCCGTACGCTTACCGTAAGATTACCGTACGCGTACCCCGTGATTTTTTAAAAAATCAATAAATGTTTTCTTTGTACTTTTCTGTCCTTCTTTGACCCCCTCACAAATGTAAGGGGGTCTGTAACTCTCCTCCTTGCCCCCTTTTCTTGTTTTCACTCTTTTTTTTCTGAGTGAAACACACAAAATGGCGGCCGCCACTTCCTGGTTTCGGCCGATTCGAATGTTTACTAAGATCTAACAACCAATCAGAATCGCGCTCGCGCATGCCACCGTACGCGTACGGTAAGCTTACGGTAAGCGTACCGTAAGCTGGCTCAGATATATATATTGATTTAAAGGCTATTTTCTCAGAATCTACTGAACAGATTTACACCAAACCTACAAAAGGCACTTCCTTGACCTAGGGACTACCTCTCTGCCAAATTTCTAGTAATTCTGTTCAGCCGTTCGGGCTGTAGCCCTGTCTAAAGGTCCTATGGAAAAATGCATGGGAAAAACGCGTTTTGGGACCCCCCTTTTATCTCAGCCCCCGCTTGACGAATCCCCCCGAGACTTTCAGGGTAGGAGCGGAGCGTAGCGCCCCACCTATTTTGAGAAATTCGTGAAGATTCGTCGACCGGCGCCAAAGTTATTCAAAATAGAATTTTGCGGATTTCCTATGGAAAAGGGGTCCTAACTATAACTACCTACTGGCGACCGCCAGTAGGTAATATATATATATATATATATATTCACTGAAAAAACCATAGGTTTCAGGGGCGTTATAGTTGGCTGGACTTTTTACTCGTACAAAACCATTGAAATTCCCCCGTTATAGTTAGTTCAGCTAACTATAACTCGCGCGCCCGCAATGCACTGCTGATGTCACATATTACATCACTCATGACATGGTCAGTGACATCACTCATGACATCACTCATGACATCTCAAATGACATCACTGACATCATCCAGTGAATGTGTGTTTTTCTGACAATTACATACGTTTTATATATGTATATCTCAAGGTCGATGGAAGAATAAATGGGTATATAAGTGTCTAAATGGATGATTTGTTTTTGAAAAATTGATTGTATAACTGACTGATTAAGTGTATCTTAGTGAATACATGGCTTAGTGAGTAATGTTTAAATGTGTAAATATCTGTATCAGTCTCTCACTTTGTGTATAAGTGGCTGCATGGGTTGGTGAGTAGCTACACGAGTGTCTATATGGGTTATTAGTTGGTTTTTTGAGTATCAGTATGAGTGTCTGTATGGTTCGGTGGGGGGTATTACGTAGTGCATAGGGGCATGAATGAGTGACTCACTGTTTGTATGTGTTGAAGACAGCATGTGTGCAGGACTGTATGGGTGGATGAGTGTGTGCATGGGTGTGTTAGTGAGTGATAGACTGTCTCAATAGTGTCTTTATGAGTAACTACATATGTTTTAAACTAGTATATGTGACTATTGGTGTTTAAAAGTGAGTATATGTGAGAGTGAGATATTGAAAGAGTTCCTGTATGAATAAGTATGTGTTTCTATAAGTGATTGTTTAAAAGACTAAGTATGTGTAAGTTTCTGTAGAAGTAAGTGTGGTGGTGTGTGTATATCTGTAAATGCAAGTAAATAGATGTTTGATTCTTTATTAGCATGAGTGACTGTGTGTGAGTAACTATGGATGAGTGGCGTTGTGTAACAGGATGTATAGGTGTGTGAGTACATGTATGAGTGACTGTATAGGACTGTTGGTGAATGAGTGGATGTGTGTGTGGATCTTAGAATTACTGAATAGGTTGTTGTAACTGGTATTGGTATGTCCATTGTTTTGAACATTGTAGTTTCTATTTTTGAATGTGTGTATCAAAGGTTATATTAGGGGAAGAAGAGGTCTGCCATTCTATCACAAGGATGATGTCATCAGTGATGTCATTTGAGATGTCATCAGTGATGTCATGAGTGATGTCACTGACCATGTCATGAGTGATGTAATTTGTGACGTCTTCAGCAGTGCATTGCGGGCGCGCGAGTTATAGTTAGCTGAACTAACTATGTCGGGGGAGTTTTAATGGTTTTGTACGAGTGAAAAGTCCAGCTAACTATAACGCCCCTGAAACCTATGGTTTTTTCAGTGAATTTCAAAGGTTTTTTAAATGCTAATTTCTAACTATGCCTACAGAGATAGGACATGTGAAGAAAGAAGAAAAAACGCACAGAAAGAAAAAAAAGAAATGCAGAAAGAAGCAACAGAAGTCCTCAAAGACGAAGAAAAGTGTAGGAAGAAGGATAACGTGCAGATAGAACAAACAGAAGAGCAGAAAGAAGCCTTGTTGCAAAATCATCCTGTACCCTCAACTTTTTCAGATGGATACTGGTGGTAACTGAGTCTGACTAACCAGTCCTAGAGCCAGTGCTATGTTAAAAGACACTCAGAATACAGTGAAAACACCTACATACACTAGGGCACACTATGCGTTGGGGTCCCCCTGTGATCAGCATGACCTCCTCTGTAAGGCCCTAGTATATAATAGGGCAGGGGATTAAAACTACCTCTTAAAACACGCCACAGGGCGTGTTTGCACACGTCACCTCAGGCCCCGTCCCCTCACTTCCCCACTGTGTAAACACGCCCTGTGGCCGTTTTAAGTTGGGAGATTAAGTCCCCTTGAATCCTGAGGGTCCCTAGGGTCCAACTAGACCACTAGGTACCTCCAGTAAGCGCCACAGAGCTGCGTTGCATAGAGGTTAAAAAGGGGCGTGGCCTCAGAACACCTGTCTGCAACGCAGCTCCCTGGCGCACACTGGAGATACCTGTTGGGCTAGTTGGCCCTCAGGGACCCTCAGTATTGAAGGGGAATTAATTCCCCAACTTACAACTGGCCAGGGGGCGCGTTTGCAGAGTGCTGCAAGGAGGGGGCGTGGCCTCCAGCGTGATGCCGGTCTTTTATTTATTTAATTTTTTTAAGAAGGAGGGCTGTGTGGCCCCCCTTCTTTTTCTAATTTACTGGCCCTGGGGACCCCATTCCCCAGGGCCTGCACCCTAATGTTTTTTGTTGAAAAAAATAAATTTGGCCCTCCCAAGGCCTTAATCGGCCCCGGGGACCCCAACCCCCGGGTGATGGCCTTTTTTTTATTTAAATTCTTTAGGAGGGGGCTGCGTTGCCCCCCTCCTCAGGCCACTTATGGCTCCGGGGACCCCATCCCCCGGGGCCGGCCTTTGTTTTTTATTATTTTAAAAATATATATATTTATAGAAACACCTAGGACATGCTGGACAAACCGTATGTACCTATCACCATGACAATTTGCGTGATATTCATTAAAAGGCGACTATGCATAGAATGAATCCACATGGAATGTATTTACACCGCTAGTGAAGCTCTGACGTGTCTGACGCCCTACCGTGCCTAATCCCGGCGCCCCCGCCGGTGGGTACTCTCCAAGTAGACACCCTTGTCGTTTATTTATACAAACATGGGTAGCTATTGACGGGCACATTTAATATAGACGCACACCAAGCCATTCAAAGGGGATTCGACAAAAACTATGCAAGAAACCCCCCTCACGGTTAATAAAAAACAAATCCACCGCCGTATGTGTAATACTGTTTATTTTATTCTCTGGAAAGGAGACGAACCTCACTTGAGTCACAGCGTGCTCCTGGCTGAGCCCAATGCTGTGTTACACCCCCCAGTGCCCGCCAATTGCCTCACACCTCTGTGTTGTATTCCACCAGCTAGTGCGTATGCTATGACACTCTCTAGCCCATGTGCATTGTAACACCACCCCGTGAATATGTCATGCCACACTTGCCTTCGCACGGGTTATATTGCCCCATCTAACGTGCCTTCCTCGATGTGTATGTTGTAACGCATAGCGCTATGCCATACATATTACAATCTGGGATCCATATCTTTGTCACAGTGCATATGCAACGTTACACTCCCCAGCACATATTTAATATTACAACTTTAGAGACTAGTTATGTTACACAACACTGCCCTGTGCATATTACACTCCAAGGCGCATATCGCATAGCACGCGCTAGTGCCTGTGCTATCTCGCACTCTCCAATGAATCTGTCATTGCGCACAATGTATTGCATATTATATTTCATGCCCCGGTTCATCTTATATCACACTTTTTGGTGCATAGTTTATACCATATACTACATCTAGTTTTCATTTTCAATCGTGCTCTCAGGACTATGTTCTATATAACACTGCGTCCACCTACCCTTTTCACGGGCATTACATTTTGCGGTTAGGGTGGAGGGTCAGGGGGTGTTTCTGCCAAGTGAGCCCGGAGTCAGTCACAAACGTCCTCTTCTTCCTGAATAAAAGTGAGATTATGCTGCATACTTGTTCATATTTTAAGTAGTTCGCACATACACACATTTTAAAAACAATAAAGTTCCTAATACCCACCTTCTCTAAACAGTTAGCTTGCTGCCCCATCCACCTCCTCCCTATCCTCTGTTGTCTGAATCCATGGACTAGCCTCCTCCCTCCTGCCATGCATGGTCTGATGTGCTGCCACTGCCCTCCATTTAGCATGATGTACCAGTCCACTCCTCCTGCCCTCCATTGCCCAATTCTATGGCCCATCATTGACCTACTGCTTAGCCTCTGTTTAGCTTGCTGCCCCCTATTCTCCTTCCCCCTGCCCTCCGATGTCTTTGTGCATGCCCCTGCTCCATCCTTTTTGCCCACTATGTTCCATGGACCTGCCACTCCTATCTACTCTGAGTGTTCTGTTGAGCTGCCACTCCCCTCTCACCTGCCTAGCATTGTCAGATGACTGTAACCTGTCCCTGCCACCTCCACCCTGCCTGTCCACAAGCCATGCCCCTATCCCCTTCCTCCTGTCCTCCATGGTCCATTTTACTGCCACACCCTTCTGCCCTCCCTGATCTGTTGTGCTGCAACTGCTCCTCCTGCCTGCCCCGCGCGGTGTGTTGTGAGGGCCCTTCCCCTGAACTCTCTTGTCTGTGCCCAGGTCCTGACCCTCCCTTCTATCCTCCATGGTCCTTTGTGCATGCCCCTGCACCCTCCTTCTTGCCCATCATAGCCATTGTGCTGCCACTAACCCACCCGCTTGCCATGCATGGTCTTCTGTGCTGCCATGGCCCCTCCCACCTTCCCTGTGTGGTCAGCTAGCTGCCCCTGACCCCCTCCCACCTTCCCTCCATGGTCTGTGTGTATGCCACCATAGTCTCATTGTTGCTCTCCATGGTGTGTCTTGTTTCTAGTGCCCATCCTGCCTGACCTCCATGGTCATCTTGCTGCTCCTGCCCTGCCACCTTGCCCCCAGCCCTCTGTTTCCATGTGCAGACCCCCTATTCCCTCCCTCGTGGCTTGTCTGTTCCATTGTAATGCCCCTGATCCGTCCCTCCTGCCCTTTATGGTGTGTTATACTGCAGCTTTCTCTCCTGTCTGTCCATTATGGTCAGCTAGCTACCATTGCCTCTTTCCCATCTGTTCTCTGTTGTCCATGTGCATGGTCCTGTCCCCTCCCTATTGCTTTCTATGGATTGTTGTGCTGCACTCCCGTCCCGCATGCGCTGTGTGGTGTATTGTGCTGCTGCAAACCCTGATGCCTGCCCTGTAGGGTCAGTTTGGTGCACCTCTCCATGTCCCTCCTGTCCTCTGTTATCCGAGTCCATGTCCCTACCCCAATTCCTCCTGCCTACCATGATTCAATGTACCATACTTGCGAACATTTTGAACTTGGTAAGAGGGAGATTTTGGAAAAAAACTGGGGTATTGATTTTCCCCTTTGAGTTACATTGAAAAAGAGGAGATTGTAGACAGGAGACAGATCAAATAAAGCCCATTTGAGCTTAAAAACATTGGACGGGGGAGGAGCCTAGCGCGCAACCAAGATGGCCACGTTTATCCTGTCTTCATCCTGAATCGGTTGAGGGGACTGTGTCGGTGTGCCTGAGCCGAGGTGGTACCCGTTTTCCATTTTCGAATTGGACCCCGGGTGCCGGAGTGAGCACCGACTGAAGTTTGCGGCCTACTTCTCTCCTGACCCCGGATTCGAGTTTGGGGGCAACCCTGTGTCGAAGTGAACAACAACGGCGGGCTGGGCCTGGCGAGTCGCGTACCCCACACTTTCACTTTCGCTTTTGAGTCCCCTTGCCATTATCGCGGGTGGGCTCACGGCGCTTCTTTGTGTTGGGGTGGCCTCGCTGGGAGACCCTGCCTGCCTGCCTGCGGTGGCCCGCTCTGCCGTCCTGGGGTGGCCCCCGAGGCTCTCGGCCTTGATTGCCTGCTCTCCACTGCGTGGCTGGTGCGGGTGTGAGATACACGACGATGGCCACGAAGCAGGATGGGGATCGGTTGAAGGCCAAGTCGACCCGGCGTGGCACCGCACATCAGGCCAACGTCATGGACCGCTACACCCTCCCGAAGGGGTCTCCCTGCGGATCGCACAAGTCCTCCGAGTGCCCCCCAGATGCCCCGGATTTGCCTACGGATTTGACTTTGCAAGACGTCATGGGCGCCATTGCTGAGATGAAGACCTCGGTGGGCCAGCAATTCGATACTTTGGCGCACAAACTCGACGCGGTCCTCATTGATGTCAACCTTGTGAGAGCTGATCTCTCCAAGACGAATGACCGGGTCGACTCCTTGGCCCACACCACGTCGGGCCTCACGACTGAGGTAGCGGCCCTTCAAACAGAGGTGCACCGGCTCCGTCAGGCAAGTGCGCTCATGGATCGGCGCCTGGAGGACTCCGAGAGCCGGGCCCGGAGGAATAATATCCGTATCATCGGAGTACCGAGGGACGGGAGGAGTCGGCGGCGGATCTCTTTGTGGAGGACCTGATCTCTACCCATCTCCAGCCTCGAGGACTGAGTAAATTCTTTGCTGTGGAGAGGGCCCATAGAGTTCCCGGAGGCAGACCGAAGGTCGGAGCCCCTCCGCGGCCTCTTATTGCCCGTATTTTCAACTTTCGGGACAGGGATGCGATTTTGCAAGCTTCCAGACTGCAAGGGCCGATTAAGCTGGAGAACATGGAAGTGAACTTTTATCCTAATTTCACGCAGGCGGTTCAGAAGCAGAGACTGAGTTTCCTGGGCGTCAAGCGGCGGCTTCGAGGCATGAACTTAAAATACGCCATGCTCTTCCCGGCCAGGCTGCGGGTGGAGGCAGTTGGTCGCACTCACTTTTTTGATCGTCCTGAAACGGCCGGGGACTGGCTGGACACTTTGTCTGGGGGTCATGGTCGGGATGGGGGGGGGGACGGGTGGAGAGTGCCCACCGGACCGGGTCTGAGGTACTGACACGGGGGCTCACTCCGGATGATGCCACTTTCGGCCAAGCTTAGGGTCTTTTGTTGTGTTTTGTCTCCCCTCCATTGGAGGAGGTGCTGGGTCTCGAGGGGGTTCTCCTTCCTCCTCTAGGGGGTCTTAGTAGTTTAAATCACATAGGGGCGACAGGCACACTGCAAGTTGGGGGGGCTGTTTGGGCTCATACAGGGGTGCAGGGAGGGGGGAGTTTTGTTGGGACTGTTGGGTTGGGGTTGGGTATTGTTTATTTGTACCACAAGGCAGCAGTATTGTTGTGCTATTTCTAACGTGCTCTCTGGGGGGCGACTGATCGACTTCGGCTATGATGGGGGGTAGGGGACTGAGTCTTTTGTCCTGGAATGTTAATGGACTGGGGGACAGGATAAAACGGGGGGTGGTCCTGCAGTTCCTAAAACGGATTTCACCAGATATAGTCTTTCTGCAGGAAACACACCTCATTGGAAACTCCTTTCGTGCCATGAACAGACGGGGCTATCGCCTTATGGCCCACTCGGGCTTCACGTCTGGTTCGAGGGGTGTGGGCATTATGGCTAAGACCTCGCTCCCGTTGGAAGTTGATGAGGTGCTCCATGATGACAGGGGACGATACACGGTTCTGGTGGGTAGATTGGAGGGTAGAGTGATTGTTTTCGTTTCTGTTTATGTCCCGCCAGGGTTGCAAACGACTACTTTTGCGGATCTGGGGCGCCTCCTTCTTGGCCTTCCGGAGGGGATTCTAGTGGTTGGGGGGGATTTTAACGCTGTGGTTTCCGGGACTGAGGATCGTCACCCTCCTAGGGATCTCCCCCGTGCCCAAGCGTGGTTGTCCGGCCTCTTGGATACCTTGGGGCTGGTGGATTATTGGCGGTTGAAACATCCTACGCAGATACAGTACACCTTTCATTCCGGGGCTCATGGCAGTCTTTCGAGACTTGATTATGTCCTGATGCCAGCGGTACAGACGGGGCGGGTTGGGGAGGTACGACATTTGGCGCGGGGTATTTCAGACCACTCCCCGCTCCTGCTGCACTTCGACATTGTCCCGAGGGGTGAGGGGAGGGTGGCCCCGATTAATCCCTGGTACCTGCGTGACCCCACAATTCGCGCAGATTTGGTTAAATCTCTTAAGCGCTATTTTGAAGACAATGTGGGGTCTGTGTCGTCCGCGGTCTCTCTGTGGGAGGCGTTTAAGACGGTACTCCGGGGGGAGGCCCTGTCCCTTATTTCCCATTCCCGGAGGCGCGAGCGGGAGGAGGTGACCCGTATTGAAACTGAGATAACCGAGTTGGAGGGTGATTTGGAGTGTGGGGTGACGGACGACAAATTGCATGCTCTCCGACTCAAGCAGGCGGACTACAAGGCCCTCGTCACGGAGACAGCCAGGGGCCTCAGCAGAGAGCAACAGGGGAGACTGTATGATGTGGGTGATAAGGCTGGTAAATTGATTGCGTGGCTGGATAAAAAGGAGAGAGCGAGTCGAGTTGTCCCGTCGATTGAGAAATTGGATGGTGTGTGTGTCACTGAACCAGGAGAAATTGTTGATTGCTTTGCAGAATATTTCCGTGGGGTGTATTCCCCAGTATCTTCCCGCTCGGAAGAGGACTCCCATGCCCTGCTTAAAGACATTGCGCTGCCTTCCCTTTCGGAGGAGGATAAAGTGTTGTTGGACGCGACCCCAACATCTGAGGAGATTGCCCTCGCCATACGCTCGGTCGCCTCCGGCAAGGCCATGGGTCCTAACGGCCTTCCCATCGAATTGTACAAACTACGGCCGGATACGCTGGTGCCGCATCTCCGTGCTATGTTCCTCGCGGCCCGCTCGGCGGGTTCCCTCCCGCTGGACCAGCGTCTGGCCACTATCGTGGTTATTCATAAGGAGGGGAGGCCGCGGGATCGGGTCACGTCTTACAGGCCCATTTCGCTGTTGAATGCGGAACCTAAAATTCTCGCCAAGGTGCTGGCTAATCGGCTGGTTGGCGTGGTGTGCGATCTGATTCACCAGGACCAGTCTGGCTTTATCCCTCATCGCAACACCGCGCTCAACCTGCGGCGTTTGCATGGGGTGCTCGCGCGGGTCCCGTTCATACGAGAGCCGGCCATTTTGGCGTCCCTGGACGCCACTATGGCGTTCGACACGCTTGAGTGGCCATATATTTGGGCGACGCTGGCTAAGTTTGGTTTTGGCCCGGGATTTATTGGTTGGGTGAAACTGTTATACTCCGGACCGCTGGCGCAGGTGGCGGTAAACGGTAGAGTGTCGGCTCCGTTTGAACTGGGCAGGGGCACGCGGCAGGGCTGCCCGCTATCGCCGCTCCTCTTCGCGCTTGCCTTGGAGCCCCTGGCGGAGTGGCTGCGGTGGCACCCTTCTATCCGTGGTCTCTGATGGACCCCCGAGTATGAGGATCGCGTATCCCTTTACGCTGATGATATTCTCTTATACCTTGCTTCCCCTCGTAAATCGCTGATTGTACTTGTGGATGTTTTGCATTCATTTGGCCGCAACTCCGGCTTAGTCATCAACTGGGCTAAATCCTGTGTGTATGTCCTTTCCGGGGAGGCTCCTATCCTTCCGCGGGGTTGTCCTATCCAGATCGCTCCGCAGGGATTTAAGTACCTGGGTATCTTCATTACCCTGGACGCTGAGGCCCGATATAAACAGAACTTGCTCCCCCCCCTCCAGCGCCTGAAGGAGGACGTGGCGCGTTGGAGGCGCCTGCCGCTCTCACCGCTCGGCCGTGCGGCATTGTTTAAGATGATGTCGCTGCCACGTTTCCTATACGCTTTACAGAACACGATGGACGTTGTCCCGGCGCGCTACTTTCGCGAGGTGGAGAGTCTGCAGCGACGCTTGTTCTGGGAGGGTAGGCCGCGTATCGCCCTTGCGAAGCTGACGCTCCCGTGGTACGACGGGGGGGTCGCCCTCCCGGACATCAAACGATATTACTGGGCCTCCCAGCTGGCTGCTATAAACCACGGCCTTTATGGGCCCGCTCTTAACCCGGCCTTTGAAATGGATAAACTATTACTGCCGGGTGGCGACTATAATCGGGCGCTTTATTCTAGATCGCTCGACGCACGTCTGACGGGCCCTACGCGGGTCGCGGTACGGGTGTGGCACGCGGCAAACTCGGCGATGGGGTGGAAGGATCGGTTGACCCGGGCAACGCCGCTGTATGCATCTGAGCGGCTGGGCTCCCTGTGGACCTCGAAGGGCTTTGAGAAGTGGGATATGATAGGCATCAGCAAGGTGGGCGACCTCTGGACGAGGGGGGGATTCAAAACGTTCGATGTGCTGCAGACTGAATTCCAGTTGCAGGACAGGGAGTACTTTCAATATATTCAGGTCAGCCACGCGCTGTGCTCCGTATTCCCGGAAGTTGCCTCCATCCCGGAGTCTTCCCCTCTGGAAGATAGAGTGCTAGATGGGCATGTACCGGACGGCACGATTTCATTGATTTACAAAAAGCTCATCAACGATCGCTCGGGACTGCTGACTAGCCTTCGTGCGGTGTGGGTGGCCGATGGACTGGAGCTGGATGACGAGGATTGGGTGTCTGCGGTGGCCTCCCCGAAAGAGGTGGCCATACCGGCTCGCCTTCGCTTCGTCCAGCTCAAGATACTCCATAGGGTCTATGTTACGGGGCCGGGTCTGATGCGTATGGGATATGCTGTGGATGGGTTGTGTAAGTGTGGGTGTGGTTCCTTAGGGACCTTCCTTCATATTTTGTGGGAATGCCCGGAGGTGGCGCGATTCTGGCGTGATGTGCACGCGGTGTTGCAGGCGGTCACGCATGTGACGCTGCATCCCGAGGCGAGGAGATGTCTGCTAAATGTGTGGGAGCCGACTGACTACTCAGTGCCGCAGACGTGGTGGGTGACTCTGGGATATATGGTGGCCAAGCGTGACATTGCGCAATTGTGGGGTTCCCAGAGGTTGCCAACGGTCTCGGCGTGGAAGGACAACATGGATTGGTGTATGTTTCGGGAAAAGGTAGTGTATGTTGCGAGAGGTAAGCCTGGGAAATGGGTGAAAGTGTGGGGCCCCTGGAACACCTACCGTGGCGGAATTTGTACCCCGCCGCTGACGCCTGATCTGGCACTGGCCCCGTCTCCTTAGTCTGCTTGTCGCCTTGGTTCTGGGCTTTGAGTCCACTTTGTCGCCTATCCCCCCCCTGCTATTCCTGTGGATCGGTAGGGTCCTCCCCAGGGGAGCTCATACTGTTGCTTTGACTTTTGGCTGCCTTGTGGATTTGTTTGTCGTTTCTTATATAAAAATGGAACCGCCATGTGGAGGGTCCGGACGGTGTGGCCGCCAACGCTTCTTTCAACTCCTGTGACCTCTCTCACGCTGCAGCGACTGTTTACTGACTGTATTCTATGCTCATACTGTTTGCTAGCGGCCGGCCCGAAGGTTGTAGGCCCATCTTTGTATATATTTTGAATTCTGTAATAAAGGTTTAAAAAAAAAACAAAAAAAAAAAAAACATTGGACGTTTCCTGGCTGAAACGGGTCTGTTGGCATGTATGGTTGTACTACCACTGCCTCTTCCTTCTGCCCACAATGGTCTATTATATTGCCACAGCCTCTCTTGCCAGTCCTGTATTGTTGGTTTGTTGCCCCTGCCCCCCTTTCCACTGCCCTCCATAGTCTGTTGTGCTGCCACTGCCCTTCCTGCCTGCCCAGTGTGGTCAAATTGTTGCCTCTGCACTCTCCTACCTGCCTTCAATTTTCAGAGTCCGTGCCCCTGGCCTCTGCCTCTCAACAGTATCCCAATGAACAACTAGATTGCTAACATTCTATATCTATCACAAAAGTGTGGAACGCGTGACGTCATCTTGATGTAATCAAAACTGTAATAACTAGAGTATTTCCTTTAGAAATTACATATATGAGAGGGTCTTATTTGCATCAAAATTATGCTTAGTGCTCTAAAAAACTAAAATGAGGACATATTTTCTGAGTTTTCAAATAGCGACAAAGAACTTTTAAATTATTTGTAATCTTTATGTTTTTTTATCCAGTTGACCACTTGATTAAATGTTGCACCTTGGCGAGAGGATGTGGTGTTACTTCCAGAGCTGCAGACTTTGCAACTGGGGAACCAGGTTGGAGTTTATGCTTCGGCTCGACATTCTGTGATTGTGGTCAAATCACTTAATCTCCCCATGTCTACAACCAAAATGAATTTGTTCTTGTGTGATGTAACCAATGCTCATGTAAAGCACTCCAATACCTGACAAGTCTGCACTATATAACACTGCAAAAACACAAAATAATAAGTGTTTTGCAGACTTCTGTCATTGGGCTATATTGTAACAAATAAATCTCCCAAGATGGCCACCGGATACAAAAGAGCCCAAATGTAGCCCAAAATCACCCAGATGTAGCACAAATATAGCCCAATGACAGAAGTGTGCAAAACACTTATTATTTTGTGTTTTTGCAGTGTTATATAGTGCAGACTTGTCAGGTATTGGAGTGCTTTACATGAGCATTGGTTACATCACACAAGAACAAATTCATTTTGGTTGTAGACATGGGGAGACTAAGTGATTTGCCCAGAATCACAGAATGTCGAGCTGAAGCAGAAACTCCAACCTGGTTCCCCAGTTGCAAAGTCTGCAGTTCTGGAAGTAACACCACATCCTCTCCCCTAAGTACAACATTTAATCAAGTGGTCAACTGGATAAAAAAACATAAAGATAACAAATAATTTAAAAGTTCTTTGTCGCTATTTGAAAACTCAGAAAATATGTCCTCATTTTAGTTTTTTAGAGCACTAAGCATAATTTTGATGCCAATAAGACCCTCTCATATATGTAATTTCTAAAGGCAATGCTCTAGGTATTACAGTTTTGATTACATCAAGATGACGTCAGGCGTTCCACACTTTTGTAATAAATATAGAATGTTAGCAATCTAGTTGTTCATTAGGATACTGTTGAGAGGCAGAGGCCAGGGGCACGGACTCTGAAAATTGAAGGCAGGTAGGAGGGTGCAAAGGCAACAATTTAACCACACTGAGCAGGCAGGAAGGGCCGTGGCAGCACAACAGACTATGGAGGGCAGTGGAAAGGGGGGCAGGGGCAACAAACCAACAATACAGGACTTGCAAGAGAGGCTGTGGCAATGTAATAGACCATTGTGGGCAGAAGGAAGAGGCAATGGTAGTACAACCATACATGCCAACAGACCCGATTCAGCCAGGAAACGTCCAATGTTTTTAAGCTCAAATGGGCTTTATTTGATCTGTCTCCTGTCTACAATCTCCTCTATTTCAATGTAACTCAAAGGGGAAAATCAATACCCCAGTTATTTTTCCAAATCTCCCTCTTACCAATTTCAAAATGTTCGCAAGTATGGTACATTGGATCATGGAAGGAAATGGGGTAGGGACATGGACTTGGATAACGGAGGACAGGAGGGACATGGAGAGGTGCACCAAACTGACCCTGCAGGGCAGGCATCAGGGTTTGCAGGAGCACAATACACCACACAGGGCATGCGGGACGGGAGTGCAGCACAACAATCCATAGAAAGCAAGAGGGATGTGACAGGACCATGCACATGGACAACAGAGAACAGAGGGGAAAGAGGCAATGGTAGCTAGCTGACCATAATGGACAGACAGGAGAGAAAGCTGCAGCATAACAGACCATAAAGGGCAGGAGGGACGGATCAGGGGCATTACAATGGAACAGACAAGCCAAGAGGGAGGGAATAGGGGTCTGCACATGTAAACAGAGGGCTGGGGGCAAGGGGGCAGGGCAGGAGCAGCAAGATAGCCATGGAGGTCAGGCAGGATGGGCACTAGAAGCAAGACACACCATGAAGAGCAACAGTGAGACTGTGATGGCGTACACACAGACCATGGAGGGAAGGTGGGAGGGGGTCAGGGGCAGCTAACTGACCACACAGGGAAGGTGGGAGGGGCCATGGCAGCACAGAAGACCATGCATGGCAAGTGGGAGGGTTAGTGGCAGCACAATGGCTATGATGGGCAAGAAGGAGGGTGCAGGGGCATGCACAAAGGACGATGGAGGATAGAAGGGAGGGTCAGGACCTGTGCACAGACAAGAAAGTTCAGGGAAAGGGGCCTCACAGCAGACCGCACGGGGCAGGCAGGAGGAGCAGTTGCAGCACAACAGACCAGGGAGGGCAGAAGGGTGTGGCAGTACAATGGACCATGTAGGACAGGAGGAAGAGGATAGGGGCATGGCATGTGGAAAGGCAGGGTGGAGGTGGCACGGACAGGTTAGTCATCTGACAATGCTAGGCAGGTGGGAGGGGAGTGGCAGCTCAACAGAACACTCAGAGTAGATAGGAGTGGCAGGTCCATGGAACATGGTGGGCAAAAAGGATGGAGCAGGGGCATGCACAAAGACATCGGAGGGCAGGGGGAAGGAGAATAGGGGCAGCAAGCTAAGCACAGAGTTTAAGCAGGAGGTCAATGATGGGGCATAGAATTGGGCAATGGAGGGCAGGAGGAGGGGACTGGTACATCATACTAAATTGAGGGCAGTGGCAGCACATCACACCATGCATGGCAGGAGGGAGGAGGCTAGTCCATGGATTCACACAACAGAGGATAGGGAGGAGGGGGTTGGGGCAGCAAGCTAACTGTTCAGAGAAGGCCGGTATTAGGAACTTTATTGTTTTTAAAATGTGTGTCTGTGCGAACTACTTAAAATATGAACAAGTATGCAGCATAATCTCACTTTTATTCAGGAAGAAGAGAACGTTTGTGACTGTGACTCCGGGCTCACTTGGCAGAAACACCCTCTGACCCTCCACCCCCTATCGCAAAATGTAATGCCCGTGAAAAGGGTAGGTGAACACAGTGTTATATAGAACATAGTCCTGAGAGCACGATTGAAAATGAAAACTAGATATAGTGTATGGTATAAACTATGCACCAAAAAGTGTGATATAAGATGAACCGGGCGTGAAATATAATATGCAATACATTGTGCGCAATGACAGATTCATTGGAGAGCGCGAGATAGCACAGGCACTAGCGCGTGCTATGCGATGTGCGCCTTGGAGTGTAATATGCACAGGGCAGTGTTGTGTAACCTAAGTAGTCTCTAAAGTTGTAATATAAAATATGTGCTGGGGAGTGTAACGTTGCATATGCACTGTGACAAAGATATGGATCCCAGATTTTAATATGTATGGCATAGCACTGTGCGTTATAACATAGGCATCGAGGAAGGCACGTTAGATGGGGCAATATAACCCGTGCGAAGACAAGTGTGGCATGACATATTCACGGGGTGGTGTTATAGTGCACATGGGCTAGAGAGTGTCATAGCATATGCACTAGCTGGTGGAATACAACACAGAGGTGTGTGGCACTCGGCAGGCAATGGTGGGTGTAACACAGCATTGGGCTCTGCCAGGAGCGTGCTGTGACTCTCAAGTGATGTTCGTCCCCTTTCCAGAGAGTAAAATGAAAAGTATTACACATCCGGCAGTGGATGTGTGTTTTATTAACCGTGAGGGGGGTTCTTACATAGTTTTGGTCGAATTTTTGTCGAATCCCCCTTGAATGGCTTGGTGTGCATGTGTATTAAATGTGCCCGTCAATAGCTACCCATGTTTGTATAAATAAACGACAAGGGTGTCTACCGGGATTAGGCACGGTAGGGCATCAGACATGTCAGAGCTTCACTAGTGGTGTAAATACATTTCACGTGGATTCATTGTAGGCATAGTCGCCTTTTAATGAATATCACTCAAATCGTCATGGTGATAGGTACGTACGGTTTGTCCAGCATGTCCTAGGTGTGTCTATAAATATATATTTTTTTAAAATAATAAAAAACCCTGGGGATTGGGGTAAAAATATATAATTAGGAGACAGGCCCTGGGGGATGGGGTCATCAGGGCCAATACATTAGAATAAGAAGGGGAACCACACAGCCCCCCTTCTTAAAAAATTAAAATAAATAAAAGACTGGCATCGTGCCGGAGGCCACGCCCCCTCCTTGCAGCACTCTGCAAACGCGCCCCCTGGCGAGTTGTAAGTTGGGGAATTAATTCCTCTTCAATACTGAGGGTCCCTGAGGGCCAACTAGCCCAACAGGCATCTCCAGTATGCGCCAGGGAGCTGCGCTGCAGACAGGTGTTCTGAGGCCAAGCCCCTTTTTACACCTCTCTGCAACGCAGCTCTGTGGCGCTTACTGGAGGTACCTAGTGGTCTAGTTTGACCCTAGGGACCCTTAGGATTCAAGGGGACTTAATCTCTCAACTTAGAACGGCCACAGGGCGCGTTTACACAGTGATGAAGGGAGGGGACGGGGCCTGAGGTGACTTGTGCAAACACACACTATGGCACGTTTTAAATTGGGGATATAATTTCCCTTCAATACTGAGGGCACCTGGGGGCTAACTAGCCCACCAAGTGCTTCCAGTAAGCGCCACTGAGCTGCATTGCAGAGAGGTGGTCCAGGCTGTGCACCTTTTTACACCTCTCTGCAACGCAGCTCTATGGCACTTACTGGAGGTACCTAGTGTACCTAGGGACCCTCAGGATTCAAATGAACTTAATCTCCCAACTAAAAATGGACACAGGGCGTGTTTACACAGTGGTGAAGGGAGGGGACGGGGCCTGAGTTAACGTGTGCAAAAACGACCTGTGGCCTGTTTTAAGAGGTAGTTTTAATCCCCCTGCCCTATTATATACTAGGGGCTTACAGAGGAGGTCATGCTAATCACAGGGGGACCCCAACGCATAATGTTCCCTAGTGTATGTAGGTGTTTTCACTGTATTCTAAGTGTCTTTTAACATAGCACTGGCTCTAGGACTGGTTAGTCAGACTCAGTTACCACCAGTATCCGTCTGAAAAAGTTGAGGGTACAGGATGATTTTGCAACAAGGATTCTTTCTGCTCTTCTTTTTGTTCTTTCTGCACGTTATCCTTCTTCCTGCACTTTTCTTCGTCTTTGAGGACTTCTGTTGCTTATTTCTGCACTTCTTTTTTTTCTTTCTGTGCATTTTTTCTTCTTCCTGCACATGTCCTATCTCTGTAGGCATAGTTAGAAATTAGCATTTAAAAAACCTTTGAAATTCACAGAAAAAAACATAGGTTTCAGGCACGTTATAGTTAGGAATTAGCATTTAAAAAACCTCAGAAATTCACTGAAAAAACCATAGGTTTCAGGGGTGTTATAGTTAGCTGGACTTTTCACTTTGTACAAAACCATTGAAATTCCCCCGTTATAGTTAGTTCAGCTAACTATAACTCTCGCGCCCGCAATGCACTGCTGATGACGTCACATATTACATCACTCATGACATGGTCAGTGACATCGCTCATGACATCACTGATGACATCTCAAATGACATCACTCATGACATCACTCATGACATCATCCTTGTGATAGAGTGGCAGACCTCCTCTCACCCTAATATAACCTTTGATACACACATTCAAAAATGGAGACTAACATTTTCAAAAGAAAGGACATACCAATACCAGTTACAACAACCTCTTCAGTGATTCTAAGATCCACATACACATCCACTCATTCACCAACAGTCCTATACAGTCACTCATACATGTACTCACTCATCATATGTACTCATACACCTATACATCCTGTTACACAATGCCACTCATCCATAGAGTTACTCACACACATAGTCACTCATGCTAATAAAGAATCGAACATACATTTACTTGCATATACAGTTATACACACACCACCACACTTACTTCTACGGAAACTTACACATACTTAGTCTTTTAAACAATCACTTATAGAAACACATACTTATTCATACAGGAACTCTTTCAATCTCTCACTCTCACATATACTCACTTATATACACCAATAGTCACTTATACTAGTTTAAAACATATGTAGTTACTCATAAAGACACTATTGAGACAGTCATTCACTCACTAACACACCCATACACACACTCATCCACACATACAGTCCTGCACACATGCTGTCTTCAACACATACAAACAGTGAGTCACTCATTCATGCACCTATGCACTACGTAATACCCCCCACCGAACCATGCAGACACTCATACTGATACTCAAAAAACCAACTAATAACCTATATAGACACCCATGTAGCTACTCACCAACCCATGCAGCCACTTATACACAAAGTGAGAGACTGATACAGATATTTACATATTTAAACATTACTCACTAAGCCATGTATTCACTATGATACACTTAATCAGTCAGTTACACAATCAATTTTTCAAAAACAAATCATCCATTTAGACACTTATATACCCATTTATTCTTCCATCGACCTTGAGATATACATATATAAAACATATTTAATTTTCAGAAAAACAGACATTCACTGGATGATGTAATCAGAGATGTCATCAGTGATGTCATGAGTGATGTCACTGACCATGTCATGAGTGATGTAATATGTGACGTCATCAGCAGTGCATTGCGGGCGCGCGAGTTATAGTTAGCTGAACTAACTATAACGGGGGAATTTCAATGGTTTTGTACAAGTGAAATGTCCAGCTAACTATAACACCCCTGAAACCTATGGTTTTTTCAGTGAATTTCTAAGGTTTTTTTAAATGCTAATTCCTAACTATATCAGGCCTGAAACATATATATATTCCTAACTATATCAGGCCTGAAACATATATATATATATATATATATATATATATATATATATATATATATATATCTATATATATATATATATATATATATATATATATATATATATAGGTTTCAGGCCTGATATAGTTAGGAATTAGCATTTAAAAAAACCTTAGAAATTCAATGAAAAAACAATAGGTTTTAGGGGTGTTATAGTTGGCTGGACATTTCACTCGAACAAAACCATTGAAATTCTTCCAATATAGTTAGTTGTACTAACTACATCTCGCGCGCCCGCAATCTACTGCTGATGATGTCACATATTACATCATTCATGACATGGTCAGTGACATCACTGATATCTCAAATGACATCACTGATGACATCATCCAGTGAATTTGGTTTGGTTCGTTATTTAAATATGTATTCTATATACATATAGCAATTTGCATTGAAGAATGAGTGGATATATAAATATAAATATCTGGATGGAGGATTTAGTAGCAGTGTGATTGACTGTTTACTTGACTAATTTATAGTGTCTCACTAAATATATTGGATAGTGACTAAACTGTGTGAATATCTGTATCACTTTGTCAGTTGTTGTGTAAACTGCTGCACCAGTTGGTTACTAGCTATGTGAAAGTCTATATTAGTTATAGATTAGTTAACTGAGTGTTTGTATGTGAGAGTGAATGTGGGTGTGGTTCGATGATACAAAAATCAGTGAAAATGCACCATAAAAGCAGAACAAGAAAAACACACCAAAAACAAAATAAACAGCATAGCAACATGGATGCACCCGGAACAAGTGCCCAGGCCAACGCGATCTCCACAAGCCCCACAGCAGACCACCAGCTAGGCACCTCGGGGTCGGGGAAGGCCAAGGAGAAGAGGAAGAGGAAGACGGGGTACAGTCCGCATGACAACCGGATCGTCGTCACGGAGGTGACAGACCACTAACAACAACTGTCCATCACCTCCACCGTGTCATTGGCAACACTGACGTAAAAATAGCATTCCATCGTGAATGTCGTCGGAGTGTCGAGGAGGCCAAGATGCGCTGGCATGATGTGGAAATCCAAACCAATCAGAAACCCGCTGCCAACAGGAAGGCAGCAACGGCGAATGGAGGTGGGAGTCCTGCGCCACAGGAGGAGCTGGAGGAAATTGTGGCCACAGTCATCACTGTGGAGACGGTGCAAGAGTCGGGAGTCCGGACAGTGCTCGACCTGACCTCACACAACATCAACAGGGTGAGTAACGAACAGGGACTGGGGGGACGGGGGGACGGGCACAATGAAACACATGCACACCAACGTGTAGCACACCGCACACCCACAATGACCCTGGGCCATGTCCCTGATCCCCATGGCACACTGCAGCACACATACAAACATCAAGTATGCCCCCGCTCACCATGTGCCCAAAGGGGTCCCACCCCACACATCACCAATTCCACAACACACACATGCACCCGTGCGAAACACAGCAAAGATGCGTATTTGTGAGCCACACTGACAATGCAAGTGACACCACATGACGAGCAGCATGGCTGGAATACAATCACCATGAAATTGTGCATGCCACAAGACTGAGCTGGCTGAGTGTGGACCACATCCGGAAAGGAGCAGGTCACACTCTGACACATCCACGTGCACAAACAACCACTGACGTCAACAATACATCTGCTGACAAACAATGCACAAGAGTACAAAAACCGTCCAAGAGCACAAATGACCCAAGTCGCCAACATCACAGCACCTTAAAAACACAAAAGTCAAAGGCACACTGCCTCCAAGGGATAAGGGGCAGCAAAGTCACAGCTGCAGGTGCGACTCTCCCACAATGCAGCACACACACATAGCAATGACAGCACATCCACATGGATGACAATGTGGCACACAGTGCAACACTTACACTGCAGAACAGAGGACACAACAGCGTCCGCTTGTGCGTAGAAAATGGCGAATCACATCTGACGTAGCAGGAAACTGTGAGATGAAAATGTACGTGTACAACCTCACCTACGTCATGTAGTCCAAATGTCCACTGTCCTGCATCAAATAGTCCGCTCCTCCCAAACAGTCACAATGTACATTGTCATGCCGTCTGTATGTAGACTTGAACAATGCGTCAACATACATGCCAACACAATGTCAACAAGCATCTCCCCTTCACATTGCAAAGGGACAAAGAACACCTCCAGCAGAGCAGACCAGACAACTCTACAGTGATGCTGAAGAGGACCTCCACACTTCTGACACCGACGCCCCTCAAAAGTTAATGGACATCTTAAGCAATCAACCTCCAGGAGCAGGGCAGCCCAGCTGCATCAAGGATACCCCACTCCCTGCACAGACAACACAGCTGGACGCACCCACCACCATGGCTGGCTCCCAGCAGCCCACCGAAGCACACATCGCATTCCAAGGCCAGGTGTTAGACTGCCAGAAGGGGGTGCCCGAACAGGTGCGGGTGGGGTTCTACCTCATGGAAGCCGAACTAGATCACATACGTGGTGTCTAAGTCCCATCAGGGACCACCTACACGTGTGCTGGACACCTTTATTGCCAGGGTCACATGTACAGTGACGCATGTGCTGGATGTGTGTGGGGTGAGTGTAAGCAAGCCCTCATGGAGTCGTTGGTGCTGGCAACAACTTGAACAGTGATCACAATCAAAGCGGAAATAGAAAACACCAGCATAACAGAAACAACTGTGAAGCATCATGGTGGTAGCCGGAGAAAGTACAGTGTTCACCAAATATGCAACCAGAATGGTCCATGAGTTGTGGTGCACTGAGTTAGTGGCACCTGAAGAGCTGAGGAGGGTATCAAGCTGAGGATGTCACCCACGACAGATGTGAGCAACTCTGATAGTCTGGCAGTAAGACCCTTCCGACTCTGGCCCCTGTTGTCTGGAGCTGGTCCTGGCGGTGGTGGCGTGTGCATCATGCAGTGATGCGACGTCCAGGCAGGTCAGGACTCGATTTGATGTGTAAGCCCAGGTAGACCGCAGTTGAGGCCGGAGGCAGCGGACTGCACCGGACCACAGACACATGGCCTTAATGACCCCCAGTCCATCGACCCAGAGGCCATCCAATATGCTATCAAACAGGGTCCATGACTTGAGCTGCACAGAGTTAGTGGCCCCGGATGCACTGTGGCTGGCACAGGCACATCGCCATGGGACGATGACTTGCGGTGCTGTGAGATAGGGCCACGCGAGCTGAGCGGGTCCTCGTCGGTGTCGAAGGTGAATGTAGCGGAGGTTTGTGAGGGACAGTGGAAGGTGTGCTCCAGGGCTTGATGCAGAGGGCAGAATCCGGCCGGAAGTGGCGAATGGAGGAGTGGAATGCTACAGCCTCGATTTTGCCACAAAGTCAGTATCACCGACATGATGATGAAGACAAAACCCAGTACATAGACTCAGTCGCCACCAAAGTTCAACCAGAAAGTGTCCATGGATGTCGGGGAACAGACTTAGTGGAACAGGAACTGAAAGGGGATGCAGTCTGGTTTGAGGCCAGTACAATGAGATAAAATCTGCCATAAATAAATCATGAGTGAGTTCCCAATGTGTGACCTACTCGACCTCAGTGTAGGCCTGAGGCAGCGGTCAGCAGGGGCCCACAGCCACGTGTCATTGGCTCACGATGCACAGAGTTAGTGACACCAGAGCAGTTGTTGGCAGTGCTCTGGCACCTGTTGTCTGGAGTTGGTCCTGGTGGTGGTGGCATGTGCATCATGCCGTTATGCGACGTCCGTGCAGGTCAGGACTCGATTTGATGTGCGAGCCCAGGTGGACCGCAGTAGAGGCCGGAGGCAGCGGACAGCGTAGGGCCACAGACACATGGCCTTGATGACCCCCAGTCCATCGACCCAGAGGCCATCCAATATGCTATTGAAGAGGGTCCATGACTTGAGCTGCACAGAGTTACTGGTCCCAGATGCACTGTGGCCGGCACAGGCACACCGCCACGGGACGATGACTTGCGGTGCAGTTATATAGGGCCACGTGAGCTGAACGGGTCCTCGTCGATGTCGAAGGTGAATGTAGCGGAAGTTTGCGGGGGACAGTGGAAGGTGTCCTTCAGGGCATGATGCAGAGGGCAGAAGCCGTCCGGAAGCGGCAAATGGAGGAGTGGAATGTTACAGCCTCGTTTTTACCCCAAAGTCAGTATCACCGACATGATGATGAAGCCAACCCCCAGTCCATAGACTCAGTCGCCACCAAAGTTCAACCATAAAGTGTCATTGGATGTCGGGGTACAGACTTAGTGGCACAGGAACTGAAAGGGGATGCAGTCTGCGATGAGGCCAGTACAATGAGATAAAATCTGGCATAAATAAATCATGACTGAGTTCCCAATGTGTGACCTACTCGACCGCAGTGTAGGCCCGAGGCAGCAGTCAGCAGGGGCCCACAGCCACGTGTCGTTGGCTCGTGATGCACAGAGTTAATGACACCAGAGCAGTTGTTGGCAGTGTTCTATCACCCCCGTAACGATGATCCTTTTTTCCTCCGGACTGAACCGCGTCTTCCTCTTACTCGTCTCCTTGCATACAATAATATGAACTCCGCCATGCAGAAATCAAGACTCAGTTCCAAATGTGTTGCCTACTCGACCGCAGTGTAGGCCGAAGGCAGTAGTCAGCAAGAGACCGCAGACAGGTGTCGTTCGAATGCTATGCACAGAGTTGGTGGCACCACATTGAAGGGATTAGAGTGATATAAACTCAGCCATAAAGTGTGTACTCTGCCATAGCATAATCAAGACTCAGGGTCATATTATAAAGAACGACGATGGCCCTTAGAAATACTCTAATAGTCCCCCTAGGCTACTATAGGAATTAGCGTCAACAGACCAGGAGGACGGGGAGGGGACATAGTTTAGGATTGTTAGTTAATTTAAAACATATATATGCTTTATGTTATTGATACCTATGTAACACTTATTCATGATTTTCTGAAATCATAGATATTATCCGAAAGTACTTGTAGTTTATTTTCTGTTGTGATACTCGGCCACTGTATAGTAGATTCGCGCAATGTTCCTGTAGAGACTGTAACAAACACAAAAGACCGTATGAATCAATATTTGCATTTGATGTGATGTCAAGGTCCTCAATAACGTATGTTAAAAAAAAAAAAATCTAGAACAGCGATAACATTATCGCCGGTTTAGCAGCAGGAAACTGCAGCTAAAGCGGTGATAAGGGGCTTGATAATATGCCCTTGTGAATTCCAATAGAAGCCCAGGTTCTGGTGTCAAGGACATCAAACCTGGGCTTCTATTGGAATTCACAAGGGCATATTATCAAGCCCCTTATCGCCGCTTTAGCGGCAGTTTCCTGCCGCTAAACCGGCGATAATGTTATCGCCGTTCTTGATAATATGGCCCTCAGTTCCTAATATGTGACCTACTTGACCGTAGTGTAGGCCAGAGGCAGTGGTAGAGTACATCAACGAGAAACGAGTACAGCGCGCCTGTGTCGCGGAGGCCGTGATGGTCTCAGGAGGCTGCCAGGGTTACGGGCCTCGGGCTTGGAGCTTGTGCCGGCATGTGGTGGGCCCTCTTTGACATACGCCCACGTGAGCAGTGAGGCCCTGCTGCGCAGGGGCTATCATAAGGGTTCGGGGACCAGCGGCCTGGGGTGCAGCAGGGGCACAGAATCACAGGCAACACCGCTCACGGCAACGGCGTCGGCCTCATGGCAGGGTGGGAGGCGCCGCCCTTTCAGACACGTTGGGCATTCTGGAAGAGAACCACGCCCAGAGCTACGTGGTTTTTATTCACACCCCTACGCTGGCCTGGCATACGCCGGGCCAGCCCACTCCGCACACGCTTACAGGGGGGGACGTCACAAGCTACATTTCTTAGATCTTCCTCACTGTCTGGGGTGACATGGTTGCGTCCACTGTCCACTACACTCCAAACACCAGCAGTGCATGTATGTGTCTGTGGTCTGCATACTGCAGTCTATCCAGCACATCTCCGCCACACTTGGCATTGTGTACATTCTCATTCATGGGTCACTTGCCTCCTTTGCACATGGCTGGTTCCCACCTCTCCCCACATTCCGCTATTGTGTGGCTGAGGTGCCATGCCATTGATGGTTCATGTACATGGCTAGGCCAGGTTGCCGCAGTAAGTTGTGTTGTCGTGTCTGGTGGGCGGGCATGTTGTTGGGCATGTTGTATGTGATTTTGTAACGTGTGCATTGCCAGAGTTGTGATTGTATGATTGTGTATTTGAGGTGTGTGGTGTGTTCATTTGGTACTTACCAACGAGCAGTGCATTCCCATAGGTGCCATCCCGGAAGCGCTGGATGATAATGGACTGTCGGAAGATGAAGGAATCATGCACACTGCCTGGGTAGTTGGCGGCGACATTGGTGAAGAGTCGTGGGGGACGTATAGGTACTGGGATACCAAGCTGATGATGGCATCCAGGATAGGTGTGGGGAACTTGGATGGGGCTGGCTGTGAGACTCCTCCGACTCTGGCGGTTGTTGGTTGGGAGGTACCGGAGGCCAACAGGTGCAGCACAGCCAGCAGCTTTGTCTGAGGTGAGATGTTGGTTGTCCGCTGTGTTGGTACCGTCATCCTGTGGGCAATGATGGTCAGGATGCGGAGGATGGATGTCCTTTTGAGCCTGTAGTGGGCATTGACCTTTTCTGGTGTTAGATCTGTGATGCTGGTGCGTTTCCTGAAGGTCTGCTGTCTTTGTCTGCGCTGCCTCTGGGGTGGTCCGGGGGGTCCGGGTGGGGGGTGGCGGCCCTGGGGTTGGTGGCGGTGGGTGTTGTTGCCCTCTCAGGGCTCCGGGATGCATGATCGGTGGCTCCATGGCATCTGTTGTTCGTCATGTGTGGCTCTGGGCTGGGCTCCCTTTGATGTTGCAGGTTGTCGTCTGACTTTACACTAGGTCAGAGCAGGTGTTAATTTTCTGCTGCTAACGCGCCTTATCACCTGTTTTTTGGTCTTATCGCGGATCTGGCTGGTCGTTGATGATGTTGAGGTGTGGTTTTGTCAAGGCTTTTTGCTCGGGAACGCCTACTCTGTATCTCATTAGCGATGGCTGCCGGGGTCATCTGTGGCGATGTTTTATGCGGATGCTATCGCAGGTAAACTGGTGGTATCGGCTGTTAGCACCAGCTTGTGAATGGGACGATAAATTTATCGCGACTTTGGCTGTGATAAAGTGCCGTTGGACCCTTGAGAATATGCCCCATAATATCTACACTAAGGGAAGGAAGCAGTGAAGTTGGACACTTTAACAGACAAGACCTACGTATGCACCTGAACATAAATAGCAACCCTAGTACCACAGAATTTAAAGTTAAAACAGAGAAGTGTCCGTTAGCGTCTACTCCCTGGCTGGAGAGGTGATAACTGCATCCCCAGATACAGCTGCGATGTGAGAGGCGAGTACCAGTGGAAGGCGTTGTTTAGCCGAGAGGGTACAGTCTCCCAGAGGGCAGAGGGAGCCCGAGTGGTGGCAAAACAGTGCTCTGACCGACCTCTCCTGGGTGGAGAAGTGATGGGCCTTACTTCGCCAACTTCAGTGGATATTGTGAGAAATAGTCCGCAGGGTTCTGTTCTTTTGCTGGTTTGTGGATGATTCAATAGTGATATTCTTGCAGCCTTATACCCCATATTTGAATTCTAGGAGCCATTTTTGCTTTCAGGTTTTCAAAGATTGTTAGTAGGGCTTGATGATCCATTATGATGGAAAATCTTTTCTCATATACAAATATGCAGAAGTGTTTGCACGCCCACACTACTGCTAGGCTTTCTTTCTCTGGTTCTGAGTATGCACTCTCCATTTTTGATAGGCTCTGGCTGGTTAATGCTACTAATTGAAAAGGAGACTCTGGGTCTTCCACGTGTTGTACTAGTATCACCCTCCCAACCTGACTAGGATGATATCCACAGTGACTTGGGTGTGATGTTTTGGGTCAAAGAATACACAAGGAGATGATGGATAGAGTGCTGAAACTTTTCAGACACTCACCCCCAGTCACAGATCTGGGTTCAATCCATCATCATTCTTTAGCACACTTCACCATCTCAGTTCAGACCCAGCTATATGCAAATCAGTCTTGACCCTGTGCCTCATGGGAGCAGTCCAGCCCGAACTAGCAAGCCATGTCTTCCCTGAACCGGAAACAAGCATCCTGGGACCGGTTTCTGGATAACGCCCTTCTTCAGCCAGGCTAGCTTGAATCCAGTGGCAAAGTGAGCAAGGGACCCACGCGTGGGCATACCCTGCCAACCTAGGGTGCACAAAGCAAACACAAGGAGATGATGGATAGAGTGCCGAAACTTTTCAGACACTCACCCCCAGTCACAGATCGGGGTTGAACCCATCATCATTCTTTAGCTCACTTCACCCCCTCAGTTCAGACCCAGCTATATGCAAATCAGTCTTGACCCTGTGTCTCATAGGAACAGTCCAGCCCGAACTGCCAAGCCAGGTCTTCCCTGAACCGGAAACAAGCATCCTGGGACCGGTTTCTGAGTAAAACCCTTCTTCAGCCAGGCTAGCTTGAATCCAGTGGTAAAGTGAGCAAAGGACCCATGTCTGGGCATACCCTGCAAACTTAGGGCGAACAAGGCAAACACAAGGAGATGATGGATGGAGTGCTGAAACTTTTCAGACACTCGCCCCAGTCACAGATCTAGGTTGAATCCATCATTATTCTTTAGCACACTTCACCCCCTCAGTTCAGACCCAGCTAAATGCAAATTAGTCTTGACCCTGTGCCTCATGGGAACAGCCCAGCCCGAACTGCCAAGCAAGGCCTTCCCTGATCCAGAAACAAGCATCCTGGGACCGGTTTCTGGGTAACACCCTTCTTCAGCCAGGCTAGCCTGAATCCAGTGGCAAAGTGAGCAAGGGACCCACGTCTGGGCATACCCTTCCAACTTAGGGTGAACAAAGCAAACACAAGGAGATGATGTATGGAGTGCTGAAACATTTCAGCCACTCACCCCCAGGCACAGATCTGGGTTGAATCCATCTTCATTCTTTAGCTCACTTCACCACCTCAGTTCAGAACAAGCTATATTAAAATCGGTCTTGACCCTGTGCCTCATGAGAACAGGCCAGCCTGAACTGCCAAGCCAGGTCTTCCCTGAACCGGAAACAAGCATCCTGGGACCGGTTTCTGGGTAAAACCCTTCTTCAGCCAGGTTAGCTTGAATCCAGTGGTAAAGTGAGCAAGGGACCCACGTGTGGGCATACCCTGCCAACCTAGGGTGCACAAAGCAAACACAAGGAGATGATGGATAGAGTGCTGAAACTTTTCAGACACTCACCCCCAGTCACAGATCGGGGTTGAACCCATCATCATTCTTTAGCGCACTTCACCCCATCAGTTCAGACCCAGCTATATGCAAATCAGTCTTGACCCTGTGTCTCATAGGAACAGTCCAGCCCGAACTGCCAAGCCAGGTCTTCCCTGAACCGGAAACAAGCATCCTGGGACCGGTTTCTGGGTAAAACCCTTCTTCAGCCAGGTTAGCTTGAATCCAGTGGTAAAGTGAGCAAGGGACCAAGGTCTGGGCATACCCTACCAACTTAAGGCGAACAAAGCAAACACAAGGAGATGATGGATGGAGTGCTGAAACATTTCAGACACTCACCCCCAGGCACAGATCTGGGTTGAATCCATCATCATTCTTTAGTTCACTCCACCACCACAGTTAAGACCCAGCTATATGCATATCAGTCTTGACCCTGTGCCTCATGGGAACAGTCTAGCCCGAACTGCCAAGCCAGGTCTTCCCTGAACCGGAAACAAGCATCTTGGGACCGGTTTCTGGGTAACACCCTTCTTCAGCCAGGCTAGCTTGAATCCAGTGGAAAAGTGAGCAAGGGACCCACGTCTGGGCATACCCTGCCAACTTAGGACGCACAAAGCAAAAATAAGGAGATGATGGATGGAGTGCTGCAACTTTTCAGACACTCACCCCCAGTCACAGATCTAGGTTGAATCCATCATTATTCTTTAGCACACTTCACCCCCTCAGTTCAGACCCAGTTAAATGCAAATTAGTCTTGACCCTGTGCCTCATGGGAACAGTCCAGCCCGAACTGCCAAGCCAGGTCTTCCCTGAACTGGAAACAAGCATCCTGGGACCGGTTTCTGGGTAACACCCTTCTTCAGCCAGGCTAGCTTGAATCCAGTGTCAAAGTGAGCAAAGGACCCATGTCTGGGCATACCCTGCCAACTTAAGGCGAACAAAGCAAACACAAGGAGATGATGGATAGAGTGCTGAAACTTTTCAGACACTCACCCCCAGTCTCAGATCTGGGTTGAATCCATCATCATTCTTTAGTTCACTCCACCACCTCAGTTCAGACCCAGCTATATGCAAATCAGTCTTGACCCTGTGCATCATGGGAACAGTCTAGCCCGAACTCCCAAGCCAGGTCTTCCCTGAACCGGAAACAAGCATCTTGGGACCGGTTTCTGGCTAACACCCTTCTTCAGCGAGGCTATTTTGAATCCAGTGGAAAAGTGAGCAAGGGACCCACGTCTGGGCATACCCTGCCAACTTAGGGTGAACAAAGCAAACACAAGGAGATGATGGATGGAGTTCTGAAACTTTTCAGACACTCACCCCCAGTCACAGATCGGGGTTGAATCCATCATCATTCTTTAGCTCACTTCACTACCTCAGTTCAGACCCAGATATATGCAAGTCAATCTTGACCCTGTGCCTCATGAGAACATTCCAGCCCGAACTGCCAAGCCAGGTCTTCCCTGAACCGGAAACAAGCATCTTGGGACCGGTTTCTGGGTAACACCCTTCTTCAGCCAGGCTAGCTTGAATCCAGTGGAAAAGTGAGCAAGGGACCCACGTCTGGGCATACCCTGCCAACTTAGGGTGAACAAAGCAAACACAAGGAGATGATGGATGGAGTTCTGAAACTTTTCAGACACTCACCCCCAGTCTCAGATCTGGGTTGAATCCATCATCATTCTTTAGTTCACTCCACCACCACAGTTAAGACCCAGCTATATGCATATCAGTCTTGACCCTGTGCCTCATGGGAACAGTCTAGCCCGAACTGCCAAGCCAGGTCTTCCCGGAACTGGAAACAAGCATCCTGGGACCGGTTTCTGGGTAACACCCTTCTTCAGCCAGGCTAGCTTGAATCCAGTGCCAAAGTGAGCAAGGGACCTACATCTGGGCATACCCTGCCAACTTAGGATGAACAAAGCAAACACAAGGAGATGATGGATGGAGTTCTGAAACTTTTCAGACACTCACCCCCAGTCTCAGATCTGGGTTGAATCCATCATCATTCTTTAGTTCACTCCACCACCACAGTTAAGACCCAGCTATATGCATATCAGTCTTGACCCTGTGCCTCATGGGAACAGTCTAGCCCGAACTGCCAAGCCAGGTCTTCCCTGAACCGGAAACAAGCATCTTGGGACCGGTTTCTGGGTAACACCCTTCTTCAGCCAGGCTAGCTTGAATCCAGTGGAAAAGTGAGCAAGGGACCCACGTCTGGGCATACCCTGCCAACTTAGGACGCACAAAGCAAAAATAAGGAGATGATGGATGGAGTGCTGCAACTTTTCAGACACTCACCCCCAGTCACAGATCTAGGTTGAATCCATCATTATTCTTTAGCACACTTCACCCCCTCAGTTCAGACCCAGTTAAATGCAAATTAGTCTTGACCCTGTGCCTCATGGGAACAGTCCAGCCCGAACTGCCAAGCCAGGTCTTCCCTGAACTGGAAACAAGCATCCTGGGACCGGTTTCTGGGTAACACCCTTCTTCAGCCAGGCTAGCTTGAATCCAGTGTCAAAGTGAGCAAAGGACCCATGTCTGGGCATACCCTGCCAACTTAAGGCGAACAAAGCAAACACAAGGAGATGATGGATAGAGTGCTGAAACTTTTCAGACACTCACCCCCAGTCTCAGATCTGGGTTGAATCCATCATCATTCTTTAGTTCACTCCACCACCTCAGTTCAGACCCAGCTATATGCAAATCAGTCTTGACCCTGTGCATCATGGGAACAGTCTAGCCCGAACTCCCAAGCCAGGTCTTCCCTGAACCGGAAACAAGCATCTTGGGACCGGTTTCTGGGTAACACCCTTCTTCAGCGAGCCTATTTTGAATCCAGTGGAAAAGTGAGCAAGGGACCCACGTCTGAGCATACCCTGCCAACTTAGGGTGAACAAAGCAAACACAAGGAGATGATGGATGGAGTTCTGAAACTTTTCAGACACTCACCCCCAGTCACAGATCGGGGTTGAATCCATCATCATTCTTTAGCTCACTTCACTACCTCAGTTCAGACCCAGATATATGCAAGTCAATCTTGACCCTGTGCCTCATGAGAACATTCCAGCCCGAACTGCCAAGCCAGGTCTTCCCTGAACCAGAAACAAGCATCCTGGGACCGGTTTCTGGGTAACACCCTTCTTCAGCCAGGCTAGCTTGAATCCAGTGGCAAAGTGAGCAAGGGACCCACATCTGGGCATACCCTGCCAACTTAGGGTGAACAAAGCAAACACAAGGAGATGATGGATGGAGTGCTGAAAATTTTCAGACACTCAGCCCCAGTCACAGATCTGGGTTGAATCCATCATCATGCTTTAGTTCACTTCACCAACTCAGTTCAGACCTAACTATAAGCAAATCAGGCTTGACCCTGTGCCTTATGGGAAGAGTCCTGCCCGAACTGCCAAGCCAGGTCTTTCCTAAACCGGAGACAAGCATCCTGGGACCGGTTTCTGGGTAACACCCTTCTTCAGCCAGTGTAGCTTGAATCCAGTGGCAAAGTGAGGAAACGACCCATGTCTGGGCATACCCTGCAAACTTAGGGCGAACAAAGCAAACACAAGGAGATGATGGATGGAGTGCTGAAACTTTTCAGACACTCACCCCCTGTCACATATCTAGGTTAAATCCATTATCATTCTTTAGCACACTCCACCCCCTCAGTTCGGACCCAGTTAAATGCAAATTAGTCTTGACCCTGTGCCTCATGGAAACAGTCCAGCCCGAACTGCCAAGCCAGGTCTTCCCTGAACCGGAAACAAGCATCCTGGGACCGGTTTCTGGGTAAGACCCTTCTTCAGCCAGGCCATCTTGAATCAAGTGGCAAAGTGAGCAAAGGACCCAGGTCTGGGCATATCCAGCCAACTTAAGGCGAACAGAGCAAACACAAGGAGATGATGGATGGAGTTCTGAAACTTTTCAGACACTCACCCCCAGTCACAGATCGGGGTTGAATCCATCATCATGCTTTAGTTCACTTCACCAACTCAGTTCAGACCCAGCTATATGCAAATCAGTCTTGACCATGTGCCTTATGGGAAGATTCCAGCCCGAACTGCCAAGCCAGGTCTTCCCTGAACTGGAAACAAGCATCCTGGGACCGGTTCCTTGGTAACACCCTTCTTCAGCCTGGCTAGCTTGAATCCAGTGGCAAAGTGTGCAAGGTACCCACTTCTGGGCATACCCTGCCAACTTAGGACGAACAAAGCAAAAATAAGGAGATGATGGATGGAATGCTGAAACTTTTCAGACACTCACCCCCAGTCACAGATCTAGGTTGAATCCATCATCATTCTTTAGCACACTTCACTCCCTCAGTTCAGACCCAGTTAAATGCAAATTAGTCTTGACCCAGTGCCTCATGGGAACAGTCCAATCCGAACTGCCAAGCCAGGTCTTCCCAAAACCGGAAACAAGCATCCTGAGACCGGTTTCTGGGTAACACCCTTCTTCAGCCAGGCTAGCTTGAATCCAGTGGCAAAGTGAACAAGGGACCCACATCTGGGCATACCCTGCCAACTTAGGGTGAACAAACAAACTCAAGGAGATGATGCATGAAGTGCTGAAAATTTTCAGACACTCACCCCCAGTCACAGATCTAGGTTGAATACATCATCATTCTTTAGCACACTTCACCCCCTCAGTTCAGACCTGGCTAAATGCAAATCAGTCTTGACCCTGTGCCTCATGGGAACAGTCCAGCCTGAACTGCCAAGCCAGGTCTTCCGTAAACCGGAAACAAGCATCCTGGGACCGGTTTCTGGGTAACACCCTTCTTCAGCCAGTGTAGCTTGAATCCAGTGGCAAAGTGAGCAAAGGACCCATATCTGGGCATACCCTGCAAACTTAGGGCGAACAAAGCAAACACAAGGAGATGATGGATGGAGTGCTGAAACTTTTCAGACACTCACCCCCAGTCACAGATCGGGGTTGAATCCATCATCATTCTTTAGTTCACTTCACCAACTCAGCTCAGACCCAGCTATATGCAAATCAGCCTTGACCCTGTGCCTTATGGGAAGATTCCAGCCCGAACTGCCAAGCTAGGACTTTCCTGAACCGGAAACAAGCATCTTGGGACCGGTTTCTGGGTAACACCCTTCTTCAGCCAGGCTAGCTTGAATCCAGTGGAAAAGGGAGCAAGGGACCCACGTTTGGGCATACCCTGCCAACTTAAGGCGAACAAAGCAAACACAAGGAGATGATGGATGGAGTGCTGAAACTTTTCAGACACTCACCCCCAGTCACAGATCTAGGTTGAATCCATCATTATTCTTTAGCACACTTCACCCCCTCAGTTCAGACCCAGTTAAATGCAAATTAGTCTTGACCCTGTGCCTCATGGGAACAGTCGAGCCCGAACTGCCAAGCCAGGTCTTCCCTGAACCGGAAACAAGCATCCTGGGACCGGTTTCTGGGTAACACCCTTCTTCAGCCAGGCTACCTTGAATCCAGTGGCAAAGTGAGCTAGGACTCATGTCTAGGCATACCCTGCCAACTCAGGGCGAACAAAGCAAACGCAAGGAGATGATGGATGGAGTGCTGAAACTTTTCAGACACTCACCCCCAGTCACAGATCTAGGTTGAATCCATCATTATTCTTTAGCACACTTCACCCCCTCAGTTCAGACACAGTTAAATGCAAATCAGTCTTGACCCTGTGCCTCATGGGAACAGTCCAGCCCGAACTGCCAAGCAAGGCCTTCCCTGAACCGGAAACAAGCATCCTGGGACCGGTTTCTGGGTAACACCCTTCCTCAGCCAGGCTAGCTTGAATCCAGTGGCAAAGTGAACAAGGGACCCACGTCTGGGCATACCCTTCCAAATTAGGGCGAACAAAGCAAACACAAGGAGATGATGGATGGAGTGCTGAAACATTTCAGACACTCACCCCAGGCACAGATCTGGGTTGAATCCATCATCATTCTCTAGCTCCCTTCACCACCTCAGTTCAGACCCAGCTATATTAAAATCGGTCTTGACCCTGTGCCTCATGGGAACAGGCCAGCCTGAACTGCAAAGCCAGGTCTTCCCTGAACCGGAAACAAACATCCTGGAACCGGTTTCTGGGTAACACCCTTCTTCAGCCAGGCTAGCTTGAATCCAGTGGTAAAGTGAGCAAGGGACCCAGGTCTGGGCATACCCTGCCAACTTAGGGCGGACAAAGCAAACACAAGGAGATGATGGATGGAGTGCTGAAGCTTTTCAGACACTCACCCCCAGTCACAGATCTGGGTTGAATCCATCATCACTCTTTAGCTAACTTAACCACCTCATTTCAGACCCAGTTAAATGCAAATCAGTCTTGACCCTGTGCCTCATGGGAACTGTCCAGCCCGAACTGCCAAGCCAGGTCTTCCCTGAACCGGAAACAGGCATCCTGGGACCGGTTTCTGGGTAACACCCTTCTTCAGCCAGGCTAGCTTGAATCCAGTGGCAAAGTGAGCAAAGGACCCATGTCTGGGCACACGCTGCAAACTTAGGGCGAACAAAGCAAACACACGGAGATGATGGACGGAGTGCTGAAACTTTTCAGACACTCACCCCCAGTCACAGATCTAGATTGAATCCATCATTATTATTTAGCACACTTCACCCCCTCAGTTCAGACCCAGTTAAATGCAAATCAGTCTTGACCCTCCACCTCATGGGAACAGTCCAGCTCGAACTGCCAAGCCAGGTCTTCCCTGAACCGGAAACAAGCATCCTGGGACAGGTTTCTGGGTAACACCCTTCTTCAGCCAGGCTACCTTGAATCCAGTGGCAAAGTGAGCAAAGGACCCATGTCTAGGCATACCTTGCCAACTTAGGACAAACAAAGCAAACACAAGGTGATGATGGATGGAGTGCTGAAACTTTTCTGACACTCACCCCCAGTCCCAGATCTGGGCTGAATCCATCATTATTCTTTGGCACACTTCACCCCCTCAGTTCAGACCCAGTTAAATGCAAATCAGTCTTGACCCTCTGCCTCATGGGAACAGTCCAGCCCGAACTGCCAAGCAAGGTCTTCCCTGAAACGGAAACAAGCATCCTGGGACCGGTTTATGGGTAACACCCTTCCTCAGCCAGGCTAGCTTGAATCCAGTGGCAAAGTGAGCAAGGGACCCAACTCTGGGTATACCCTTCCAACTTAGGGTGAACAAAGCAAACACAAGGAGATGATGGATGGAGTGCTGAAACATTTCAGACACTCACCCCAGGCACAGATCTGGGTTGAATCCATCATCATTCTATAGCTCCCTTCACCACCTCAGTTCAGACCCAGCTATATTAAAATCGGTCTTGACCCTGTGCCTCATGGGAACAGGCCAGCCTGAACTGCAAAGCCAGGTCTTCCCTGAACCGGAAACAAACATCCTGGGACCGGTTTCTGGGTAACACCCTTCTTCAGCCAGGCTAGCTTGAATCCAGTGGTAAAGTGAGCAAGGGACCCAGGTCTGGGCATACCCTGCCAACTTAGGGCGAACAAAGCAAACACAAGGAGATGATGGATGGAGTGCTGAAGCTTTTCAGACACTCACCCCCAGTCACAGATCTGGGTTGAATCCATCATCACTCTTTAGCTAACTTAACCACCTCATTTCAGACCCAGTTAAATGCAAATCAGTCTTGACCCTGTGCCTCATGGGAACTGTCCAGCCCGAACTGCCAAGCCAGGTCTTCCCTGAACCGGAAACAGGCATCCTGGGACCGGTTTCTGGGTAACACCCTTCTTCAGCCAGGCTAGCTTGAATCCAGTGGCAAAGTGAGCAAAGGACCCATGTCTGGGCACACGCTGCAAACTTAGGGCGAACAAAGCAAACACACGGAGATGATGAACGGAGTGCTGAAACTTTTCAGACACTCACCCCCAGTCACAGATCTAGATTGAATCCATCATTATTATTTAGCACACTTCACCCCCTCAGTTCAGACCCAGTTAAATGCAAATCAGTCTTGACCCTCCACCTCATGGGAACAGTCCAGCTTGAACTGCCAAGCCAGGTCTTCCCTGAACCGGAAACAAGCATCCTGGGACAGGTTTCTGGGTAACACCATTCTTCAGCCAGGCTACCTTGAATCCAGTGGCAAAGTGAGCAAAGGACCCATGTCTAGGCATACCTTGCCAACTTAGGACAAACAAAGCAAACACAAGGTGATGATGGATGGAGTGCTGAAACTTTTCTGACACTCACCCCCAGTCCCAGATCTGGGCTGAATCCATCATTATTCTTTGGCACACTTCACCCCCTCAGTTCAGACCCAGTTAAATGCAAATCAGTCTTGACCCTCTGCCTCATGGGAGCAGTCCAGCCCGAACTGCCAAGCAAGGTCTTCCCTGAAACAGAAACAAGCATCCTGGGACCGGTTTATGGGTAACACCCTTCCTCAGCCAGGCTAGCTTGAATCCAGTGGCAAAGGGAGCAAGGGACCCAACTCTGGGCATACCCTTCCAACTTAGGGCGAACAAAGCAAACACAAGGAGATGATGGATGGATTGCTAAAACATTTCAGACACTCACCCCCAGTCACAGATCTGGTTGAATCCATCATCATTCTTTAGTTCACTTCACCAACTCTCTTCAGACCCAGCTATATGCAAATCAGCCTTGACCCTGTGCCTTATGGGAAGATTCCAGCCCGAACTGCCAAGCTAGGACTTTCCTGAACCGGAAACAAGCATCTTGGGACCGGTTTCTGGGTAACACCCTTCTTCAGCCAGGCTAGCTTGAATCCAGTGGAAAAGGGAGCAAGGGACCCACGTTTGGGCATACCCTGCCAACTTAAGGCGAACAAAGCAAACACAAGGAGATAATGGATGGAGTGCTGAAACTTTTCAGACACTCACCCCCAGTCACAGATCTAGGTTGAATCCATCATTATTCTTTAGCACACTTCACCCCCTCAGTTCAGACCCAGTTAAATGCAAATTAGTCTTGACCCTTTGCCTCATGGGAACAGTCGAGCCCGAACTGCCAAGCCAGGTCTTCCCTGAACCGGAAACAAGCATCCTGGGACCGGTTTCTGGGTAACACCCTTCTTCAGCCAGGCTACCTTGAATCAAGTGGCAAAGTGAGCTAGGACTCATGTCTAGGCATACCCTGCCAACTCAGGGCGAACAAAGCAAACACAAGGAGATGATAGATGGAGTGCTGAAGCTTTTCAGACGCTCACCCCCGTCACAGATCTAGGTTGAATCCATCATTATTCTTCAGCACACTTCACCCCCACATTTCAGACCCAGTTAAATGCAAATTAGTCTTGACCCTGTGCCTCATGGGAACAGTCGAGCCCGAACTGCCAAGCCAGGTCTTTCCTGAACCGGAAACAAGCATCCTGGGACCGGTTTCTGGGTAACACCCTTCTTCAGCCAGGCTAGCTTGAATCCAGTGGCAAAGTGAGCAAGGGACCCAGGTCTGGGCATACCCTGCCAACTTAAGGCGAACAAAGTAAACACAAGGAGATGATGGATGGAGTGCTGAAACTTTTCAGACACTCACCCCCAGTCTCAGATCTGGGTTGAATCCATCATCATTCTTTAGTTCACTCCACCACCTCAGTTCATCATTATTCTTTAGCACACTTCACCCCCTCAGTTCAGACCCAGTTAAATGCAAATTAGTCTTGACCCTGTGCCTCATGGGAACAGTCCAGCCCGAACTGCCAAGCCAGGTCTTCCCAGAACTGGAAACAAGCATCCTGGGACCGGTTTCTGGGTAACACCCTTCTTCAGCCAGGCTACCTTGAATCCAGTGGCAAAGTGAGCAAAGGACCCATGTCTGGGCATACCCTGCCAACTTAAGGTGAACAAAGCAAACACAAGGAGATGATGGATAGAGTGCTGAAACTTTTCAGACACTCACCCCCAGTCTCAGATCTGGGTTGAATCCATCATCATTCTTTAGTTCACTCCACCACCTCAGTTCAGACCCAGCTATATGCAAATCAGTCTTGACCCTGTGCATCATGGGATCAGTCTAGCCCGAACTCCCAAGCCAGGTCTTCCCTGAACCGGAAACAAGCATCTTGGGACCGGTTTCTGGGTAACACCCTTCTTCAGCCAGGGTAGCTTGAATCCAGTGGCAAAGTGAGCAAAGGACCCAGGTCTGGGCATACCCTGCCAACTTAAGGCGAACAAAGCAAACACAAGGAGATGATGGATGGAGTTATGAAACTTTTCAGACACTCACCCCCAGTCACAGATCGGGGTTGAATCCATCATCATTCTTTAGCTCACTTCACTACCTCAGTTCAGACCCAGATATATGCAAGTCAATCTTGACCCTGTGCCTCATGGGAACATTCCAGCCTGAACTGCCAAGCAAACACAAGGAGATGATGGATGGAGTGCTGAAAATGTTCAGACACTCAGCCCCAGTCACAGATCTGGTTTGAATCCATCATCATGCTTTAGTTCACTTCACCAACTCAGTTCAGACCCAGCTATATGCAAATCAGTCTTGACCCTGTGCCTTATGGGAAGATTCCAGCCCGAACTGCCAAGCCAGGTCTTCCCTGAACCGGAAACACGCATCCTGGGACCGGTTTCTGGGTAACACCCTTCTTCAGCCAGGCTAGCTTGAATCCAGTGGCAAAGTGAGTAAGGTACCCATGTCTGGGCATACCCTGCCAACTTAGGACGAACAAAGCAAAAATAAGGAGATGATGGATGGAGTGCTGAAACTTTTCAGACACTCACCCCCAGTCACAGATCTAGGTTGAATCCATCATCATTCTTTAGCACACTTCACCCCCTCAGTTCAGACCTGGCTAAACGCAAATCAGTCTTGACCCTGTGCCTCATGGGAACAGTCCAGCCCGAACTGCCAAGCCAGGTCTTCCCTGAACCGGAAACAAGCATCCTGGGACCGGTTTCTGGGTAACTCCCTTCTTCCGCCAGGCTAGCTTGAATCCAGTGGCAAAGTGAGCAAAGGACCCAGGTCTGGGCATACCCTGCCAACTTAAGGCGAACAAAGCAAACACAAGGAGATGATGGATGGAGTTCTGAAACTTTTAAGACACTCACCCCCAGTCACAGATCGGGGTTGAATCCATCATCGTTCTTTAGCTCACTTCACTACCTCAGTTCAGACCCAGATATATGCAAATCAATCTTGACCCTGTGCCTCATGGGAACAGTCCAGCCCGAACTGCCAAGCCAGGTCTTCCCTGAACCGGAAACAAGCATCCTAGGACCGGTTTCTGGGTAACACCCTTTTTCAGCCAGGCTAGCTTGAATCCAGTGGCAAAGTGAGCAAGGGACCCACATCTTAGCATACGCTGCCAACTTAGGGTGAACAAAGCAAACTCAAGGAGATGATGGATGGAGTGCTGAAAATTTTCAGACACTCAGCCCCAGTCACAGATCTGGGCTGAATACATCATCATGCTTTAGTTCACTTCACCAACTCAGTTCAGACCCAGCTATATGCAAATCAGTCTTGACCATGTGCCTTATGGGAAGATTCCAGCCCGAACTGCCAAGCCAGGTCTTTCCTGAACCGGAAACAAGCATCCTGGGACCGGTTTCTGGGTAACACCCTTCTTCAGCCAGGCTACCTTGAATCCAGTGGCAAAGTGAGCAAAGGACTCATGTCTAGGCATACCCTGCCAACTGAGGGCGAACAAAGCAAACACAAGGAGATGATGGATGGAGTGCTGAAGCTTTTCAGACACTCACCCCCATCACAGATCTAGGTTGAATCCATCATTATTCTTTAGCACACTTCACCCCCACAGTTCAGACCCAGTTAAATGCAAATTAGTCTTGACCCTGTGCCTCATGGGAACAGTCGAGCCCGAACTACCAAGCCAGGTCTTTCCTGAACCGGAAACAAGCATCCTGGGACCGGTTTCTGGGTAACACCCTTCTTCAGCCAGGCTAGCTTGAATCCAGTGGCAAAGTGAGCAAGGGACCCAGGTCTGGGCATACCCTTCCAAATTAGGGCGAACAAAGCAAACACAAGGAGATGATGGATGGAGTGCTGAAACATTTCAGACACTCACCCCAGGCACAGATCTGGGTTGGATCCATCATCATTCTCTAGCTCCCTTCACCACCTCAGTTCAGACCCAGCTATATTAAAATCGGTCTTGACCCTGTGCCTCATGGGAACAGGCCAGCCTGAACTGCAAAGCCAGGTCTTCCCTGAACCGGAAACAAGCATCCTGGGACCGGTTTCTGGGTAACACCCTTCTTCAGCCAGGCTAGCTTGAATCCATTGGCAAAGTGAGCAAGGGACCCACATCTGGGCATACCCTGCCAACTTAGGGTGAACAAAGCAAACACAAGGAGATGATGGATGGAGTGCTGAAACTTTTCAGACACTCACCCCTAGTCACAGATCTAGGTTGAATCCATCATCATTCTTTAGCACACTTCACCCCCTCAGTTCAGACCTGGCTAAACGCAAATCAGTCTTGACCCTGTGCCTCATGTGAACAGTCCAACCCGAACTGCCAAGCCAGGTCTTCCCAAAACCGGAAACAAGCATCCTGAGACCGGTTTCTGGGTAACACCCTTCTTCAGCCAGGCTAGCTTGAATCCAGTGGCAAAGTGAACAAGGGACCCACATCTGGGCATACCCTGCCGACTTAGGGTGAACAAAGCAAACTCAAGGAGATGATGCATGAAGTGCTGAAAATTTTCAGACACTCACCCCCAGTCACAGATCTAGGTTGAATACATCATCATTCTTTAGCACACTTCACCCCCTCAGTTCAGACCTGGCTAAACGCAAATCAGTCTTGACCCTGTGCCTCATGGGAACAGTCCAGCCCGAACTGCCAAGCCAGGTCTTCCCTGAACCGGAAACAAGCATCCTGGGACCGGTTTCTGGGTAACTCCCTTCTTCCGCCAGGCTAGCTTGAATCCAGTGGCAAAGTGAGCAAAGGACCCAGGTCTGGGCATACCCTGCCAACTTAAGGCGAACAAAGCAAACACAAGGAGATGATGGATGGAGTTCTGAAACTTTTAAGACACTCACCCCCAGTCACAGATCGGGGTTGAATCCATCATCATTCTTTAGCTCACTTCACTACCTCAGTTCAGACCCAGATATATGCAAATCAATCTTGACCCTGTGCCTCATGGGAACAGTCCAGCCCGAACTGCCAAGCCAGGTCTTCCCTGAACCGGAAACAAGCATCCTAGGACCGGTTTCTGGGTAACACCCTTCTTCAGCCAGGCTAGCTTGAATCCAGTGGCAAAGTGAGCAAGGGACCCACATCTTAGCATACGCTGCCAACTTAGGGTGAACAAAGCAAACTCAAGGAGATGATGGATGGAGTGCTGAAAATTTTCAGACACTCAGCCCCAGTCACAGATCTGGGCTGAATACATCATCATGCTTTAGTTCACTTCACCAACTCAGTTCAGACCCAGCTATATGCAAATCAGTCTTGACCATGTGCCTTATGGGAAGATTCCAGCCCGAACTGCCAAGCCAGGTCTTTCCTGAACCGGAAACAAGCATCCTGGGACCGGTTTCTGGGTAACACCCTTCTTCAGCCAGGCTACCTTGAATCCAGTGGCAAAGTGAGCAAAGGACTCATGTCTAGGCATACCCTGCCAACTTAGGGCGAACAAAGCAAACACAAGGAGATGATGGATGGAGTGCTGAAGCTTTTCAGACACTCACCCCCATCACAGATCTAGGTTGAATCCATCATTATTCTTTAGCACACTTCACCCCCACAGTTCAGACCCAGTTAAATGCAAATTAGTCTTGACCCTGTGCCTCATGGGAACAGTCGAGCCCGAACTACCAAGCCAGGTCTTTCCTGAACCGGAAACAAGCATCCTGGGACCGGTTTCTGGGTAACACCCTTCTTCAGCCAGGCTAGCTTGAATCCAGCGGCAAAGTGAGCAAGGGACCCAGGTCTGGGCATACCCTGCCAACTTAAGGCGAACAAAGCAAACACAAGGAGATGATGGATGGAGTGCTGAAACTTTTCAGACACTCACCCCCAGTCTCAGATCTGGGTTGAATCCATCATCATTCTTTAGTTCACTCCACCACCTCAGTTCAGACCCAGCTATATGAAAATCATTCTTGACCCTGTGCCTCATGGGAACAGTCCAGCCCGAACTGCCAAGCAAGGCCTTCCCTGAACCGGAAACAAGCATCCTGGGACCGGTTTCTGGGTAACACCCTTCTTCAGCCAGGCTAGCTTGAATCCAGTGGCAAAGTGAGCAAGGGACCCACATCTGGGCATACCCTGCCAACTTAGGGTGAACAAAGCAAACACAAGGAGATGATGGATGGAGTGCTGAAACTTTTCAGACACTCACCCCCAGTCACAGATCTAGGTTGAATCCACCATCATTCTTTAGCACACTTCACCCCCTCAGTTCAGACCTGGCTAAACGCAAATCAGTCTTGACCCTGTGCCTCATGTGAACAGTCCAACCCGAACTGCCAAGCCAGGTCTTCCCAAAACCGGAAACAAGCATCCTGAGACCGGTTTCTGGGTAACACCCTTCTTCAGCCAGGCTAGCTTGAATCCAGTGGCAAAGTGAACAAGGGACCCACATCTGGGCATACCCTGCCAACTTAGGGTGAACAAAGCAAACTCAAGGAGATGATGCATGAAGTGCTGAAAATTTTCAGACACTCACCCCCAGTCACAGATCTAGGTTGAATACATCATCATTCTTTAGCACACTTCACCCCCTCAGTTCAGACCTGGCTAAATGCAAATCAGTCTTGACCCTGTGCCTCATGGGAACAGTCCAGCCCGAACTGCCAAGCCAGGTCTTCCGTAAACCGGAAACAAGCATCCTGGGACCGGTTTCTGGGTAACACCCTTCTTCAGCCAGTGTAGCTTGAATCCAGTGGCAAAGTGAGCAAAGGACCCATGTCTGGGCATACCCTGCAAACTTAGGGCGAACAAAGCAAACACAAGGAGATGATGGATGGAGTGCTGAAACTTTTCAGACACTCACCCCCAGTCACAGATCGGGGTTGAATCCATCATCATTCTTTAGTTCACTTCACCAACTCAGCTCAGACCCAGCTATATGCAAATCAGTCTTGACCCTGTGCCTTATGGGAAGATTCCAGCCCGAACTGCCAAGCCAGGTCTTCCCTGAACCGGAAACAAGCATCCTGGGACCGGTTTCTGGGTAACACCTTTCTTCAGCCAGGCTAGCTTGAATCCAGTGGCAAAGTGAGCAAGATATCCACGTCTGGGTATACCCTGCCAACTTAGGACGAAGAAACAAAAATAAGGAGATGATGGATGGAGTGCTGAAACTTTTCAGACACTCACCCCCAGTCACAGATCTAGGTTGAATCCATCATTATTCTTTAGCACACTTCACCCCCTCAGTTCAGACCCAGTTAAATGCAAATCAGTCTTGACCCTGTGCCTCATGGGAACAGTCCAGCCCGAACTGCCAAGCAAGGCCTTCCCTGAACCGGAAACAAACATCCTGGGACCGGTTTCTGGGTAACACCCTTCCTCAGCCAGGCTAGCTTGAATCAAGTGGCAAAGTGAACAAGGGACCCACGTCTGGGCATACCCTTCCAAATTAGGGCGAACAAAGCAAACACAAGGAGATGATGGATGGAGTGCTGAAACATTTCAGACACTCACCCCAGGCACAGATCTGGGTTGGATCCATCATCATTCTCTAGCTCCCTTCACCACCTCAGTTCAGACCCAGCTATATTAAAATCGGTCTTGACCCTGTGCCTCATGGGAACAGGCCAGCCTGAACTGCAAAGCCAGGTCTTCCCTGAACCGGAAACAAGCATCCTGGGACCGGTTTCTGGGTAACACCCTTCTTCAGCCATGCTAGCTTGAATCCAGTGGCAAAGTGAGCAAGGGACCCACATCTGGGCATACCCTGCCAAGTTAGGGTGAACAAAGCAAACACAAGGAGATGATGGATGGAGTGCTGAAACTTTTCAGACACTCACCCCCAGTCTCAGATCTAGGTTGAATCCACCATCATTCTTTAGCACACTTCACCCCCTCAGTTCAGACCTGGCTAAACGCAAATCAGTCTTGACCCTGTGCCTCATGTGAACAGTCCAACCCGAACTGCCAAGCCAGGTCTTCCCAAAACCGGAAACAAGCATCCTGAGACCGGTTTCTGGGTAACACCCTTCTTCAGCCAGGCTAGCTTGAATCCAGTGGCAAAGTGAACAAGGGACCCACATCTGGGCATACCCTGCCAACTTAGGGTGAACAAAGCAAACTCAAGGAGATGATGCATGAAGTGCTGAAAATTTTCAGACACTCACCCCCAGTCACAGATCTAGGTTGAATACATCATCATTCTTTAGCACACTTCACCCCCTCAGTTCAGACCTGGCTAAATGCAAATCAGTCTTGACCCTGTGCCTCATGGGAACAGTCCAGCCCGAACTGCCAAGCCAGGTCTTCCGTAAACCGGAAACAAGCATCCTGGGACCGGTTTCTGGGTAACACCCTTCTTCAGCCAGTGTAGCTTGAATCCAGTGGCAAAGTGAGCAAAGGACCCATGTCTGGGCATACCCTGCAAACTTAGGGAGAACAAAGCAAACACAAGGAGATGATGGATGGAGTGCTGAAACTTTTCAGACACTCACCCCCAGTCACAGATCGGGGTTGAATCCATCATCATTCATTAGTTCACTTCACCAACTCAGCTCAGACCCAGCTATATGCAAATCAGTCTTGACCCTGTGCCTTATGGGAAGATTCCAGCCCGAACTGCCAAGCCAGGTCTTCCCTGAACCGGAAACAAGCATCCTGGGACCGGTTTCTGGGTAACACCTTTCTTCAGCCAGGCTAGCTTGAATCCAGTGGCAAAGTGAGCAAGATATCCACGTCTGGGTATACCCTGCCAACTTAGGACGAACAAACAAAAATAAGGAGATGATGGATGGAGTGCTGAAACTTTTCAGACACTCACCCCCAGTCACAGATCTAGGTTGAATCCATCATTATTCTTTAGCACACTTCACCCCCTCAGTTCAGACCCAGTTAAATGCAAATCAGTCTTGACCCTGTGCCTCATGGGAACAGTCCAGCCCGAACTGCCAAGCAAGGCCTTCCCTGAACCGGAAACAAACATCCTGGGACCGGTTTCTGGGTAACACCCTTCCTCAGCCAGGCTAGCTTGAATCAAGTGGCAAAGTGAACAAGGGACCCACGTCTGGGCATACCCTTCCAAATTAGGGCGAACAAAGCAAACACAAGGAGATGATGGATGGAGTGCTGAAACATTTCAGACACTCACCCCAGGCACAGATCTGGGTTGAATCCATCATCATTCTCTAGCTCCCTTCACCACCTCAGTTCAGACCCAGCTATATTAAAATCGGTCTTGACCCTGTGCCTCATGGGAACAGGCCAGCCTGAACTGCAAAGCCAGGTCTTCCCTGAACCGGAAACAAACATCCTGGGACCGGTTTCTGGGTAACACCCTTCTTCAGCCAGGCTAGCTTGAATCCAGTGGTAAAGTGAGCAAGGGACCCAGGTCTGGGCATACCCTGCCAACTTAGGGCGAACAAAGCAAACACAAGGAGATGATGGATGGAGTGCTGAAGCTTTTCAGACACTCACCCCCAGTCACAGATCTGGGTTGAATCCATCATCACTCTTTAGCTAACTTAACCACCTCATTTCAGACCCAGTTAAATGCAAATCAGTCTTGACCCTCCACCTCATGGGAACAGTCCAGCTCGAACTGCCAAGCCAGGTCTTCCCTGAACCGGAAACAAGCATCCTGGGACAGGTTTCTGGGTAACACCCTTCTTCAGCCAGGCTACCTTGAATCCAGTGGCAAAGTGAGCAAAGGACCCATGTCTAGGCATACCTTGCCAACTTACGACAAACAAAGCAAACACAAGGTGATGATGGATGGAGTGCTGAAACTTTTCTGACACTCACCCCCAGTCCCAGATCTGGGCTGAATCCATCATTATTCTTTAGCACACTTCACCCCCTCAGTTCAGACCCAGTTAAATGCAAATCAGTCTTGACCCTCTGCCTCATGGGAACAGTCCAGCCCGAACTGCCAAGCAAGGTCTTCCCTGAAACGGAAACAAGCATCCTGGGACCGGTTTATGGGTAACATCCTTCCTCAGCCAGGCTAGCTTGAATCCAGTGGCCAAGTGAGCAAGGGACCCAACTCTGGGCATACCCTTCCAACTTAGGGCGAACAAAGCAAACACAAGGAGATGATGGATGGATTGCTGAAACATTTCAGACACTCACCCCCAGTCACAGATCTGGTTGAATCCATCATCATTCTTTAGTTCACTTCACCAACTCTCTTCAGACCCAGCTATATGCAAATCAGTCTTGACCCTGTGCCTTATGGGAAGATTCCAGCCCGAACTGCCAAGCCAGGACTTTCCTGAACCGGAAACAAGCATCTTGGGACCGGTTTCTGGGTAACACCCTTCTTCAGCCAGGCTAGCTTGAATCCAGTGGAAAAGGGAGCAAGGGACCCACGTCTGGGCATACCCTGCCAACTTAAGGCGAACAAAGCAAACACAAGGAGATGATGGATGGAGAGCTGAAACTTTTCAGACACTCACCCCCAGTCACAGATCTAGGTTGAATCCATCATTATTCTTTAGCACACTTCACCCCCTCAGTTCAGACCCAGTTAAATGCAAATTAGTCTTGACCCTGTGCCTCATGGGAACAGTCGAGCCCGAACTGCCAAGCCAGGTCTTTCCTGAACCGGAAACAAGCATCCTGGGACCGGTTTCTGGGTAACACCCTTCTTCAGCCAGGCTACCTTGAATCCAGTGGCAAAGTGAGCAAAGGACTCATGTCTAGGCATACCCTGCCAACTCAGGGCGAACAAAGCAAACACAAGGAGATGATGGATGGAGTGCTGAAGCTTTTCAGACGCTCACCCCCGTCACAGATCTAGGTTGAATCCATCATTATTCTTTAGCACACTTCACCCCCACATTTCAGACCCAGTTAAATGCAAATTAGTCTTGACCCTGTGCCTCATGGGAACAGTCGAGCCCGAACTGCCAAGCCAGGTCTTTCCTGAACCGGAAACAAGCATCCTGGGACCGGTTTCTGGGTAACACCCTTCTTCAGCCAGGCTAGCTTGAATCCAGTGGCAAAGTGAGCAAGGTACCCACGTCTGGGCATACCCTGCCAACTTAGGACGAACAAAGCAAAAATAAGGAGATGATGGATGGAGTGCTGAAACTTTTCAGACACTCACCCCCAGTCAAAGATCTAGGTTGAATCCATCATCATTCTTTAGCACACTTCACCCCCTCAGTTCAGACCTGGCTAAACGCAAATCAGTCTTGACCCTGTGCCTCATGTGAACAGTCCAACCCGAACTGCCAAGCCAGGTCTTCCCAAAACCGGAAACAAGCATCCTGAGACCGGTTTCTGGGTAACACCCTTCTTCAGCCAGGCTAGCTTGAATCCAGTGGCAAAGTGAACAAGGGACCCATTTCTGGGCATACCCTGCCAACTTAGGGTGACCAAAGCAAACTCAAGGAGATGATGCATGGAGTGCTGAAAATTTTCAGACACTCACCCCCAGTCACAGATCTAGGTTGAATCCATCATCATTCTTTAGCACACTTCACCCCCTCAGTTCAGACCTGGCTAAATGCAAATCAGTCTTGACCCTGTGCCTCATGGGAACAGTCCAGCCCGAACTGCCAAGCCGGGTCTTCCGTAAACCGGAAACAAGCATCCTGGGACCGGTTTCTGGGTAACACCCTTCTTCAGCCAGTGTAGCTTCAATCCAGTGGCAAAGTGAGCAAAGGACCCATGTCTGGGCATACCCTGCAAACTTAGGGCGAACAAAGCAAACACAAGGAGATGATGGATGGAGTGCTGAAACTTTTCAGACACTCACCCCCAGTCACAGATCTAGGTTGAATCCATCATTATTCTTTAGCACACTTCACCCCCTCAGTTCAGACCCACTTAAATGCAAATTAGTCTTGACCCTGTGCCTCATGGGAACAGTCGAGCCCGAACTGCCAAGCCAGGTCTTTCCTGAACCGGAAACAAGCATCCTGGGACCGGTTTCTGGGTAACACCCTTCTTCAGCCAGGCTACCTTGAATCCAGTGGCAAAGTGAGCAAAGGACTCATGTCTAGGCATACCCTACCAACTTAGGGCGAACAAAGCAAACACAAGGAGATGATGGATGCAGTGCTGAAAATGTTCAGACACTCAGCCCCAGTCACAGATCTGGTTTGAATCCATCATCATGCTTTAGTTCACTTCACCAACTCAGTTCAGACCCAGCTATATGCAAATCAGTCTTGACCCTGTGCCTTATGGGAAGATTCCAGCCCGAACTGCTAAGCCAGGTCTTCCCTGAACCGGAAACACGCATCCTGGGACCGGTTTCTGGGTAACACCCTTCTTCAGCCAGGCTAGCTTGAATCCAGTGGCAAAGTGAGTAAGGTACCCACGTCTGGGCATACCCTGCCAACTTAGGACGAACAAAGCAAAAATAAGGAGATGATGGATGGAGTGCTGAAACTTTTCAGACACTCACCCCCAGTCACAGATCTAGGTTGAATCCATCATCATTCTTTAGCACACTTCACCCCCTCAGTTCAGACCTGGCTAAACGCAAATCAGTCTTGACCCTGTGCCTCATGGGAACAGTCCAGCCCGAACTGCTAAGCCAGGTCTTCCCTAAACCGGAAACAAGCATCCTGGGAACGGTTTCTGGGTAACACCCTTCTTCAGCCAGGCTAGCTTGAATCCAGTGGCACAGTGAGAAAAGGACCCATGTCTGGGCATACCCTGCAAACTTAGCGCGAACAAACCAAACACAAGGAGATGATGGATGGAGTGCTGAAACTTTTCAGATACTCACCCCCAGTAACAGATCTAGGTTGAATCCATCATTATTCTTTAACATACTTCACCCCCTCAGTTCAGACCCAGTTAAATACAAATTAGTCTTGACCCTGTGCCTCATGGGAACAGTCCAGCCCGAACTGCCAAGCCAGGTCTTCCCTGAACTGGAAACAAGCATCCTGGGACCGGTTTCTGGGTAACACCCTTCTTCAGCCAGACTACCTTGAATCCAGTGGCAAAGTAAGCAAAGGACCCAGGTCTGGGCATACCCTGCCAACTTAAGGCGAACAAAGCAAACACAAGGAGATGATGGATGGAGTGCTGAAACTTTTCAGACACTCACCCCCAGTCTCAGATCTGGGTTGAATCCATCATCATTCTTTAGATCACTCCACCACCTCAGTTCAAACCCAGCTATATGCAAATCAGTCTTGACCCTGTGCCTCATGGGAACAGTCTAGACCGAACTCCCAAGCCAGGTCTGTCCTGAACCGGAAACAAGCATCTTGGGACCGGTTTCTGGGTAACACCCTTCTTCAGCGAAGCTAGCTTGAATCCAGTGCAAAAGTGAGCAAGGGACCCACGTCTGGCCATACCCTGTCAACTTAGGGTGAACAAAGCAAACACAAGGAGATGATGGATGGAGTGCTGAAAATTTTCAGACACTCAGCCCCAGTCACAGATCTGGGTTGAATCCATCATCATGCTTTAGTTCACTTCACCATCTCAGTTCAGACCCAGCTATAAGCAAATCAGTCTTGACCCTGTGCCTTATGGGAGAATTCCTGCCCGAACTGCCAAGCCAGGTTTTCCCTGAACCGGAAACAAGCATCCTGGGACCGGTTTCTGGGTAACACTCTTCTTCATCCAGGCTAGCTTGAATCCAGTGGCAAAGTTAGCAAGGTACCCACGTCTGGGCATACCCTGCCAACTTAGTATGAACAAAGCAAAAATAAGGAGATGATGGATGAAGTGCTGAAACTTTTCAGACACTCACCCCCTGTCACAGATCTAGGTTGAATCCATCATTATTTTTTAGCACACTTCACCCCCTCAGTTCGGACCCAGTTAAATGCAAATTAGTCTTGACCCTGTGCCTCATGGAAACAGTCCAGCCCGAACTGCCAAGCCAGGTCTTCCCTGAACCGGAAACAAGCATCCTGGGACCGGTTTCTGGGTAACTCCCTTCTTCCGCCAGGCTAGCTTGAATCAAGTGGCAAAGTGAGCAAAGGACCCAGGTCTGGGCATACCCTGCCAACTTAAGGCGAACAAAGCAAACACAAGGAGATGATGGATGGAGTTCTGAAACTTTTTAGACACTCACCCCCAGTCACAGATCGGGGTTGAATCCATCATCATTCTTTAGTTCACTTCACTACCTCAGTTCAGACCCAGATATATGCAAATCAATCTTGACCCTGTGCCTCATGGGAACAGTCCAGCCCGAACTGCCAAGCCAGGTCTTCCCTGAACCGGAAACAAGCATCCTAGGACCGGTTTCTGGGTAACACCCTTCTTCAGCCAGACTAGCTTGAATCCAGTGGCAAAGTGAGCAAAGGACCCACATCTGGGCATACGCTGCCAACTTAGGGTGAACAAAGCAAACTCAAGGAGATGATGGATGGAGTGCTGAAAATGTTCAGACACTCAGCCCCAGTCACAGATCTGGGCTGAATACATCATCATGCTTTAGTTCACTTCACCAACTCAGTTCAGACCCAGCTATATGCAAATCAGTCTTGACCATGTGCCTTATGGGAAGTTTCCAGCCCGAACTGCCAAGCCAGGTCTTTCCTGAACCGGAAACAAGCATCCTGGGACCGGTTTCTGAGTAACACCCTTCTTCAGCCAGGCTACCTTGAATCCAGTGTCAAAGTGAGCAAAGGACTCATGTCTAGGCATACCCTGCCAACTTAGGGCGAACAAAGCAAACACAAGGAGATGATGGATGGAGTGCTGAAGCTTTTCAGACACTCACCCCCGTCACAGATCTAGGTTGAATCCATCATTATTCTTTAGCACACTTCACCCCCACAGTTCAGACCCAGTTAAATGCAAATTAGTCTTGACCCTGTGCCTCATGGGAACAGTCGAGCCCAAACTGCCAAGCCAGGTCTTTCCTGAACCGGAAACCAGCATCCTGGGACCGGTTTCTGGGTAACACCCTTCTTCAGCCAGGCTAGCTTGAATCCAGTGGCAAAGTGAGCAAGGGACCCAGGTCTGGGCATACCCTGCCAACTTAAGGCGAACAAAGCAAACACAAGGAGATGATGGATGGAGTGCTGAAACTTTTCAGACACTCACCCCCAGTCTCAGATCTGGGTTGAATCCATCATCATTCTTTAGTTCACTCCACCACCTCAGTTCAGACCCAGCTATATGCAAATCATTCTTGACCCTGTGCCTCATGGGAACAGTCCAGCCCGAACTGCCAAGCAGGCCTTCCCTGAACCGGAAACAAGCATCCTGGGACCGGTTTCTGGGTAAAACCTTTTTTCAGCCAGGCTAGCTTGAATCCACTGGCAAAGTGAGCAAGGTACCCACGTCTGGGCATACCCTGCCAACTTAGGACGAACAAAGCAAAAATAAGGAGATGATGGATGGAGTGCTGAAACTTTTCAGACACTCACCCCCAGTCACAGATCTAGGTTGAATCCATCATCATTCTTTAGCACACTTCACCCCCTCAGTTCAGACCTGGCTAAACGCAAATCAGTCTTGACCCTGTGCCTCATGGGAACAGTCCAGCCCGAACTGCCAAGCCAGGTCTTCCCTGAACCGGAAACAAGCATCCTGGGACCGGTTTCTGGGTAACACCCTTCTTCAGCCAGGCTAGCTTGAATCCAGTGGCAAAGTGAACAAGGGACCCACATCTGGGCATACCCTGCCAACTTAGGGTGAACAAAGCACACTCAAGGAGATGATGCATGAAGTGCTGAAAATTTTCAGACACTCACCCCCAGTCACAGATCTAGGTTGAATACATCATCATTCTTTAGCACACTTCACCCCCTCAGTTCAGACCTGGCTAAATGCAAATCAGTCTTGACCCTGTGCCTCATGGGAACAGTCCAGCCCGAACTGCCAAGCCAGGTCTTCCGTAAACCGGAAAAAAGCATCCTGGGACCGGTTTCTGGGTAACACCCTTCTTCAGCCAGTGTAGCTTGAATCCAGTGGCAAAGTGAGCAAAGGACCCATGTCTGGGCATACCCTGCAAACTTAGGGTGAACAAAGCAAACACAAGGAGATGATGGATGGAGTGCTTAAACTTTTCAGACACTCACCCCCAGTCACAGATCGGGGTTGAATCCATCATCATTCTTTAGTTCACTTCACCAACTCAGCTCAGACCCAGCTATATGCAAATCAGTCTTGACCCTGTGCCTTATGGGAAGATTCCAGCCCGAACTGCCAAGCCAGGTCTTCCCTGAACCGGAAACAAGCATCCTGCGACCGGTTTCTGGGTAACACCTTTCTTCAGCCAGGCTAGCTTGAATACAGTGGCAAAGTGAGCAAGGTATCCACGTCTGGGTATACCCTGCCAACTTAGGACGAACAAACAAAAATAAGGAGATAATGGATGGAGTGCTGAAACTTTTCAGACACTCACCCCCAGTCACAGATCTAGGTTGAATCCATCATTATTCTTTAGCACACTTCACCCCCTCAGTTCAGACCCAGTTAAATGCAAATCAGTCTTGACCCTGTGCCTCATGGGAACAGTCCAGCCCGAATTTCCAAGCAAGGCCTTCCCTGAACCGGAAACAAGCATCCTGGGACCGGTTTCTGGGTAACACCCTTCCTCATCCAGGCTAGCTTGAATCCAGTGGCAAAGTGAACAAGGGACCCACGTCAGGGCATACCCTTCCAAATTAGGGCGAACAAAGCAAACACAAGGAGATGATGGATGGAGTGCTGAAACATTTCAGACACTCACCCCAGGCACAGATCTGGGTTGAATCCATCATCATTCTCTAGCTCCCTTCACCACCTCAGTTCAGACCCAGGTATATTAAAATCGGTCTTGACCCTGTGCCTCATGGGAACAGGCCAGCCTGAACTGCAAAGTCAGGTCTTCCCTGAACCAGAAACAAACATCCTGGGACCGGTTTCTGGGTAACACCCTTCTTCAGCCAGGCTAGCTTGAATCCAGTGGTAAAGTGAGCAAGGGACCCAGGTCTGGGCATACCCTGCCAACTTAGGGCGAACAAAGCAAACACAAGGAGATGATGGATGGAGTGCTGAAGCTTTTCAGACACTCACCCCCAGTCACAGATCTGGGTTGAATCCATCATCACTCTTTAGCTAACTTCACCACCTCAGTTCAGACCAAGTTAAATGCAAATCAGTCTTGACCATGTGCCTCATGGGAACTGTCCAGCCCGAACTGCCAAGCCAGGTCTTCCCTGAACCGGAAACAGGCATCCTGGGACCAGTTTCTGGGTAACACCCTTCTTCAGCCAGGCTAGCTTGAATCCAGTGGCAAAGTGAGCAAAGGACCCATGTCTGGGCACACGCTGCAAACATAGGGCGAACAAAGCAAACACACGGAGATGATGGACGGAGTGCTGAAACTTTTCAGACACTCACCCCCAGTCACAGATCTAGATTGAATCCATCATTATTATTTAGCACACTTCACCCCCTCAGTTCAGACCCAGTTAAATGCAAATCAGTCTTTACCCTCCACCTCATGGGAAAAGTCCAGCTCGAACTGCCAAGCCAGGTCTTCCCTGAACCGGAAACAAGCATCCTGGGACAGGTTTCTGGGTAACACCCTTCTTCAGCCAGGCTACCTTGAATCCAGTGGCAAAGTGAGCAAACGACCCATGTCTAGGCATACCTTGCCAACTTAGGACAAACAAAGCAAACACAAGGTGATGATGGATGGAGTGCTGAAACTTTTCTGACACTCACCCCCAGTCCCAGATCTCTGCTGAATCAATCATTATTCTTTAGCACACTTCACCCCCTCAGTTCAGACCCAGTTAAATGCAAATCAGTCTTACCCTCTGCCTCATGGGAACAGTCCAGCCCGAACTGCCAAGCAAGGTCTTCCCTGAAACGGAAACAAGCATCCTGGGACTGGTTTATGGGTAACACCCTTCCTCAGCCAGGCTAGCTTGAATCCAGTGCCAAAGTGAGCAAGGGACCCAACTCTGGGCATACCCTTCCAACTTAGGGCGAACAAAGCAAACACAAGGAGATGATGGATGGATTGCTGAAAAATTTCAGACACTCACCCCCAGTCACAGATCTGGTTGAATCCATCATCATTCTTTAGTTCACTTCACCAACTCTCTTCAGACCCAGCTATATGCAAATCAGTCTTGACCCTGTGCCTTATGGGAAGATTCCAGCCCGAACTGCCAAGCCAGGACTTTCCTGAACCGGAAACAAGCATCTTGGGACCGGTTTCTGGGTAACACCCTTCTTCAGCCAGGCTAGCTTGAATCCAGTGGAAAAGGGAGCAAGGGACCCACGTCTGGGCATACCCTGCCAACTTAAGGCGAACAAAGCAAACACAAGGAGATGATGGATGGAGTGCTGAAACTTTTCAGACACTCACCCCCAGTCACAGATCTAGGTTGAATCCATCATTATTCTTTAGCACACTTCACCCCCTCAGTTCAGACCCAGTTAAATGCAAATTAGTCTTGACCCTGTGCCTCATGGGAACAGTCGAGCCCGAACTGCCAAGCCAGGTCTTTCCTGAACCGGAAACAAGCATCCTGGGACCGGTTTCTGGGTAACACCCTTCTTCAGCCAGGCTACCTTGAATCCAGTGGCAAAGTGAGCAAAGGACTCATGTCTAGGCATACCCTGCCAACTCAGGGCGAACAAAGCAAACACAAGGAGATGATGGATGGAGTGCTGAAGCTTTTCAGACGCTCACCCCCGTCACAGATCTAGGTTGAATCCATCATTATTCTTTAGCACACTTCACCCCCACATTTTAGACCCAGTTAAATGCAAATTAGTCTTGACCCTGTGCCTCATGGGAACAGTCGAGCCCGAACTGCCAAGCCAGGTCTTTCCTGAACCGGAAACAAGCATCCTGGGACCGGTTTCTGGGTAACACCCTTCTTCAGCCAGGCTAGCTTGAATCCAGTGGCAAAGTGAGCAAGGGACCCAGGTCTGGGCATACCCTGCCAACTTAAGGCGAACAAAGTAAACACAAGGAGATGATGGATGGAGTGCTGAAACTTTTCAGACACTCACCCCCAGTCTCAGATCTGGGTTGAATCCATCATCATTCTTTAGTTCACTCCACCACCTCAGTTCAGACCCAGCTATATGCAAATCATTCTTGACCCTGTGCCTCATGGGAACAGTCCAGCCCGAACTGCCAAGCAAGGCCTTCCCTGAACCGGAAACAAGCATCCTGGGACCGGTTTCTGGGTAACACCTTTTTTCAGCCAGGCTAGCTTGAATCCACTGGCAAAGTGAGCAAGGTACCCACGTCTGGGCATACCCTGCCAACTTAGGACGAACAAAGCAAAAATAAGGAGATGATGGATGGAGTGCTGAAACTTTTCAGACACTCACCCCCAGTCACCGATCTAGGTTGAATCCATCATCATTCTTTAGCACACTTCACCCCCTCAGTTCAGACCTGGCTAAACGCAAATCAGTCTTGACCCTGTGCCTCATGTGAACAGTCCAACCCGAACTGCCAAGCCAGGTCTTCCCAAAACCGGAAACAAGCATCCTGAGACCGGTTTCTGGGTAACACCCTTCTTCAGCCAGGCTAGCTTGAATCCAGTGGCAAAGTGAACAAGGGACCCACATCTGGGCATACCCTGCCAACTTAGGGTGAACAAAGCAAACTCAAGGAGATGATGCATGGAGTGCTGAAAATTTTCAGACACTCACCCCCAGTCACATATCTAGGTTGAATCCATCATCATTGTTTAGCACACTTCACCCCCTCAGTTCAGACCCAGTTAAATGCAAATCAGTCTTGACCCTCTGCCTCATGGGAACAGTCCAGCCCGAACTGCCAAGCAAGGTCTTCCCTGAAATGGAAACAAGCATCCTGGGACCGGTTTATGGGTAACACCCTTCCTCAGCCAGGCTAGCTTGAATCCAGTGGCAAAGTGAGCAAGGGACCCAACTCTGGGCATACCCTTCCAACTTAGGGCGAACTAAGCAAACACAAGGAGATGATGGATGGATTGCTGAAACATTTCAGACACTCACCCCCAGTCACAGATCTGGTTGAATCCATCATCATTCTTTAGATCACTCCACCACCTCAGTTCAAACCCAGCTATATGCAAATCAGTCTTGACCCTGTGCCTCATGGGAACAGTCTAGACCGAACTCCCAAGCCAGGTCTGTCCTGAACCGGAAACAAGCATCTTGGGACAGGTTGCTGGGTAACACCCTTCTTCAGCGAGGCTAGCTTGAATCCAGTGGAAAAGTGAGCAAGGGACCCACGTCTGGCCATACCCTGCCAACTTAGGGTGAACAAAGCAAACACAAGGAGATGATGGATGGAGTGCTGAAAATTTTCAGACACTCAGCCCCAGTCACAGATCTGGGTTGAATCCATCATCATGCTTTAGTTCACTTCACCATCTCAGTTCAGACCCAGCTATAAGCAAATCAGTCTTGACCCTGTGCCTTATGGGAGAATTCCTGCCCGAACTGCCAAGCCAGGTCTTCCCTGAACCGGAAACAAGCATCCTGGGACCGGTTTCTGGGTAACACTCTTCTTCAGCCAGGCTAGCTTGAATCCAGTGGCAAAGTTAGCAAGGTACCCACGTCTGGGCATACCCTGCCAACTTAGTACGAACAAAGCAAAAATAAGGAGATGATGGATGAAGTGCTGAAACTTTTCAGACACTCACCCCCTGTCACAGATCTAGGTTGAATCCATCATTATTTTTTAGCACACTTCACCCCCTCAGTTCGGACCCAGTTAAATGCAAATTAGTCTTGACCCTGTGCCTCATGGAAACAGTCCAGCCCGAACTGCCAAGCCAGGTCTTCCCTGAACCGGAAACAAGCATCCTGGGGCCGGTTTCTGGGTAACACCCTTCTTCAGCCAGGCTAGCTTGAATCCAGTGGCAAAGTGAGCAAGGGACCCAGGTCTGGGCATACCCTGCCAACTTAAGGCGAACAAAGCAAACACAAGGAGATGATGGATGGAGTGCTGAAACTTTTCAGACACTCACCCCCAGTCTCAGATCTAGGTTGAATCCATCATCATTCTTTAGCACACTTCACCCCCTCAGTTCAGACCTGGCTAAACGCAAATCAGTCTTGACCCTGTGCCTCATGGGAACAGTCCAGCCCGAACTGCCAAGCCAGGTCTTCCCTGAACCGGAAACAAGCATCCTAGGACCGGTTTCTGGGTAACACCCTTCTTCAGCCAGACTAGCTTGAATCCAGTGGCAAAGTGAGCAAGGGACCCACATCTGGGCATACGCTGCCAACTTAGGGTGAACAAAGCAAACTCAAGGAGATGATGGATGGAGTGCTGAAAATGTTCAGACACTCAGCCCCAGTCACAGATCTGGGCTGAATACATCATCATGCTTTAGTTCACTTCACCAACTCAGTTCAGACCCAGCTATATGCAAATCAGTCTTGACCATGTGCCTTATGGGAAGATTCCAGCCCGAACTGCCAAGCCAGGTCTTTCCTGAACCGGAAACAAGCATCCTGGGACCGGTTTCTGGGTAACACCCTTCTTCAGCCAGGCTACCTTGAATCCAGTGGCAAAGTGAGCAAAGGACTCATGTCTAGGCATACCCTGCCAACTTAGGGCGAACAAAGCAAACACAAGGAGATGATGGATGGAGTGCTGAAGCTTTTCAGACACTCACCCCCGTCACAGATCTAGGTTGAATCCATCATTATTCTTTAGCACACTTCACCCCCACAGTTCAGACCCAGTTAAATGCAAATTAGTCTTGACCCTGTGCCTCATGGGAACAGTCGAGCCCAAACTGCCAAGCCAGGTCTTTCCTGAACCGGAAACAAGCATCCTGGGGCCGGTTTCTGGGTAACACCCTTCTTCAGCCAGGCTAGCTTGAATCCAGTGGCAAAGTGAGCAAGGGACCCAGGTCTGGGCATACCCTGCCAACTTAAGGCGAACAAAGCAAACACAAGGAGATGATGGATGGAGTGCTGAAACTTTTCAGACACTCACCCCCAGTCTCAGATCCAGGTTGAATCCATCATCATTCTTTAGCACACTTCACCCCCTCAGTTCAGACCTGGCTAAACGCAAATCAGTCTTGACCCTGTGCCTCATGGGAACAGTCCAGCCCGAACTGCCAAGCCAGGTCTTCCCTGAACCGGAAACAAGCATCCTGGGACCGGTTTCTGGGTAACACCCTTCTTCAGCCAGGCTAGCTTGAATCCAGTGGCAAAGTGAACAAGGGACCCACATCTGGGCATACCCTGCCAACTTAGGGTGAACAAAGCACACTCAAGGAGATGATGCATGAAGTGCTGAAAATTTTCAGACACTCACCCCCAGTCACAGATCTAGGTTGAATACATCATCATTCTTTAGCACACTTCACCCCCTCAGTTCAGACCTGGCTAAATGCAAATCAGTCTTGACCCTGTGCCTCATGGGAACAGTCCAGCCCGAACTGCCAAGCCAGGTCTTCCGTAAACCGGAAACAAGCATCCTGGGACCGGTTTCTGGGTAACACCCTTCTTCAGCCAGTGTAGCTTGAATCCAGTGGCAAAGTGAGCAAAGGACCCATGTCTGGGCATACCCTGCAAACTTAGGGTGAACAAAGCAAACACAAGGAGATGATGGATGGAGTGCTTAAACTTTTCAGACACTCACCCCCAGTCACAGATCGGGGTTGAATCCATCATCATTCTTTAGTTCACTTCACCAACTCAGCTCAGACCCAGCTATATGCAAATCAGTCTTGACCCTGTGCCTTATGGGAAGATTCCAGCCCGAACTGCCAAGCCAGGTCTTCCCTGAACCGGAAACAAGCATCCTGGGACCGGTTTCTGGGTAACACTTTTCTTCAGCCAGGCTAGCTTGAATCCAGTGGTAAAGTGAGCAAGGGACCCAGGCCTGGGCATACCCTGCCAACTTAGGGCGAACAAAGCAAACACAAGGAGATGATGGATGGAGTGCTGAAGCTTTTCAGACACTCACCCCCAGTCACAGATCTGGGTTGAATCCATCATCACTCTTTAGCTAACTTCACCACCTCAGTTCAGACCCAGTTAAATGCAAATCAGTCTTGACCATGTGCCTCATGGGAACTGTCCAGCCCGAACTGCCAAGCCAGGTCTTCCCTGAACCGGAAACAGGCATCCTGGGACCGGTTTCTGGGTAACACCCTTCTTCAGCCAGGCTAGCTTGAATCCAGTGGCAAAGTGAGCAAAGGACCCATGTCTGGGCACACGCTGCAAACATAGGGCGAACAAAGCAAACACACGGAGATGATGGACGGAGTGCTGAAACTTTTCAGACACTCACCCCCAGTCACAGATCTAGATTGAATCCATCATTATTATTTAGCACACTTCACCCCCTCAGTTCAGACCCAGTTAAATGCAAATCAGTCTTGACCCTCCACCTCATGGGAAAAGTCCAGCTCGAACTGCCAAGCCAGGTCTTCCCTGAACCGGAAACAAGCATCCTGGGACAGGTTTCTGGGTAACACCCTTCTTCAGCCAGGCTACCTTGAATCCAGTGGCAAAGTGAGCAAAGGACCCATGTCTAGGCATACCTTGCCAACTTAGGACAAACAAAGCAAACACAAGGTGATGATGGATGGAGTGCTGAAACTTTTCTGACACTCACCCCCAGTCCCAGATCTGGGCTGAATCCATCATCATTCTTTAGCACACTTCACCCCCTCAGTTCAGACCCAGTTAAATGCAAATCAGTCTTGACCCTCTGCCTCATGGGAACAGTCCAGCCTGAACTGCCAAGCAAGGTCTTCCCTGAAACGGAAACAAGCATCCTGGGACCGGTTTATGGGTAACACCCTTCCTCAGCCAGGCTAGCTTGAATCCAGTGGCAAAGTGAGCAAGGGACCCAACTCTGGGCATACCCTTCCAACTTAGGGCGAACAAAGCAAACACAAGGAGATGATGGATGGATTGCTGAAACATTTCAGACACTCACCCCCAGTCACAGATCTGGTTGAATCCATCATCATTCTTTAGTTCACTTCACCAACTCTCTTCAGACCCAGCTATATGCAAATCAGTCTTGACCCTGTGCCTTATGGGAAGATTCCAGCCCGAACTGCCAAGCCAGGACTTTCCTGAACCGGAAACAAGCATCCTGGGACCGGTTTCTGGGTAACACCCTTCTTCAGCCAGGCTACCTTGAATCCAGTGGCAAAGTGAGCAAAGGACTCATGTCTAGGCATACCCTGCCAACTCAGGGCGAACAAAGCAAACACAAGGAGTTGATGGATGGAGTGCTGAAGCTTTTCAGACGCTCACCCCCGTCACAGATCTAGGTTGAATCCATCATTATTCTTTAGCACACTTCACCCCCACATTTTAGACCCAGTTAAATGCAAATTAGTCTTGACCCTGTGCCTCATGGGAACAGTCGAGCCCGAACTGCCAAGCCAGGTCTTTCCTGAACCGGAAACAAGCATCCTGGGACCGGTTTCTGGGTAACACCCTTCTTCAGCCAGGCTAGCTTGAATCCAGTGGTAAAGTGAGCAAGGGACCCAGGTCTGGGCATACCCTGCCAACTTAGGGCGAACAAAGCAAACACAAGGAGATGATGGATGGAGTGCTGAAACTTTTCAGACACTCACCCCCAGTCTCAGATCTGGGTTGAATCCATCATCATTCTTTAGATCACTCCACCACCTCAGTTCAAACCCAGCTATATGCAAATCAGTCTTGACACTGTGCCTCATGGGAACAGTCTAGACCGAACTCCCAAGCCAGGTCTGTCCTGAACCGGAAACAAGCATCTTGGGACCGGTTTCTGGGTAACACCCTTCTTCAGCGAAGCTAGCTTGAATCCAGTGCAAAAGTGAGCAAGGGACCCATGTCTGGCCATACCCTGCCAACTTAGGGTGAACAAAGCAAACACAAGGAGATGATGGATGGAGTGCTGAAAATTTTCAGACACTCAGCCCCAGTCACAGATCTGGGTTGAATCCATCATCATGCTTTAGTTCACTTCACCATCTCAGTTCAGACCCAGCTATAAGCAAATCAGTCTTGACCCTGTGCCTTATGGGAGAATTCCTGCCCGAACTGCCAAGCCAGGTCTTCCCTGAACCGGAAACAAGCATCCTGGGACCGGTTTCTGGGTAACACTCTTCTTCATCCAGGCTAGCTTGAATCCAGTGGCAAAGTTAGCAAGGTACCCACGTCTGGGCATACCCTGCCAACTTAGTATGAACAAAGCAAAAATAAGGAGATGATGGATGAAGTGCTGAAACTTTTCAGACACTCACCCCCTGTCACAGATCTAGGTTGAATCCATCATTATTTTTTAGCACACTTCACCCCCTCAGTTCGGACCCAGTTAAATGCAAATTAGTCTTGACCCTGTGCCTCATGGAAACAGTCCAGCCCGAACTGCCAAGCCAGGTCTTCCCTGAACCGGAAACAAGCATCCTGGGACCGGTTTCTGGGTAACTCCCTTCTTCCGCCAGGCTAGCTTGAATCAAGTGGCAAAGTGAGCAAAGGACCCAGGTCTGGGCATACCCTGCCAACTTAAGGCGAACAAAGCAAACACAAGGAGATGATGGATGGAGTTCTGAAACTTTTAAGACACTCACCCCTAGTCACAGATCGGGGTTGAATCCATCATCATTCTTTAGTTCACTTCACTACCTCAGTTCAGACCCAGATATATGCAAATCAATCTTGACCCTGTGCCTCATGGGAACAGTCCAGCCCGAACTGCCAAGCCAGGTCTTCCCTGAACCGGAAACAAGCATCCTAGGACCGGTTTCTGGGTAACACCCTTCTTCAGCCAGACTAGCTTGAATCTAGTGGCAAAGTGAGCAAAGGACCCACATCTGGGCATACGCTGCCAACTTAGGGTGAACAAAGCAAACTCAAGGAGATGATGGATGGAGTGCTGAAAATGTTCAGACACTCAGCCCCAGTCACAGATCTGGGCTGAATACATCATCATGCTTTAGTTCACTTCACCAACTCAGTTCAGACCCAGCTATATGCAAATCAGTCTTGACCATGTGCCTTATGGGAAGATTCCAGCCCGAACTGCCAAGCCAGGTCTTTCCTGAACCGGAAACAAGCATCCTGGGACCGGTTTCTGAGTAACACCCTTCTTCAGCCAGGCTACCTTGAATCCAGTGTCAAAGTGAGCAAAGGACTCATGTCTAGGCATACCCTGCCAACTTAGGGCGAACAAAGCAAACACAAGGAGATGATGGATGGAGTGCTGAAGCTTTTCAGACACTCACCCCCGTCACAGATCTAGGTTGAATCCATCATTATTCTTTAGCACACTTCACCCCCACAGTTCAGACCCAGTTAAATGCAAATTAGTCTTGACCCTGTGCCTCATGGGAACAGTCGAGCCCAAACTGCCAAGCCAGGTCTTTCCTGAACCGGAAACAAGCATCCTGGGACCGGTTTCTGGGTAACACCCTTCTTCAGCCAGGCTAGCTTGAATCCAGTGGCAAAGTGAGCAAGGGACCCAGGTCTGGGCATACCCTGCCAACTTAAGGCGAACAAAGCAAACACAAAGAGATGATGGATGGAGTGCTGAAACTTTTCAGACACTCACCCCCAGTCTCAGATCTGGGTTGAATCCATCATCATTCTTTAGTTCACTCCACCACCTCAGTTCAGACCCAGCTATATGCAAATCATTCTTGACCCTGTGCCTCATGGGAACAGTCCAGCCCGAACTGCCAAGCAAGGCCTTCCCTGAACCGGAAACAAGCATCCTGGGACCGGTTTCTGGGTAAAACCTTTTTTCAGCCAGGCTAGCTTGAATCCACTGGCAAAGTGAGCAAGGTACCCACGTCTGGGCATACCCTGCCAACTTAGGACGAACAAAGCAAAAATAAGGAGATGATGGATGGAGTGCTGAAACTTTTCAGACACTCACCCCCAGTCACAGATCTAGGTTGAATCCATCATCATTCTTTAGCACACTTCACCCCCTCAGTTCAGACCTGGCTAAACGCAAATCAGTCTTGACCCTGTGCCTCATGGGAACAGTCCAGCCCGAACTGCCAAGCCAGGTCTTCCCTGAACCGGAAACAAGCATCCTGGGACCGGTTTCTGGGTAACACCCTTCTTCAGCCAGGCTAGCTTGAATCCAGTGGCAAAGTGAACAAGGGACCCACATCTGGGCATACCCTGCCAACTTAGGGTGAACAAAGCACACTCAAGGAGATGATGCATGAAGTGCTGAAAATTTTCAGACACTCACCCCCAGTCACAGATCTAGGTTGAATACATCATCATTCTTTAGCACACTTCACCCCCTCAGTTCAGACCTGGCTAAATGCAAATCAGTCTTGACCCTGTGCCTCATGGGAACAGTCCAGCCCGAACTGCCAAGCCAGGTCTTCCGTAAACCGGAAAAAAGCATCCTGGGACCGGTTTCTGGGTAACACCCTTCTTCAGCCAGTGTAGCTTGAATCCAGTGGCAAAGTGAGCAAAGGACCCATGTCTGGGCATACCCTGCAAACTTAGGGTGAACAAAGCAAACACAAGGAGATGATGGATGGAGTGCTTAAACTTTTCAGACACTCACCCCCAGTCACAGATCGGGGTTGAATCCATCATCATTCTTTAGTTCACTTCACCAACTCAGCTCAGACCCAGCTATATGCAAATCAGTCTTGACCCTGTGCCTTATGGGAAGATTCCAGCCCGAACTGCCAAGCCAGGTCTTCCCTGAACCGGAAACAAGCATCCTGCGACCGGTTTCTGGGTAACACCTTTCTTCAGCCAGGCTAGCTTGAATACAGTGGCAAAGTGAGCAAGATATCCACGTCTGGGTATACCCTGCCAACTTAGGACGAACAAACAAAAATAAGGAGATAATGGATGGAGTGCTGAAACTTTTCAGACACTCACCCCCAGTCACAGATCTAGGTTGAATCCATCATTATTCTTTAGCACACTTCACCCCCTCAGTTCAGACCCAGTTAAATGCAAATCAGTCTTGACCCTGTGCCTCATGGGAACAGTCCAGCCCGAATTTCCAAGCAAGGCCTTCCCTGAACCGGAAACAAGCATCCTGGGACCGGTTTCTGGGTAACACCCTTCCTCATCCAGGCTAGCTTGAATCCAGTGGCAAAGTGAACAAGGGACCCACGTCAGGGCATACCCTTCCAAATTAGGGCGAACAAAGCAAACACAAGGAGATGATGGATGGAGTGCTGAAACATTTCAGACACTCACCCCAGGCACAGATCTGGGTTGAATCCATCATCATTCTCTAGCTCCCTTCACCACCTCAGTTCAGACCCAGGTATATTAAAATTGGTCTTGACCCTGTGCCTCATGGGAACAGGCCAGCCTGAACTGCAAAGTCAGGTCTTCCCTGAACCAGAAACAAACATCCTGGGACCAGTTTCTGGGTAACACCCTTCTTCAGCCAGGCTAGCTTGAATCCAGTGGTAAAGTGAGCAAGGGACCCAGGTCTGGGCATACCCTGCCAACTTAGGGCGAACAAAGCAAACACAAGGAGATGATGGATGGAGTGCTGAAGCTTTTCAGACACTCACCCCCAGTCACAGATCTGAGTTGAATCCATCATCACTCTTTAGCTAACTTCACCACCTCAGTTCAGACCAAGTTAAATGCAAAACAGTCTTGACCATGTGCCTCATGGGAACTGTCCAGCCCGAACTGCCAAGCCAGGTCTTCCCTGAACCGGAAACAGGCATCCTGGGACCAGTTTCTGGGTAACACCCTTCTTCAGCCAGGCTAGCTTGAATCCAGTGGCAAAGTGAGCAAAGGACCCATGTCTGGGCACACGCTGCAAACATAGGGCGAACAAAGCAAACACACGGAGATGATGGACGGAGTGCTGAAACTTTTCAGACACTCACCCCCAGTCACAGATCTAGATTGAATCCATCATTATTATTTAGCACACTTCACCCCCTCAGTTCAGACCCAGTTAAATGCAAATCAGTCTTGACCCTCCACCTCATGGGAAAAGTCCAGCTCGAACTGCCAAGCCAGGTCTTCCCTGAACCGGAAACAAGCATCCTGGGACAGGTTTCTGGGTAACACCCTTCTTCAGCCAGGCTACCTTGAATCCAGTGGCAAAGTGAGCAAAGGACCCATGTCTAGGCATACCTTGCCAACTTAGGACAAACAAAGCAAACACAAGGTGATGATGGATGGAGTGCTGAAACTTTTCTGACACTCACTCCCAGTCCCAGATCTGGGCTGAATCCATCATTATTCTTTAGCACACTTCACCCCCTCAGTTCAGACCCAGTTAAATGCAAATCAGTCTTACCCTCTGCCTCACGGGAACAGTCCAGCCCGAACTGCCAAGCAAGGTCTTCCCTGAAACGGAAACAAGCATCCTGGGACTGGTTTATGGGTAACACCCTTCCTCAGCCAGGCTAGCTTGAATCCAGTGGCAAAGTGAGCAAGGGACCCAACTCTGGGCATACCCTTCCAACTTAGGGCGAACAAAGCAAACACAAGGAGATGATGGATGGATTGCTGAAACATTTCAGACACTCACCCCCAGTCACAGATCTGGTTGAATCCATCATCATTCTTTAGTTCACTTCACCAACTCTCTTCAGACCCAGCTATATGCAAATCAGTCTTGACCCTGTGCCTTATGGGAAGATTCCAGCCCGAACTGCCAAGCCAGGACTTTCCTGAACCGGAAACAAGCATCTTGGGACCGGTTTCTGGGTAACACCCTTCTTCAGCCAGGCTAGCTTGAATCCAGTGGAAAAGGGAGCAAGGGACCCACGTCTGGGCATACCCTGCCAACTTAAGGCGAACAAAGCAAACACAAGGAGATGATGGATGGAGTGCTGAAACTTTTCAGACACTCACCCCCAGTCACAGATCTAGGTTGAATCCATCATTATTCTTTAGCACACTTCACCCCCTCAGTTCAGACCCAGTTAAATGCAAATTAGTCTTGACCCTGTGCCTCATATGAACAGTCGAGCCCGAACTGCCAAGCCAGGTCTTTCCTGAACCGGAAACAAGCATCCTGGGACCGGTTTCTGGGTAACACCCTTCTTCAGCCAGGCTAACTTGAATCCAGTGGCAAAGTGAGCAAAGGACTCATGTCTAGGCATACCCTGCCAACTCAGGGCAAACAAAGCAAACACAAGGAGATGATGGATGGAGTGCTGAAGCTTTTCAGACGCTCACCCCCGTCACAGATCTAGGTTGAATCCATCATTATTCTTTAGCACACTTCACCCCCACATTTTAGACCTAGTTAAATGCAAATTAGTCTTGACCCTGTGCCTCATGGGAACAGTCGAGCCCGAACTGCCAAGCCAGGTCTTTCCTGAACCGGAAACAAGCATCCTGGGACCGGTTTCTGGGTAACACCCTTCTTCAGCCAGGCTAGCTTGAATCCAGTGGCAAAGTGAGCAAGGGACCCAGGTCTGGGGATACCCTGCCAACTTAAGGCGAACAAAGTAAACACAAGGAGATGATGGATGGAGTGCTGAAACTTTTTAGACACTCACCCCCAGTCTCAGATCTGGGTTGAATCCATCATCATTCTTTAGTTCACTCCACCACCTCAGTTCAGACCCAGCTATATGCAAATCATTCTTGACCCTGTGCCTCATGGGAACAGTCCAGCCCGAACTGCCAAGCAAGGCCTTCCCTGAACCGGAAACAAGCATCCTGGGACCGGTTTCTGGGTAACACCTTTTTTCAGCCAGGCTAGCTTGAATCCACTGGCAAAGTGAGCACGGTACCCACGTCTGGGCATACCCTGCCAACTTAGGACGAACAAAGCAAAAATAAGGAGATGATGGATGGAGTGCTGAAACTTTTCAGACACTCACCCCCAGTCACAGATCTAGGTTGAATCCATCATCATTCTTTAGCACACTTCACCCCCTCAGTTCAGACCTGGCTAAACGCAAATCAGTCTTGACCCTGTGCCTCATGTGAACAGTCCAACCCGAACTGCCAAGCCAGGTCTTCCCAAAACCGGAAACAAGCATCCTGAGACCGGTTTCTGGGTAACACCCTTCTTCAGCCAGGCTAGCTTGAATCCAGTGGCAAAGTGAACAAGGGACCCACATCTGGGCATACCCTGCCAACTTAGGGTGAACAAAGCAAACTCAAGGAGATGATGCATGGAGTGCTGAAAATTTTCAGACACTCACCCCCAGTCACATATCTAGGTTGAATCCATCATCATTCTTTAGCACACTTCACCCCCTCAGTTCAGACCCAGTTAAATGCAAATCAGTCTTGACCCTCTGCCTCATGGGAACAGTCCAGCCCGAACTGCCAAGCAAGGTCTTCCCTGAAATGGAAACAAGCATCCTGGGACCGGTTTATGGGTAACACCCTTCCTCAGCCAGGCTAGCTTGAATCCAGTGGCAAAGTGAGCAAGGGACCCAACTCTGGGCATACCCTTCCAACTTAGGGCGAACTAAGCAAACACAAGGAGATGATGGATGGATTGCTGAAACATTTCAGACACTCACCCCCAGTCACAGATCTGGTTGAATCCATCATCATTCTTTAGATCACTCCACCACCTCAGTTCAAACCCAGCTATATGCAAATCAGTCTTGACCCTGTGCCTCATGGGAACAGTCTAGACCGAACTCCCAAGCCAGGTCTGTCCTGAACCGGAAACAAGCATCTTGGGACCGGTTTCTGGGTAAAACCCTTCTTCAGCGAGGCTAGCTTGAATCCAGTGGAAAAGTGAGCAAGGGACCCACGTCTGGCCATACCCTGCCAACTTAGGGTGAACAAAGCAAACACAAGGAGATGATGGATGGAGTGCTGAAAATTTTCAGACACTCAGCCCCAGTCACAGATCTGGGTTGAATCTATCATCATGCTTTAGTTCACTTCACCATCTCAGTTCAGACCCAGCTATAAGCAAATCAGTCTTGACCCTGTGCCTTATGGGAGAATTCCTGCCCGAACTGCCAAGCCAGGTCTTCCCTGAACCGGAAACAGGCATCCTGGGACCGGTTTCTGGGTAACACTCTTCTTCAGCCAGGCTAGCTTGAATCCAGTGGCAAAGTTAGCAAGGTACCCACGTCTGGGCATACCCTGCCAACTTAGTACGAACAAAGCAAAAATAAGGAGATGATGGATGAAGTGCTGAAACTTTTCAGACACTCACCCCCTGTCACAGATCTAGGTTGAATCCATCATTATTTTTTAGCACACTTCACCCCCTCAGTTCGGACCCAGTTAAATGCAAATTAGTCTTGACCCTGTGCCTCATGGAAACAGTCCAGCCCGAACTGCCAAGCCAGGTCTTCCCTGAACCGGAAACAAGCATCCTGGGACCGGTTTCTGGGTAACTCCCTTCTTCCGCCAGGCTAGCTTGAATCCAGTGGCAAAGTGAGCAAAGGACCCAGGTCTGGGCATACCCTGCCAACTTAAGGCGAACAAAGCAAACACAAGGAGATGATGGATGGAGTTCTGAAACTTTTAAGACACTCACCCCCAGTCACAGATCGGGGTTGAATCCATCATCATTCTTTAGTTCACTTCACTACCTCAGTTCAGACCCAGATATATGCAAATCAATCTTGACCCTGTGCCTCATGGGAACAGTCCAGCCCGAACTGCCAAGCCAGGTCTTCCCTGAACCGGAAACAAGCATCCTAGGACCGGTTTCTGGGTAACACCCTTCTTCAGCCAGACTAGCTTGAATCCAGTGGCAAAGTGAGCAAGGGACCCACATCTGGGCATACGCTGCCAACTTAGGGTGAACAAAGCAAACTCAAGGAGATGATGGATGGAGTGCTGAAAATGTTCAGACACTCAGCCCCAGTCACAGATCTGGGCTGAATACATCATCATGCTTTAGTTCACTTCACCAACTCAGTTCAGACCCAGCTATATGCAAATCAGTCTTGACCATGTGCCTTATGGGAAGATTCCAGCCCGAACTGCCAAGCCAGGTCTTTCCTGAACCGGAAACAAGCATCCTGGGACCGGTTTCTGGGTAACACCCTTCTTCAGCCAGGCTACCTTGAATCCAGTGGCAAAGTGAACAAAGGACTCATGTCTAGGCATACCCTGCCAACTTAGGGCGAACAAAGCAAACACAAGGAGATGATGGATGGAGTGCTGAAGCTTTTCAGACACTCACCCCCATCACAGATCTAGGTTGAATCCATCATTATTCTTTAGCACACTTCACCCCCACAGTTCAGACCCAGTTAAATGCAAATTAGTCTTGACCCTGTGCCTCATGGGAACAGTCGAGCCCAAACTGCCAAGCCAGGTCTTTCCTGAACCGGAAACAAGCATCCTGGGGCCGGTTTCTGGGTAACACCCTTCTTCAGCCAGGCTAGCTTGAATCCAGTGGCAAAGTGAGCAAGGGACCCAGGTCTGGGCATACCCTGCCAACTTAAGGCGAACAAAGCAAACACAAGGAGATGATGGATGGAGTGCTAAAACTTTTCAGACACTCACCCCCAGTCTCAGATCTGGGTTGAATCCATCATCATTCTTTCGTTCACTCCACCACCTCAGTTCAGACCCAGCTATATGCAAATCATTCTTGACCCTGTGCCTCATGGGAACAGTCCAGCCCGAACTGCCAAGCAAGGCCTTCCCTGAACCGGAAACAAGCATCCTGGGACCGGTTTCTGGGTAAAACCTTTTTTTCAGCCAGGCTAGCTTGAATCCACTGGCAAAGTGAGCAAGGTACCCACGTCTGGGCATACCCTGCCAACTTAGGACGAACAAAGCAAAAATAGGGAGATGATGGATGGAGTGCTGAAACTTTTCAGACACTCACCCCCAGTCACAGATCTAGGTTGAATCCATCATCATTCTTTAGCACACTTCACCCCCTCAGTTCAGACCTGGCTAAACGCAAATCAGTCTTGACCCTGTGCCTCATGGGAACAGTCCAGCCCGAACTGCCAAGCCAGGTCTTCCCTGAACCGGAAACAAGCATCCTGGGACCGGTTTCTGGGTAACACCCTTCTTCAGCCAGGCTAGCTTGAATCCAGTGGCAAAGTGAACAAGGGACCCACATCTGGGCATACCCTGCCAACTTAGGGTGAACAAAGCACACTCAAGGAGATGATGCATGAAGTGCTGAAAATTTTCAGACACTCACCCCCAGTCACAGATCTAGGTTGAATACATCATCATTCTTTAGCACACTTCACCCCCTCAGTTCAGACCTGGCTAAATGCAAATCAGTCTTGACCCTGTGCCTCATGGGAACAGTCCAGCCCGAGCTGCCAAGCCAGGTCTTCCGTAAACCGGAAACAAGCATCCTGGGACCGGTTTCTGGGTAACACCCTTCTTCAGCCAGTGTAGCTTGAATCCAGTGGCAAAGTGAGCAAAGGACCCATGTCTGGGCATACCCTGCAAACTTAGGGTGAACAAAGCAAACACAAGGAGATGATGGATGGAGTGCTGAAACTTTTCAGACACTCACCCCCAGTCACAGATCGGGGTTGAATCCATCATCATTCTTTAGTTCACTTCAACAACTCAGCTCAGACCCAGCTATATGCAAATCAGTCTTGACCCTGTGCCTTATGGGAAGATTCCAGCCCGAACTGCCAAGCCAGGTCTTCCCTGAACCGGAAACAAGCATCCTGGGACCGGTTTCTGGGTAACACCTTTCTTCAGCCAGGCTAGCTTGAATACAGTGGCAAAGTGAGCAAGATATCCACGTCTGGGTATACCCTGCCAACTTAGGACGAACAAACAAAAATAAGGAGATAATGGATGGAGTGCTGAAACTTTTCAGACACTCACCCCCACTCACAGATCTAGGTTGAATCCATCATTATTCTTTAGCACACTTCACCCCCTCAGTTCAGACCCAGTTAAATGCAAATCAGTCTTGACCCTGTGCCTCATGGGAACAGTCCAGCCCGAACTGCCAAGCAAGGCCTTCCCTGAACCGGAAACAAGCATCCTGGGACCGGTTTCTGGGTAACACCCTTCCTCAGCCAGGCTAGCTTGAATCCAGTGGCAAAGTGAACAAGGGACCCACGTCAGGGCATACCCTTCCAAATTAGGGCGAACAAAGCAAACACAAGGAGATGATGGATGGAGTGCTGAAACATTTCAGACACTCACCCCAGGCACAGATCTGGGTTGAATCCATCATCATTCTCTAGCTCCCTTCACCACCTCAGTTCAGACCCAGCTATATTCAAATCAGTCTTGACCCTGTGCATCATAGGAACAGTCCAGCCTAAACTGCAAAGTCAGGTCTTCCCTGAACCGGAAACAAACAACCTGGGACCGGTTTCTGGGGAACACCCTTCTTCAGCCAGGCTAGCTTGAATCCAGTGGCAAAGTGAGCAAGGGACCCAGGTCTGGGCATACGCTGCCAACTTAAGGCGAACAAAGCAAACACAAGGAGATGATGGAAGGAGTGCTGAAAATTTTCAGACACTCAGCCCCGTCACAGATCTGGGTTGAATCCATCATCATGCTTTAGTTCACTTCACCAACTCAGTTCAGACCCAGCTATATGCAAATCAGTCTTGACCCTGTGCCTTATGGGAAGATTCCAGCCCGAAGTGCCAAGTCAGGTCTTCCCTGAACCGGAAACAAGCATCCTGGGACCGGTTACTGGGTAACACCCTTCTTCAGCCAGGCTAGCTTGAATCCAGTGGCAAAGTGAGCAAGGTACCCACGTCTGGGCATACCCTGCCAACTTAGGACGAATAAAGCAAAAATAAGGAGATGATGAATGTAGTACTGAAACTTTTCAGACACTCACCCCCAGTCACAGATCTAGGTTGAATCCATCATCATTCTTTAGCACACTTCACCCCCTCAGTTCAGACCTGGCTAAACGCAAATCAGTCTTGACCCTGTGCCTCATGGGAACAGTCCAACCCGAACTGCCAAGCCAGGTCTTCCCTAAACCGGAAACAAGTATCCTGAGACCGGTTACTGGGTAACACCCTTCTTCAGCCAGGCTACCTTGAATCCAGTGGCAAAGTGAGCAAAGGACCCATGTCTGGGCATACCCTGCAAACTTAGGGCGAACAAAACAAACACAAGGAGATGATGGATGGAGTGCTGAAACTTTTCAGACACTCACCCCCAGTCACAGATCTATGTTGAATCCATCATTTCTTTAGCACACTTCACCCCCTCAGTTCAGACCCAGTTAAATGCAAATTAGTCTTGACCCTGTGCCTCATGGGAACAGTCCAGCCCGAACTGCCAAGCAAGGCCTTCCCTGAACCGGAAACAAGCATCCTGGGACCGGTTTCTGGGTAACACCCTTCTTCAGCCAGGCTAGCTTGAATCCAGTGGCAAAGTGAGCAAGGGACCCACGTCTGGGCATACCCTGCCAACTTAGGGTGAACAAAGCAAACACAAGGAGATGATGGATGGAGTGCTGAAACATTTCAGACACTCACCCCCAGGCACAGATCTGGGTTGAATCCATCATCATTCTTTAGCTCCCTTCACCACCTCAGTTCAGACCCAGCTATATTAAAGTCGGTCTTGACCCTGTGCCTCACGGGAACAGGCCAGCCTGAACTGCCAAGCAAGGTTTTCCCTGAACTGGAAACAAACATCCTGGGACCGGTTTCTGGGTAACACCCTTCTTCAGCCAGGCTACCTTGAATCCAGTGGCAAAGTGTGCAAGGGACCCAGGGCTGGGCATACCCTGCCAACTTAAGGCGAACAAAGCAAACACAAGGAGATGATGGATGGAGTTCTGAAACTTTTCAGACACTCACCCCCAGTCACAGATCTAGGTTGAATCCATCATCATTCTTTAGCACACTTCACCCCCTCAGTGCAGACCTGGCTAAATGCAAATAAGTCTTGACCCTGTGCCTCATGGGAACAGTCCAGCCTGAACTGCCAAGCCAGGTCTTCCCTGAACCGGAAACAAGCATCCTGGGACCGGTTTCTGGGTAACACCCTTCTTCAGCCGGGCTAGCTTGAACCCAGTGGCAAAGTGAGCAAGGGACCCAGGGCTGGGCATACCCTGCCAACTTAAGGCGAGCAAAGCAAACACAAGGAGATGATGGATGGAGTGCTGAAACTTTTCAGACACTCACCCCAGTCTCAGATCTGGGTTGAATCCATCATCATTTTTTCGTTCACTCCACCACCTCAGTTCAGACCCAGCTATATGCAAATCAGTCTTGACCCTTTGCCTCATGGGAACAGTCTAGCCCGAACTGCCAAGCCAGGTCTTCCCTGAACCGGAAACAAGCATATTGGGACCGGTTTCTAGGTAACACCCTTCTTCAGCCAGGCTAACTTGAACCCAGTGGAAAAGTGAGCAAGGGTCCCACGTCTGGGCATACCCTGCCAACTTAGGGCGAACAATGCAAACACAAGGATAAGATGGATGGAGTGCTGAAACTTTTCAGACACTCACCCCCAGTCACAGATCGGGGTTGAATCCATCATCATTCTTTAGCTCACTTCACTGCCTCAGTTCAGACCCAGATATATGCAAATCAATCTTGACCCTGTACCTCATGGGAACAGTCCAGCCTGAACTGCCAAGCCATGTCTTCCCTGAACCGGAAACAAGCATCCTGGGACTGGTTTCTGGGTAACACCCTTCTTCAGCCAGGCTAGCTTGAATCCAGTGGCAAAGTGAGCAAGGGACCCACATCTGGGCATACCCTGCCAACTTAGGGTGAACAATGCAAACACAAGGAGATGATGGATGGAGTGCTGAAACTTTTCAGACACTCAGCCCCAGTCAAAGATCTGTGTTTAATCCATCATCATTCTTTAGTTCACTTCACCAACTCAGTTCAGACCCAGCTATATGCAAATCAGTCTTGACCCTGTGCCTTATGGGAAGATTCCAGCCCGAACTGCCAAGCCAGGTCTTCCCTAAACCAGAAACAAGTATCCTGGGACCGGTTTCTGGGTAACACACTTCTTCAGCCAGGCTAGCTTGAATCCAGTGGCAAAGTGAGCAAGGTTCCCACGTCTGGGCATACCCTGCCAACTTAGGACGAAAAAACAAAAATAAGGAGATAATGGATGGAGTGCTGAAATTTTCAGACACTCACCCCCAGTCACTGATCTAGGTTGAATCCATAATCATTCTTTAACAAACTTCACCCCCTCAGTTCAGACCCAGCTATATGCAAATCAGTCTTGACCCTGTGCCTTATGGGAAGATTCCAGCCCGAACTGCCAAGCCAGGTTTTACTGAACCGGAAACAAGCATCCTTGGACCGGTTTCTGGGTAACACCCTTCTTCAGCCAGGCTAGCTTGAATCCAGTGGGAAAGTGAGCAAGTTACCCACGTCTGGGCATACCCTGCCAACTTAGGGTGAACAAAGCAAACACAAGGAGATGATGGATGGAGTTCTGAAACTTTTCAGACACTCACCCCCAGTCACAGATCAGGGTTGAATCCATCATCATTCTTTAGCTCAATTCACTACCTCAGTTCAGACCCAGATATATGCAAATCAATCTTGACCCTGTGCCTCATGGGAACAGTCCAGCCTGAACTGCCAAACCATGTCTTCCCTGAACCGGAAACAAGCATCCTGGGACCGGTTTCTGGGTAACACCCTTCTTCAGCCAGGCTAGCTTGAATCCAGTGGCAAAGTGAGCAAGGGACCCACATCTGGGCATACCCTGCCAACTTAGGGTGAACAAAGCAAACACAAGGAGATGATGGATGGAGTGCTAAAACTTTTCAGACACTCAGTCCCAGTCACAGATCTGGGTTGAATCCATCATCATTTTTTCGTTCACTCCACCACCTCAGTTCAGACACAGCTATATGCAAATCAATCTTGACCCTGTACCTCATGGGAACAGTCCAGCCTGAACTGCCAAGCCAGGTCTTCCCTGAACCGGAAACAAGCATCCTGGGACTGGTTTCTGGGTAACACCCTTCTTCAGCCAGGCTAGCTTGAATCTAGTGGCAAAGTGAGCAAGGGACCCACATCTGGGCATACCCTGCCAACTTATTGCGAACAATGCAAACACAAGGATAGGATGGATGGAGTGCTGAAACTTTTCAGACACTCACCTTCCAGTCACAGATCAGGGTTGAATGCATCATCATTCTTTACCTCAATTCACTACCTCAGTTCAGACCCAAATATATGCAAATCAATCTTGACCCTGTGCCTCATGGGAACAGTCCAGCCTGAACTGCAAAGCCATGTCTTCCCTGAACCGGAAACAAGCATCCTGGGACCGGTTTCTGGGTAACACCCTTCTTCAGCCAGGCTAGCTTGAATCCAGTGGCAAAGTGAGCAAGGGACCCACATCTGGGCATACCCTGCCAACTTAGGGTGAACAAAGCAAACACAAGGAGATGATGGATGGAGTGCTGAAACTTTTCAGACACTCAGCCCCAGTCACAGATCTGGGTTGAATCCATCATCATTCTTTAGTTCACTTCACCAACTCAGTTCAGACCCAGCTATATGCAAATCAGTCTTGACTCTGTGCCTTATGGGAAGATTTCAGCCCGAACTGCCAAGCCAGGTATTCCCTAAACCGGAAACAAGCATCCTGGGACCGGTTTCTGGGTAACACCCTTCTTCAGCCAGGCTAGCTTGAATCCAGTGGCAAAGTGAGCAAGGTACCCACGTCTGGGCATACCCTGCAAACTTAGGAGGAACAAAGCAACAATTAGGAGATGATGGATGGAGTGCTGAAACTTTTCAGACACTCACCCCCAGTCACAGATCTAGGTTGAATCCATCATCATTCTTTAGCATAATTCAGCCCCTCAGTTCAGACATGGCTAAATGCAAATCAGTCTTGACCCTGTGCCTCATGGGAACAGTCAAGCCCGAACAGCCAAGCCAGGTCTTCCCTGAACCGGAAACAAGCATCCTGGGACCGGTTTCTGGGTAACACCCTTCTTCAGCCAGGCTACCTTGAATCCAGTGGCAACGTGGGCAAAGGACCCATGTCTAGGCATACCCTGCTAACTTAGGGTGAACAAAGCAAACACAAGGAGATGATGGATTGGAGTGCTGAAACTTTTCAGACACTCACCTCCAGTCACAGATCTGGGTTAAATCAATCATCATACTTTAGCTCACTTCACCACCTCAGTTCAGACCCAGATAAATGCAAATCAGTCATGGCCCTGTGCCTCATGGGAACAGTCCAGCCCGAACTGCCAAGCAAGGTCTTCCCTGAACCGGAAACAAGCATACTGGGACCGGTTTCTGGGTAACACCCTTCCTTAGCCAGGCTAGCTTGAATCCAGTGGCAAAGTGAGCAAGGGACCCACATCTGGGCATACCCTTCCAACTTAGGGCGAACAAAGCAAACACAAGGAGATGATGGATGGAGCGCTGAAATATTTAAGACACTCACCCCCAGTCACAGATCTGGATTGAATCCATCATCATTCTTTAGTTCACTTCACCAACTCAGTTCAGACCCAGCTATATGCAAATCAGTCTTGACCCTGTACCTTATGGGAAGATTCCAGCCCGAACAGCCAAGCCAGTTCTTTCCTGAACCGGAAACAAGCATCTTGGGACCGGTTTCGGGGTAACACCCTTCTTCAGCCAGGCTAGCTTGAATCCAGTGGAAAAGTGAGCAAGGGACCCACGTCTGGGCATACCCTGCCAACTTAGGGTGAACAAAGCAAACACAAGGAGATGATGGATGGAGTTCTGAAACTTTGCAGACACTCACCCCCAGTCCCAGATCGGGGTTGAATCCATCATCATTCTTTAGCTCAATTCACTACCTCAGTTCAGACCCAGATATATGCAAATCAATCTTGACCCTGTGCCTCATGGGAACAGTCCAGCCTGAACTGCCAAGCCATGTCTTCCCTGATCCGGAAACAAGCATCCTGGGACCAGTTTCTGGGTAACACCCTTCTTCAGCCAGGCTAGCTTGAATCCAGTGGCAAAGTGAGCAAGGTACCCACATCTGGGCATACCCTGCCAACTTAGGGTGAACAAAGCAAACACAAGGAGATGATGGATGGAGTGCTGAAACTTTTCAGACACTCAGCCCCAGTCCCAGATCTGGGTTGAATCCATCATCATTCTTTAGTTCACTTCACCAACTCAGTTCAGACCCAGCTATATGACAATCAGTTTTGACCCTGTGCCTTATGGGAAGATTCCAGCCCGAACTGCCAAGCCAGGTATTCCCTGAACCGGAAACAAGCATCCTGGGACCGGTTTCTGGGTAACACCCTTCTTCAGCCAGGCTAGCTTGAATCCAGTGGCAAAGTGAGCAAGGTACGCATGTCTGGGCATACCCTGCCAACTTAGGAGGAACAATGCAAAAATTAGGAGATGATGGATGGAGTGCTGAAACTTTTCAGACACTCACCCCCAGTCAAAGATCTAGGTTGAATCCATCATCATTCTTTAGCACACTTCAGCTCCTCAGTTCAGACCCGGCTAAATGCAAATCAGTCTTGACCCTGTGTCTCATGGGAACAGTCCAGCCCGAACTGCCAAGCCAGGTCTTCCCTGAACCGGAAACACGCATCCTGGGACCGGTTTCTGGGTAACACCCTTCTACAGCCAGGCTACCTTGAATCCAGTGGCAACGTGAGCAAAGGACCCATGTCTAGGCATACCCTGCTAACTTAGGGCGAACAAAGCAAACACAAGGAGAGGATGGATTGGAGTGCTGAAACTTTTCAGACACTCACCCCCAGTCACAGATCTGGGTGGAATCCATCATCATACTTTAGCTCACTTCACCACCTCAGTTCAGACCCAGATATGCAAATCAATCTTGACCCTGTGCCTCATGGGAACAGTCCAGCCTGAACTGCCAAGCCATGTCTTCCCTGATCCGGAAACAAGCATCCTGGGACCAGTTTCTGGGTAACACCCTTCTTCAGCCAGGCTAGCTTGAATCCAGTGGCAAAGTGAGCAAGGTACCCACATTTGGGCATACCCTGCCAACTTAGGGTGAACAAAGCAAACACAAGGAGATGATGGATGGAGTGCTGAAACTTTTCAGACACTCACCCCCAGTCACAGATCTGGGTTGAATCTATCATCATTCTTTAGTTCACTTCACCAACTCAGTTCAGACCCAGCTATATGACAATCAGTTTTGACCCTGTGCCTTATGGGAAGATTCCAGCCCGAACTGCCAAGCCAGGTATTCCCTGAACAGGAAACAAGCATCCTGGGACCGGTTTCTGGGTAACACCCTTCTTCAGCCAGGCTAGCTTGAATCCAGTGGCAAAGTGAGCAAGGTACTCATTTCTGGGCATACCCTGCCAACTTAGGAGGAACAATGCAAAAATTAGGAGATGATGAATGGAGTGCTGAAACTTTTCAGACACTCACCCCCAGTCAAAGATCTAGGTTGAATCCATCATCATTCTTTAGCACACTTCAGCTCCTCAGTTCAGACCCGGCTAAATGCAAATCAGTCTTGACCCTGTGTCTCATGGGAACAGTCCAGCCTGAACTGCCAAGCCAGGTCTTCCCTGAACCAGAAACAAGCATCCTGGGACCGGTTTCTGGGTAACACCCTTCTACAGCCAGGCTACCTTGAATCCAGTGGCAACGTGAGCAAAGGACCCATGTCTAGGCATACCCTGCTAACTTAGGGCGAACAAAGCAAACACAAGGAGAGGATGGATTGGAGTGCTGAAACTTTTCAGACACTCACCCCCAGTCACAGATCTGGGTGGAATCCATCATCATACTTTAGCTCACTTCACCACCTCAGTTCAGACCCAGATAAATGCAAATCAGTCATGACCCTGTGCCTCATGGGAACAGTCCAGCCCGAACTGCCAAGCAAGGTCTTCCCTGAACCGGAAACAAGCATACTGGGACCGGTTTCTGGGTAACACCCTTCCTCAGCCAGGCTAGATTGAATCCAGTGGCAAAGTGAGCAAGGGACCCACATCTGGGCATACCCTTCCAACTTAGGGCGAACAAAGCAAACACAAGGAGATGATGGATGGAGCGCTGAAATATTTCAGACACACACCCCCAGTCACAGATCTGGGTTGAATCCATCATCATTCTTTAGCTCACTTCACCACCTCAGTTCAGACCCAGTTATATTCAAATCAGTCTTGACCCTGAGCCTCATGGGAACAGTCCAGCCTGAACTGCCAAGCCAGGTCTTCCCTGAACCGGAAACAAACATCCTGGGACCGGTTTCTAGGTAACACCCTTCTTCAGCCAGGCTAGCTTGAATCCAGTGCAAAAGTGAGCAAGGGTCCCACATCTGGGCATACCCTGCCAACTTAGGGCGAACAATGCAAACACAAGGAGATGATGGATGGAGCGCTGAAATATTTCAGACACTCACCCCCAGTCACAGATCGGGGTTGAATCCATCATCATTCTTTAGCTCAATTCACTACCTCAGTTCAGACCCAGATATATGCAAATCAATCTTGACCCTGTGCCTTATTGGAACAGTCCAGCCCGAACTGCCAAGCCAGGTCTTCCCTGAACCGGAAACAAGCATCCTGGGACCGGTTTCTGGGTAACACCCTTCTTCAGCCAGGCTAGCTTGAATCCAGTGGCAAAGTGAGCAAGGGACCCACATCTGGGCATACCCTGCCATCTTAGGGTGAACAAAGCAAACAGAAGGAGATGATGGATGGAGTGCTGAAACTTTTCAGACACTCAGCCCCAGTCACAGATCTGGGTTGAATCCATCATCATTCTTTAGTACACTTCACCAACTCAGTTCAGACCCAGCTATATGCAAATCAGTCTTGACCCTGTGCCTTATGGGAAGATTCCAGCCCGAACTGCCAAGTCAGGTCTTCCCAGAACCGGAAACAAGCATCCTGGAACCGGATTTTGGGTAACACCGTTCTTCAGCCAGGCTAGCTTGAATCCAGTGGCAAAGTAAGCAAAGGACGCATGTCTGGGCATACCCTGCAAACTTAGGGCGAACAAAGCAAACACAAGGAGATGGTGGACGGAGTGCTGAAACTTTTCAGACACTCACCCCCAGTCACAGATCTAGATTGAATCCATCATTATTCTTTAGCACACTTCACCCCCTCAGTTCAGACCCAGTTAAATGCAAATCAGTCATGACCCTCTGCCTCATGGGAACAGTCCAGCTCGAACTGCCAAGCCAGGTCTTCCCTGAACCGGAAACAAGCATCCTGGGACCGGTTTCTGGGTAACACCCTTCCTCAGCCAGGCTAGCTTGAATCCAGTGGCAAAGTGAGCAAGGGACCCAACTCTGGGTATACCCTTCCAACTTAGGGCGAACAAAGCAAACACAAGGAGAAGATGGATGGATTGCTGAAACATTTCAGACACTCACCCCCAGTCACAGATCTGGGTTGAATCCATCATCATTCTTTAGCTCACTTCACCACCTCAGTTCAGACCCAGCTATATTCAAATCAGTCTTGACCCTGTGCCTCATAGGAACAGTCCAGCCTGAACTGCCAAGTCAGGTCTTCCCTGAACCGGAAACAAACATCCTGGGACCGGTTTCTGGGGAACACCCTTCTTCAGCCAGGCTAGCTTGAATCCAGTGGCAAAGTGAGCAAGGGACCTAGGTCTGGGCATACCCTGCCAACTTAAGGCGAACAAAGCAAACACAAGGAGATGATGGATGGAGTGCTGAAACTTTTCAGACACTCACCCCCAGTCTCAGATCAGGGTTGAATCCATCATCATTCTTTCGTTCACTCCACCACCTCAGTTCAGACCCAGCTATATGCAAATCAGTCTTGACCCTGTGCCTCATGGGAACAGTCTAGACCGAACTGCCAAGCCAGGTCTTCCCTGAACCGGAAACAAGCATCTTGGGACCGGTTTCTGGGTAACACCCTTCTTCAGCCAGGCTAGCTTGAATCCAGTGGAAAAGTGAGCAAGGGTCCCACGTCTGGGCATACCCTGCCAACTTAGGGCGAACAATGCAAACACAAGGATAAGTTGGATGGAGTTCTGAAACTTTTCAGACACTCACACCCAGTCACAGATCGGGGTTGAATCCATCATCATTCTTTAGCTCACTTCACTACCTTAGTTCAGACCCAGATATATGCAAATCAATCTTGACCCTGTACCTCATGGGAACAGTCGAGCCCGAACTGCCAAGTCAGGTCTTTCCTGAACCGGAAACAAGCATCCTGGGACCGGTTTCTGGGTAACACCCTTCTTCAGCCAGGCTAGCTTGAATCCAGTGGCAAAGTGAGCAAGGGACCCACATCTGGGCATACCCTGCCAACTTAGGGCGAACAAAGCAAACACAAGGAGATGATGGATGGATTGCTGAAACATTTCAGACACTCACCCCCAGTCACAGATCGGGGTTGAATCCATCATCATTCTTTAGCTCAATTCACTACCTCAGTTCAGACCCAGATATATGCAAATCAATCTTGACCCTGTGCCTTATTGGAACAGTCCAGCCCGAACTGCCAAGCCAGGTCTTCCCTGAACCGGAAACAAGCATCCTGGGACCGGTTTCTGGGTAACACCCTTCTTCAGCCAGGCTAGCTTGAATCCAGTGGCAAAGTGAGCAAGGGACCCACATCTGGGCATACCCTGCCATCTTAGGGTGAACAAAGCAAACAGAAGGAGATGATGGATGGAGTGCTGAAACTTTTCAGACACTCAGCCCCAGTCACAGATCTGGGTTGAATCCATCATCATTCTTTAGTACACTTCACCAACTCAGTTCAGACCCAGCTATATGCAAATCAGTCTTGACCCTGTGCCTTATGGGAAGATTCCAGCCCGAACTGCCAAGTCAGGTCTTCCCAGAACCGGAAACAAGCATCCTGGAACCGGATTTTGGGTAACACCGTTCTTCAGCCAGGCTAGCTTGAATCCAGTGGCAAAGTGAGCAAAGGACGCATGTCTGGGCATACCCTGCAAACTTAGGGCGAACAAAGCAAACACAAGGAGATGGTGGACGGAGTGCTGAAACTTTTCAGACACTCACCCCCAGTCACAGATCTAGATTGAATCCATCATTATTCTTTAGCACACTTCACCCCCTCAGTTCAGACCCAGTTAAATGCAAATCAGTCATGACCCTCTGCCTCATGGGAACAGTCCAGCTCGAACTGCCAAGCCAGGTCTTCCCTGAACCGGAAACAAGCATCCTGGGACCGGTTTCTGGGTAACACCCTTCCTCAGCCAGGCTAGCTTGAATCCAGTGGCAAAGTGAGCAAGGGACCCAACTCTGGGTATACCCTTCCAACTTAGGGCGAACAAAGCAAACACAAGGAGAAGATGGATGGATTGCTGAAACATTTCAGACACTCACCCCCAGTCACAGATCTGGGTTGAATCCATCATCATTCTTTAGCTCACTTCACCACCTCAGTTCAGACCCAGCTATATTCAAATCAGTCTTGACCCTGTGCCTCATAGGAACAGTCCAGCCTGAACTGCCAAGTCAGGTCTTCCCTGAACCGGAAACAAACATCCTGGGACCGGTTTCTGGGGAACACCCTTCTTCAGCCAGGCTAGCTTGAATCCAGTGGCAAAGTGAGCAAGGGACCCAGGTCTGGGCATACCCTGCCAACTTAAGGCGAACAAAGCAAACACAAGGAGATGATGGATGGAGTGCTGAAACTTTTCAGACACTCACCCCCAGTCACAGATCTAGATTGAATCCATCATTATTCTTTAGCACACTTCACCCCCTCAGTTCAGACCCAGTTAAATGCAAATCAGTCATGACCCTCTGCCTCATGGGAACAGTCCAGCTCGAACTGCCAAGCCAGGTCTTCCCTGAACCGGAAACAAGCATCTTGGGACCGGTTTCTGGGTAACACCCTTCCTCAGCCAGGCTAGCTTGAATCCAGTGGCAAAGTGAGCAAGGGACCCAACTCTGGGTATACCCTTACAACTTAGGGCGAACAAAGCAAACACAAGGAGAAGATGGATGGATTGCTGAAACATTTCAGACACTCACCCCCAGTCACAGATCTGGGTTGAATCCATCATCATTCTTTAGCTCACTTCACCACCTCAGTTCAGACCCAGCTATATTCAAATCAGTCTTGACCCTGTGCCTCATAGGAACAGTCCAGCCTGAACTGCCAAGTCAGGTCTTCCCTGAACCGGAAACAAACATCCTGGGACCGGTTTCTGGGGAACACCCTTCTTCAGCCAGGCTAGCTTGAATCCAGTGGCAAAGTGAGCAAGGGACCCAGGTCTGGGCATACCCTGCCAACTTAAGGCGAACAAAGCAAACACAAGGAGATGATGGATGGAGTGCTGAAACTTTTCAGACACTCACCCCCAGTCACAGATCTAGATTGAATCCATCATTATTCTTTAGCACACTTCACCCCCTCAGTTCAGACCCAGTTAAATGCAAATCAGTCATGACCCTCTGCCTCATGGGAACAGTCCAGCTCGAACTGCCAAGCCAGGTCTTCCCTGAACCGGAAACAAGCATCCTGGGACCGGTTTCTGGGTAACACCCTTCCTCAGCCAGGCTAGCTTGAATCCAGTGGCAAAGTGAGCAAGGGACCCAACTCTGGGTATACCCTTACAACTTAGGGCGAACAAAGCAAACACAAGGAGAAGATGGATGGATTGCTGAAACATTTCAGACACTCACCCCCAGTCACAGATCTGGGTTGAATCCATCATCATTCTTTAGCTCACTTCACCACCTCAGTTCAGACCCAGTTATATTCAAATCAGTCTTGACCCTGAGCCTCATGGGAACAGTCCAGCCTGAACTGCCAAGCCAGGTCTTCCCTGAACCGGAAACAAACATCCTGGGACCGGTTTCTAGGTAACACCCTTCTTCAGCCAGGCTAGCTTGAATCCAGTGCAAAAGTGAGCAAGGGTCCCACATCTGGGCATACCCTGCCAACTTAGGGCGAACAATGCAAACACAAGGAGATGATGGATGGAGCGCTGAAATATTTCAGACACTCACCCCCAGTCACAGATCGGGGTTGAATCCATCATCATTCTTTAGCTCAATTCACTACCTCAGTTCAGACCCAGATATATGCAAATCAATCTTGACCCTGTGCCTTATTGGAACAGTCCAGCCCGAACTGCCAAGCCAGGTCTTCCCTGAACCGGAAACAAGCATCCTGGGACCGGTTTCTGGGTAACACCCTTCTTCAGCCAGGCTAGCTTGAATCCAGTGGCAAAGTGAGCAAGGGACCCACATCTGGGCATACCCTGCCATCTTAGGGTGAACAAAGCAAACAGAAGGAGATGATGGATGGAGTGCTGAAACTTTTCAGACACTCAGCCCCAGTCACAGATCTGGGTTGAATCCATCATCATTCTTTAGTAGACTTCACCAACTCAGTTCAGACCCAGCTATATGCAAATCAGTCTTGACCCTGTGCCTTATGGGAAGATTCCAGCCCGAACTGCCAAGTCAGGTCTTCCCAGAACCGGAAACAAGCATCCTGGAACCGGATTTTGGGTAACACCGTTCTTCAGCCAGGCTAGCTTGAATCCAGTGGCAAAGTAAGCAAAGGACGCATGTCTGGGCATACCCTGCAAACTTAGGGCGAACAAAGCAAACACAAGGAGATGGTGGACGGAGTGCTGAAACTTTTCAGACACTCACCCCCAGTCACAGATCTAGATTGAATCCATCATTATTCTTTAGCACACTTCACCCCCTCAGTTCAGACCCAGTTAAATGCAAATCAGTCATGACCCTCTGCCTCATGGGAACAGTCCAGCTCGAACTGCCAAGCCAGGTCTTCCCTGAACCGGAAACAAGCATCCTGGGACCGGTTTCTGGGTAACACCCTTCCTCAGCCAGGCTAGCTTGAATCCAGTGGCAAAGTGAGCAAGGGACCCAACTCTGGGTATACCCTTCCAACTTAGGGCGAACAAAGCAAACACAAGGAGAAGATGGATGGATTGCTGAAACATTTCAGACACTCACCCCCAGTCACAGATCTGGGTTGAATCCATCATCATTCTTTAGCTCACTTCACCACCTCAGTTCAGACCCAGCTATATTCAAATCAGTCTTGACCCTGTGCCTCATAGGAACAGTCCAGCCTGAACTGCCAAGTCAGGTCTTCCCTGAACCGGAAACAAACATCCTGGGACCGGTTTCTGGGGAACACCCTTCTTCAGCCAGGCTAGCTTGAATCCAGTGGCAAAGTGAGCAAGGGACCTAGGTCTGGGCATACCCTGCCAACTTAAGGCGAACAAAGCAAACACAAGGAGATGATGGATGGAGTGCTGAAACTTTTCAGACACTCACCCCCAGTCTCAGATCAGGGTTGAATCCATCATCATTCTTTCGTTCACTCCACCACCTCAGTTCAGACCCAGCTATATGCAAATCAGTCTTGACCCTGTGCCTCATGGGAACAGTCTAGACCGAACTGCCAAGCCAGGTCTTCCCTGAACCGGAAACAAGCATCTTGGGACCGGTTTCTGGGTAACACCCTTCTTCAGCCAGGCTAGCTTGAATCCAGTGGAAAAGTGAGCAAGGGTCCCACGTCTGGGCATACCCTGCCAACTTAGGGCGAACAATGCAAACACAAGGATAAGTTGGATGGAGTTCTGAAACTTTTCAGACACTCACACCCAGTCACAGATCGGGGTTGAATCCATCATCATTCTTTAGCTCACTTCACTACCTTAGTTCAGACCCAGATATATGCAAATCAATCTTGACCCTGTACCTCATGGGAACAGTCGAGCCCGAACTGCCAAGTCAGGTCTTTCCTGAACCGGAAACAAGCATCCTGGGACCGGTTTCTGGGTAACACCCTTCTTCAGCCAGGCTAGCTTGAATCCAGTGGCAAAGTGAGCAAGGGACCCACATCTGGGCATACCCTGCCAACTTAGGGCGAACAAAGCAAACACAAGGAGATGATGGATGGATTGCTGAAACATTTCAGACACTCACCCCCAGTCACAGATCGGGGTTGAATCCATCATCATTCTTTAGCTCAATTCACTACCTCAGTTCAGACCCAGATATATGCAAATCAATCTTGACCCTGTGCCTTATTGGAACAGTCCAGCCCGAACTGCCAAGCCAGGTCTTCCCTGAACCGGAAACAAGCATCCTGGGACCGGTTTCTGGGTAACACCCTTCTTCAGCCAGGCTAGCTTGAATCCAGTGGCAAAGTGAGCAAGGGACCCACATCTGGGCATACCCTGCCATCTTAGGGTGAACAAAGCAAACAGAAGGAGATGATGGATGGAGTGCTGAAACTTTTCAGACACTCAGCCCCAGTCACAGATCTGGGTTGAATCCATCATCATTCTTTAGTACACTTCACCAACTCAGTTCAGACCCAGCTATATGCAAATCAGTCTTGACCCTGTGCCTTATGGGAAGATTCCAGCCCGAACTGCCAAGTCAGGTCTTCCCAGAACCGGAAACAAGCATCCTGGAACCGGATTTTGGGTAACACCGTTCTTCAGCCAGGCTAGCTTGAATCCAGTGGCAAAGTGAGCAAAGGACGCATGTCTGGGCATACCCTGCAAACTTAGGGCGAACAAAGCAAACACAAGGAGATGGTGGACGGAGTGCTGAAACTTTTCAGACACTCACCCCCAGTCACAGATCTAGATTGAATCCATCATTATTCTTTAGCACACTTCACCCCCTCAGTTCAGACCCAGTTAAATGCAAATCAGTCATGACCCTCTGCCTCATGGGAACAGTCCAGCTCGAACTGCCAAGCCAGGTCTTCCCTGAACCGGAAACAAGCATCCTGGGACCGGTTTCTGGGTAACACCCTTCCTCAGCCAGGCTAGCTTGAATCCAGTGGCAAAGTGAGCAAGGGACCCAACTCTGGGTATACCCTTCCAACTTAGGGCGAACAAAGCAAACACAAGGAGAAGATGGATGGATTGCTGAAACATTTCAGACACTCACCCCCAGTCACAGATCTGGGTTGAATCCATCATCATTCTTTAGCTCACTTCACCACCTCAGTTCAGACCCAGCTATATTCAAATCAGTCTTGACCCTGTGCCTCATAGGAACAGTCCAGCCTGAACTGCCAAGTCAGGTCTTCCCTGAACCGGAAACAAACATCCTGGGACCGGTTTCTGGGGAACACCCTTCTTCAGCCAGGCTAGCTTGAATCCAGTGGCAAAGTGAGCAAGGGACCCAGGTCTGGGCATACCCTGCCAACTTAAGGCGAACAAAGCAAACACAAGGAGATGATGGATGGAGTGCTGAAACTTTTCAGACACTCACCCCCAGTCACAGATCTAGATTGAATCCATCATTATTCTTTAGCACACTTCACCCCCTCAGTTCAGACCCAGTTAAATGCAAATCAGTCATGACCCTCTGCCTCATGGGAACAGTCCAGCTCGAACTGCCAAGCCAGGTCTTCCCTGAACCGGAAACAAGCATCCTGGGACCGGTTTCTGGGTAACACCCTTCCTCAGCCAGGCTAGCTTGAATCCAGTGGCAAAGTGAGCAAGGGACCCAACTCTGGGTATACCCTTACAACTTAGGGCGAACAAAGCAAACACAAGGAGAAGATGGATGGATTGCTGAAACATTTCAGACACTCACCCCCAGTCACAGATCTGGGTTGAATCCATCATCATTCTTTAGCTCACTTCACCACCTCAGTTCAGACCCAGCTATATTCAAATCAGTCTTGACCCTGTGCCTCATAGGAACAGTCCAGCCTGAACTGCCAAGTCAGGTCTTCCCTGAACCGGAAACAAACATCCTGGGACCGGTTTCTGGGGAACACCCTTCTTCAGCCAGGCTAGCTTGAATCCAGTGGCAAAGTGAGCAAGGGACCCAGGTCTGGGCATACCCTGCCAACTTAAGGCGAACAAAGCAAACACAAGGAGATGATGGATGGAGTGCTGAAACTTTTCAGACACTCACCCCCAGTCACAGATCTAGATTGAATCCATCATTATTCTTTAGCACACTTCACCCCCTCAGTTCAGACCCAGTTAAATGCAAATCAGTCATGACCCTCTGCCTCATGGGAACAGTCCAGCTCGAACTGCCAAGCCAGGTCTTCCCTGAACCGGAAACAAGCATCCTGGGACCGGTTTCTGGGTAACACCCTTCCTCAGCCAGGCTAGCTTGAATCCAGTGGCAAAGTGAGCAAGGGACCCAACTCTGGGTATACCCTTACAACTTAGGGCGAACAAAGCAAACACAAGGAGAAGATGGATGGATTGCTGAAACATTTCAGACACTCACCCCCAGTCACAGATCTGGGTTGAATCCATCATCATTCTTTAGCTCACTTCACCACCTCAGTTCAGACCCAGCTATATTCAAATCAGTCTTGACCCTGTGCCTCATAGGAACAGTCCAGCCTGAACTGCCAAGTCAGGTCTTCCCTGAACCGGAAACAAACATCCTGGGACCGGTTTCTGGGGAACACCCTTCTTCAGCCAGGCTAGCTTGAATCCAGTGGCAAAGTGAGCAAGGGACCCAGGTCTGGGCATACCCTGCCAACTTAAGGCGAACAAAGCAAACACAAGGAGATGATGGATGGAGTGCTGAAACTTTTCAGACACTCACCCCCAGTCTCAGATCAGGGTTGAATCCATCATCATTCTTTCGTTCACTCCACCACCTCAGTTCAGACCCAGCTATATGCAAATCAGTCTTGACCCTGTGCCTCATGGGAACAGTCTAGACCGAACTGCCAAGCCAGGTCTTCCCTGAACCGGAAACAAGCATCTTGGGACCGGTTTCTGGGTAACACCCTTCTTCAGCCAGGCTAGCTTGAATCCAGTGGAAAAGTGAGCAAGGGTCCCACGTCTGGGCATACCCTGCCAACTTAGGGCGAACAATGCAAACACAAGGATAAGTTGGATGGAGTTCTGAAACTTTTCAGACACTCACACCCAGTCACAGATCGGGGTTGAATCCATCATCATTCTTTAGCTCACTTCACTACCTTAGTTCAGACCCAGATATATGCAAATCAATCTTGACCCTGTACCTCATGGGAACAGTCGAGCCCGAACTGCCAAGTCAGGTCTTCCCTGAACCGGAAACAAGCATCCTGGGACCGGTTTCTGGGTAACACCCTTCTTCAGCCAGGCTAGCTTGAATCCAGTGGCAAAGTGAGCAAGGGACCCACATCTGGGCATACCCTGCCAACTTAGGGCGAACAAAGCAAACACAAGGAGATGATGGATGGATTGCTGAAACATTTCAGACACTCACCCCCAGTCACAGATCGGGGTTGAATCCATCATCATTCTTTAGCTCAATTCACTACCTCAGTTCAGACCCAGATATATGCAAATCAATCTTGACCCTGTGCCTTATTGGAACAGTCCAGCCCGAACTGCCAAGCCAGGTCTTCCCTGAACCGGAAACAAGCATCCTGGGACCGGTTTCTGGGTAACACCCTTCTTCAGCCAGGCTAGCTTGAATCCAGTGGCAAAGTGAGCAAGGGACCCACATCTGGGCATACCCTGCCATCTTAGGGTGAACAAAGCAAACAGAAGGAGATGATGGATGGAGTGCTGAAACTTTTCAGACACTCAGCCCCAGTCACAGATCTGGGTTGAATCCATCATCATTCTTTAGTACACTTCACCAACTCAGTTCAGACCCAGCTATATGCAAATCAGTCTTGACCCTGTGCCTTATGGGAAGATTCCAGCCCGAACTGCCAAGTCAGGTCTTCCCAGAACCGGAAACAAGCATCCTGGAACCGGATTTTGGGTAACACAGTTCTTCAGCCAGGCTAGCTTGAATCCAGTGGCAAAGTGAGCAAAGGACGCATGTCTGGGCATACCCTGCAAACTTAGGGCGAACAAAGCAAACACAAGGAGATGGTGGACGGAGTGCTGAAACTTTTCAGACACTCACCCCCAGTCACAGATCTAGATTGAATCCATCATTATTCTTTAGCACACTTCACCCCCTCAGTTCAGACCCAGTTAAATGCAAATCAGTCATGACCCTCTGCCTCATGGGAACAGTCCAGCTCGAACTGCCAAGCCAGGTCTTCCCTGAACCGGAAACAAGCATCCTGGGACCGGTTTCTGGGTAACACCCTTCCTCAGCCAGGCTAGCTTGAATCCAGTGGCAAAGTGAGCAAGGGACCCAACTCTGGGTATACCCTTCCAACTTAGGGCGAACAAAGCAAACACAAGGAGAAGATGGATGGATTGCTGAAACATTTCAGACACTCACCCCCAGTCACAGATCTGGGTTGAATCCATCATCATTCTTTAGCTCACTTCACCACCTCAGTTCAGACCCAGCTATATTCAAATCAGTCTTGACCCTGTGCCTCATAGAAACAGTCCAGCCTGAACTGCCAAGTCAGGTCTTCCCTGAACCGGAAACAAACATCCTGGGACCGGTTTCTGGGGAACACCCTTCTTCAGCCAGGCTAGCTTGAATCCAGTGGCAAAGTGAGCAAGGGACCCAGGTCTGGGCATACCCTGCCAACTTAAGGCGAACAAAGCAAACACAAGGAGATGATGGATGGAGTGCTGAATCTTTTCAGACACTCACCCCCAGTCTCAGATCAGGGTTGAATCCATCATCATTCTTTCGTTCACTCCACCACCTCAGTTCAGACCCAGCTATATGCAAATCAGTCTTGACCCTGTGCCTCATGGGAACAGTCTAGACCGAACTGCCAAGCCAGGTCTTCCCTGAACCGGAAACAAGCATCTTGGGACCGGTTTCTGGGTAACACCCTTCTTCAGCCAGGCTAGCTTGAATCCAGTGGAAAAGTGAGCAAGGGTCCCACGTCTGGGCATACCCTGCCAACTTAGGGCGAACAATGCAAACACAAGGATAAGTTGGATGGAATTCTGAAACTTTTCAGACACTCACACCCAGTCACAGATCGGGGTTGAATCCATCATCATTCTTTAGCTCACTTCACTACCTTAGTTCAGACCCAGATATATGCAAATCAATCTTGACCCTGTACCTCATGGGAACAGTCGAGCCCGAACTGCCAAGTCAGGTCTTCCCTGAACCGGAAACAAGCATCCTGGGACCGGTTTCTGGGTAACACCCTTCTTCAGCCAGGCTAGCTTGAATCCAGTGGCAAAGTGAGCAAGGGACCCAAATCTGGGCATACCCTGCCAACTTAGAGTGAACAAAGCAAACACAAGGAGATGATGGATGGAGTGCTGAAACTTTTCAGACACTCAGCCCCAGTCACAGATCTGGGTTGAATCCATCATCATTCTTTTTTTCACTTCACCAACTCAGTTCAGACCCAGCTGTTTGCAAATCAGTCTTGACCCTGTGCCTTATGGGAAGATTCCAGCCCGAACTGCAAAGCCAGGTCTTCCCTGAACCGGAAACAAGTATCCTGGGACCGGTTTCTGGGTAACACCCTTCTTCAACCAGGCTAGCTTGAATCCAGTGGCAAAGTGAGCAAGGTACCCATGTCTGGGCATACCCTGCCAACTTAGGACGAACCAACAAAAATAAGGAGATGATGGATGGAGTTCTGAAACTTTTCAGACACTCACCCCCAGTCACAGATCTAGGTTGAATCCATAATCATTCTTTAACACACTTCACCCCCTCAGTTCAGACCCAGCTATTTGCAAATCAGTCTTGACCCTGTGCCTTATGGGAACAGTCCAGCCTGAACTGCCAAGCCATGTCTTCCCTGAACCGGAAACAAGCATCCTTGAGACCGGTTTCTGGGTAACACCCTTCTTCAGCCAGGCTAGCTTGAATCCAGTGGGAAAGTGAGCAAGGTACACACGTCTGGGCATACCCTGCCAACTTAGGGTGAACAAAGCAAACTCAAGGAGATAATGGATGGAGTGCTGAAACTTTTCAGACACTCAGCCCCAGTCACAGATCTGGGTTGAATCCATCATCATTCTTTAGTTTACTTCACCAACTCAGTTCAGACCCAGCTATGTGCAAATCAGTCTTGACCCTGTGCCTTATGGGAAGATTCCAGCCCGAACTGCCAAGCCAGGTCTTCCCTGAACCGGAAACAAGCATCCTTGAGACCGGTTTCTGGGTAACACCCTTCTTCAGCCAGGCTAGCTTGAATCCAGTGGGAAAGTGAGCAAGGTACACACGTCTGGGCATACCCTGCCAACTTAGGGTGAACAAAGCAAACTCAAGGAGATAATGGACGGAGTGCTGAAACTTTTCAGAGACTCAGCCCCAGTCACAAATCTGGGTTGAATCCATCATCATTCTTTAGTTCACTTCACCAACTCTCTTCAGACCCAGCTATATGCAAATCAGTCTTGACCCTGTGCCTGCTGGGAAGATTTCAGCCAAACTGCCAAGCCAGGACTTTCCTGAACCGGAAACAAGCATCTTGGAACCGGTTTCTGGGTAACACCCTTCTTCAGCCCGGCTAGCTTGAATCCAGTGGAAAAGGGAGCAAGGGACCCACGTCTGGGCATACACTGCCAACTTAGGGTGAACAAAGCAAATACAAGGAGATGATGGATGGAGTTCTGAAACTTTTCAGACACTCACCCCCAGTCACAGATCGGGGTTGAATCCATCATCATTCTTTAGCTCAATTCACTACCTCAGTTTAGACCCAGATATATGCAAATCAATCTTGACCCTGTGCCTCATGGGAACAGTCCAGCCTCAACTGCCAAGCCATGTCTTCCCTGAACCGGAAACAAGCATCCTGGGACCGGTTTCTGGGTAACACCCTTCTTCAGCCAGGCTAGCTTGAATCCAGTGGCAAAGTGAGCAAGGTACCCACGTCTGGGCATACCCTGCCAACTTAGGAGGAACAAAGCAAACACAAGGAGATGATGGATGGAGTGCTGAAACTTTTCAGACACACACCCCAAGTCACAGATCTGGGTTGAATCCATCATCATACTTTAGATCACTTCACCATCTCAGTTCAAACCCAGATAAATGCAAATCAGTCATGACCCTCTGCCTCATGGGAACAGTCCAGCCCGAACTGCCAAGCAAGGTCTTCCCTGAACCGGAAACAAGCATACTAGGACCAGTTTCTGGGTAACACCCTTCCTCAGCCAGGCTAGCTTGAATCCAGTGGCAAAGTGAGCAAGGGACCCACATCTGGGCATACCCTTCCAACTTAGGGCGAACAAAGCAAACACAAAGAGATGATGGATGGAGCGCTGAAATATTTCAGACACTCAACCCCCAGTCACAGATCTGGGTTGAATCCATCATCATTCTTTAGCTCACTTCACCACCTCAGTTCAGACCCAGTTATATTCAAATCAGTTTTGAGCCTGTGCATTATGGGAACAGTCCAGCCTGAACTGCCAAGCCAGGTCTTCCCTGAACCGGAAACAAACATCCTGAGACCGGTTTCTGGGTAACACCCTTCTTCAGCCAGGCTAGCTTATATCCAGTGGCAAAGTGAGCAAGGGACCCAGGTCTGGGCATACCCTGCCAACTTAAGGCGAACAAAGCAAACACAAGGAGATGATGGATGGAGTGCTGAAACTTTTCAGACACTCACCCCCAGTCTCAGATCTGGGTTTAATCCATCATCATTCTTTAGTTCACTCCACCACCTCAGTTCAGACCCAGCTATATGCAAATCAGTCTTGACCCTGTGCCTCATGGGAACAGTCTAGCCCGAACTGCCAAGCCAGGTCTTCCCTGAACCGGAAACAAGCATCCTGGGACCGGTTTCTGGGTAACATCCTTATTCAGCCAGGCCACCTTGAATCCAGTGGCAACGTGGGCAAAGGACCCATGTCTAGGCATACCCTGCTAACTTAGGGCGAACAAAGCAAACACAAGGAGATGATGGATTGGAGTGCTGAAACTTTTCAGACACTCACCCCCAGTCACAGATCTGGGTTGAATCCATCATCATACTTTAGCTCACTTCACCACCTCAGTTCAGACCCAGATAAATGCAAATCAGTCATGACCCTGTGCCTCATGGGAACAGTCCAGCCCGAACTGCCAAGCAAGGTCTTCCCTGAACCGGAAACAAGCATACTGGGACCGGTTTCTGGGTAACACCCTTCCTCAGCCAGGCTAGCTTGAATCCAGTGGCAAAGTGAGCAAGGGACCCACATTGGGCATACCCTTCCAACTTAGGGCGAACAAAGCAAACACAAGGAGATGATGGATGGAGTGCTGAAACTTTTCAGACACTCAGCCCCAGTCACAGATCGGGGTTGAATCCATCATCATTCTTTAGTTCACTTCACCAACTCAGTTCAGACCCAGCTATATGCAAATCAGTCTTGACCCTGTGCCTTATGGGAAGATTCCAGCCCGAACTGCCAAGCCAGGTATTTCCTGAACTGGAAACAAGCATCCTGGGACCGCTTTCTGGGTAACACCCTTCTTCAGCCAGGCTAGCTTGAATCCAGTGGCAAAGTGAGCAAGGTATCCACGCCTGGGCATACCCTGCCAACTTAGAAGGAACAAAGCAAAAATTAGGAGATGATGGATGGAGTGCTGAAACTTTTCAGACACTCACCCCCAGTCAAAGATCTAGGTTGAATCCATCATCATTCTTTAGCACACTTCAGCCCCTCAGTTCAGACCCGGCTAAATGCAAATCAGTCTTGACCCTGTGCCTCATGGGAACAGTCCAGCCCGAACTACCAAGCCAGGTCTTCCCTGAACCGGAAACAAGCATCCTGGGACCGGTTGCTGGGTAACACCCTTCTACAGCCAGGCTACCTTGAATCAAGTGGCAACGTGAGCAAAGGACCCATGTCTAGCCATACCCTGCTAACTTAGGGCGAACAAAGCAAACACAAGGAGATGATGGATTGGAGTGCTGAAACTTTTCAGACACTCACCCCCAGTCACAGATCTGGGTTGAATCCATCATCATACTTTAGCTCACTTCACCACCTCAGTTCAGACCCAGATAAATGCAAATCAGTCATGACCCTGTGCCTCATGGGAACAGTCCAGCCCGAACTGCCAAGCAAGGTCTTCCCTGAACCGGAAACAAGCATACTGGGACCGGTTTCTGGGTAACACCCTTCCTCAACCAGGCTAGCTTGAATCCAGTGGCAAAGTGAGCAAGGGACCCACATCTGGACATACCCTTCCAACTTAGGGCGAACAAAGCAAACACAAGGAGATGATGGATGGAGAGCTGAAATATTTCAGACAATCACCCCCAGTCACGGATCTGGGTTGAATCCATCATCATTCTTTAGCTCACTTCACCACCTCAGTTCAGACCCAGTTATATTCAAATCAGTCTTGACCCTGTGCCTCATGGGAACAGTCCAGCCTGAACTGCCAAGCCAGGTCTTCCCTGAACCGGAAACAAACATCCTGGGACCGGTTTTTGGGTAACACCCTTCTTCAGCCAGGCTAGCTTGAATCCAGTGGCAAAGTGAGCAAGGGACCCACATCTTGGCATACCCTGCCATCTTAGGGTGAACAAAGCAAACACAAGGAGATGGTGGATGGAGTGCTGAAACTTTTCAGACACTCAGCCCCAGTCACAGATCTGGGTTGAATCCATCATCATTCTTTAGTTCACTTCACCAACTCAGTTCAGACCCAGCTATATGCAAATCAGTCTTGACCCTGTGCCTTATAGGAAGATTTCAGCCCGAATTGCCAAGCCAGGTCTTCCCAGAACCGGAAACAAGCATCCTGGGACCGGTTTTTGGGTAACACCCTTCTTCAGCCAGGCTAGCTTGAATCCAGTGGCAAAGTGAGCCAAGGACGCATGTCTGGGCATTCCCTGCAAACTTAGGGCGAACAAAGCAAACACAAGGAGATGATGGACGGAGTGCTGAAACTTTTCAGACACTCACCCCCAGTCACAGATCTAGATTGAATCCATCATTATTCTTTAGCACACTTCACCACCTCAGTTCAGACCCAGTTAAATGCAAATCAGTCATGACCCTCTGCCTCATGGGAACAGTCCAGCTCGAACTGCCAAGCCAGGTCTTCCCTGAACCGGAAACAAGCATCCTGGGACCGGTTGCTGGGTAACACCCTTCTTCAGCCAGTCTAAATTGAATCCAGTGGCAAAGTGAGCAAAGGACCCATGTCTAGGCATACCCTGCCAACTTAGGACGAACAAAGCAAACACAAGGTGATGACGGATGGAGTGCTGACAATTTTCAGACACTCACCCCCAGTCACAGATCTGGGTTGAATCCATCATTATTCTTTAGCACACTTCACCCCCTCAGTTCAGACCCAGTTAAATGCAAATCAGTCTTGACCCTCTGCCTCATGGGAACAGTCCAGCCCGAACTGCCAAGCAAGGTCTTCCCTGAACCGGAAACAAGCATCATGGGACCGGTTTATGGGTAACACCCTTCCTCAGCCAGGCTAGCTTGAATCCAGTGGCAAAGTGAGCAAGGGACCCAACTCTGGGCATACCCTTCCAACTTAGGGCGAACAAAGCAAACACAAGGAGATGATGGATGGATTGCTGAAACATTTCAGACACTCACGCCCAGTCACAGATCTGGGTTGAATCCATCATCATTCTTTAGCTCACTTCATCACCTCAGTTCAGACCCAGCTATATGCAAATCAGTCTTGACCCTGTGCCTCATGGGAACAGTCTAGCCCGAACTGCCAAGCCAGGTCTTCCCTGAACCGGAAACAAGCATCTTGGGACCGGTTTCTGGGTAACACCCTTCTTCAGCCAGGCTAGCTTGAATCCAGTTGAAAAGTGAGCAAGGGTCCCACGTCTGGGCATACCCTGCCAACCTAGGGCGAACAATGCAAACACAAGGATAAGTTGGATGGAGTTCTGAAACTTTTCAGACACTCACACCCAGTCACAGATCGGGGTTGAATCCATCATCATACTTTAGCTCACTTCACTACCTTAGTTCAGACCCAGATATATGCAAATCAATCTTGACCTTGTACCTCATGGGAACAGTCGAGCCCGAACTGCCAAGCCAGGTCTTCCCTGAACCGGAAACAAGCATCCTGGGACCGGTTTCTGGGTAACACCCTTCTTCAGCCAGGCTAGCTTGAATCCAGTGGCAAAGTGGGCAAAGGACCCATGTCTAGGCATACCCTGCCAACTTAGGGCGAACAAAGCAAACACAAGGAGATGATGGATGGAGTGCTAAAACTTTTCAGACACTCAGCCCCAGTCACAGATCTGGGTTGAATCCATCATCATTCTTTAGTTCACTTCACCAACTCAGTTCAGACCCAGCTATATACAACTCAGTCTTGACCCTGTGCCTTATGGGAAGATTCCAGCCCGAACTGCCAAGCCAGGTCTTCCCTGAACCGGAAACAAGCATCCTTGGGACCGGTTTCTGGGTAACACCCTTCTTCAGCCAGTCTAGCTTGAATCCAGTGGGAAAGTGAGCATGGTACACACGTTTGGGCATACCCTGCCAATTTAGGGTGAACAAAGCAAACTCAAGGAGATAATGGATGGAGTGCTGAAACTTTTCAGACACTCAGCCCCAGTCACAGATCTGGGTTGAATCCATCATCATTCTTTAGTTCACTTCACCAACTCTCTTCAGACCCAGCTATATGCAAATCAGTCTTGACCCTGTGCCTTATGGGAAGATTCCAGCCCGAACTGCCAAGCCAGGACTTTCCTGAACCGGAAACAAGCATCTTGGGACCGGTTTCTGGGTAACACCCTTCTTCAGCCAGGCTAGCTTGAATCCAGTGGAAAAGGGAGCAAGGGACCCACGTCTGGGCATACCCTGACAACTTAAGGCGAACAAAGCAAACACAAGGAGATGATGGATGGAGTGCTGAAACTTTTCAGACACTCACCCCCAGTCTCAGATCTGGGTTTAATCCATCATCATTCTTTAGTTCACTCCTCCACCTCAGTTCAGACCCAGCTATATGCAAATCAGTCTTGACCCTGTGCCTCATGGGAACAGTCTAGCCCAAACTGCCAAGCCAGGTCTTCCCTGAACCGGAAACAAGCATCTTGGGACCGGTTTCTGGGTAACACCCTTCTTCAGCCAGGCTAGCTTGAATCCAGTGGCAAAGTGAGCAAGGTACCCATGTCTGGGCATACCCTGCCAACTTAGGATGAACAAACAAAAATAAGGAGATGATGGATGGAGTGCTGAAACTTTTCAGACACTCACCCCCAGTCACAGATCTAGGTTGAATCCATAATCATTCTTTAACACACTTCACCCCCTCAGTTCAGACCCAGCTATATGTAAATCAGTCTTGACCCTGTGCCTTATGGGAACAGTCCAGCCTGAACTGCCAAGCCATGTCTTCCCTGAACCGGAAACAAGCATCGAGGGACCGGTTTCTGGGAAACACCCTGCTTCAGCCAGGCTAGCTTGAATCCAGTGGCAAAGTGAGCATGGTACACACGTCTGGGCATACCCTGCCAATTTAGGGTGAACAAAGCAAACTCAAGGAGATAATGGATGGAGTGCTGACCAGACACTCAGCCCCAGTCACAGATCTGGGTTGAATCCATCATCATTCTTTAGTTCACTTCACCAACTCTCTTCAGACCCAGCTATATGCAAATCAGTCTCGACCCTGTGCCTTATGGGAAGATTCCAGCCCGAACTGCCAAGCCAGGACTTTCCTGAACCGGAAACAAGCATCTTGGGACCGGTTTCTTGGTAACACCCTTCTTCAGCCAGGCTAGCTTGAATCCAGTGGAAAAGTGAGCAAGGGTCCCACGTCTGGGCATACCCTGCCAACTTAGGGCAAACAATGCAAACACAAGGATAAGTTGGATGGAGTTCTGAAACTTTTCAGACACTCACACCCAGTCACAGATCGGGGTTGAATCCATCATCATTCTTTAGCTCACTTCACTACCTTAGTTCAGACCCAGATATATGCAAATCAATCTTGACCCTGTACCTCATGGGAACAGTCGAGCCCAAACTGCCAAGCCAGGTCTTCCGTGAACCGGAAACAAGCATCCTGGGACCGGTTTCTGGGTAACACCCTTCTTCAGCCAGGCTAGATTGATTCCAGTGGCAAAGTGAGCAAGGGACCCACATCTGGGCATACCCTGCCATCTTAGGGTGAACAAAGCAAACACAAGGAGATGATGGATGGAGTGCTGAAACTTTTCAGACACTCAGCCCCAGTCACAGATCTGGGTTGAATCCATCATTATTCTTTAGTTCACTTGACCAACTCAGTTCAGACCCAGCTATTTGCAAATCAGTCTTGACCCTGTGCCTTATGGGAAGATTCCAGCCTGAACTGCCAAGCCAGGTCTTCCCTGAACCGGAAACAAGCATCCTTGGGACCGGTTTCTGGGTAACACCCTTCTTCAGCCTGTCTAGCTTGAATCCAGTGGGAAAGTGAGCATGGTACACACGTCTGGGCATACCCTGCCAATTTAGGGTGAACAAAGCAAACTCAAGGAGATAATGGATGGAGTGCTGAAACTTTTCAGACACTCAGCCCCAGTCACAGATCTGGGTTGAATCCATCATCATTCTTTAGTTCACTTCACCAACTCTCTTCAGACCCAGCTATATGCAAATCAGTATTGACCCTGTGCCTTATGGGAAGATTCCAGCCCGAACTGCCAAGCCAGGACTTTCCTGAACCGGAAACAAGCATCTTGGGACCGGTTTCTGGGTAACACCCTTCTTCAGCCAGGCTAGCTTGAATCCAGTGGAAAAGGGAGCAAGGGACCCACGTCTGGGCATACCCTGCCAACTTAAGGCGAACAAAGCAAACACAAGTAGATGATGGATGGAGTGCTGAAACTTTTCAGACACTCACCCCCAGTCTCAGATCTGGGTTTAATCCATCATCATTCTTTAGTTCACTCCACCACCTCAGTTCAGACCCAGCTATATGCAAATCAGTCTTGACCCTGTGCCCCATGGGAACAGTCTAGCCCGAACTGCCAAGCCAGGTCTTCCCTGAACCGGAAACAAGCATCTTGGGACCGGTTTCTGGGGAACACCCTTCTTCAGCCAGGCTAGCTTGAATCCAGTGGAAAAGTGAGCAAGGGTCCCACGTCTGGGCATACCCTGCCAACTTAGGGCGAACAATGCAAACACAAGGATCAGTTGGATGGAGTTCTGAAACTTTTCAGACACTCACACCCAGTCACAGATCGGGGTTGAATCCATCATCATTCTTTAGCTCACTTCACTACCTTAGTTCAGACCCAGATATATGCAAATCAATCTTGACCCTGTACCTCATGGGAACAGTCCAGCCCGAACTGCCAAGCCAGGTCTTCCCTGAACCGGAAACAAGCATCCTGGGACTGGTTTCTGGGTAACACCCTTCTTCAGCCAGGCTAGCTTGAATCCAGTGGCAAAGTGAGCAAGGGACCCACATCTGGGCATACCCTGCCAACTTAGGGTGAACAAAGCAAACACAAGGAGATGGTGGATGGAGTGCTGAAACTTTTCAGACACTCAGCCCCAGTCACAGATCTGGGTTGAATCCATCATCATTCTTTAGTTCACTTCACCAACTCAGTTCAGACCCAGCTATATGCAAATCAGTCTTGACCCTGTGCCTTATAGGAAGATTTCAGCCCGAATTGCCAAGCCAGGTCTTCCCAGAACCGGAAACAAGCATCCTGGGACCGGTTTCTGGGTAACACCCTTCTTCAGCCAGGCTAGCTTGAATCCAGTGGCAAAGTGAGCCAAGGACGCATGTCTTGGCATACCCTGCAAACTTAGGGCGAACAAAGCAAACACAAGGAGATGATGGACGGAGTGCTGAAACTTTTCAGACACTCACCCCCAGTCACAGATCTAGATTGAATCCATCATTATTCTTTAGCACACTTCACCCCCTCAGTTCAGACCCAGTTAAATGCAAATCAGTCATGACCCTCTGCCTCATGGGAACAGTCCAGCTCGAACTGCCAAGCCAGTTCTTCCCTGAACCGGAAACAAGCATCCTGGGACCGGTTGCTGGGTAACACCCTTCTTCAGCCAGTCTACCTTGAATCCAGTGGCAAAGTGAGCAAAGGACCCATGTCTAGGCATACCCTGCCAACTTAGGACGAACAAAGCAAACACAAGGTGATGACGGATGGAGTGCTGACAATTTTCAGACACTCACCCCCAGTCACAGATCTGGGTTGAATCCATCATTATTCTTTAGCACACTTCACCCCCTCAGTTCAGACCCAGTTAAATGCAAATCAGTCTTGACCCTCTGCCTCATGGGAACAGTCCAGCCCGAACTGCCAAGCAAGGTCTTCCCTGAACCGGAAACAAGCATCATGGGACCGGTTTATGGGTAACACCCTTCCTCAGCCAGGCTAGCTTGAATCCAGTGGCAAAGTGAGCAAGGGACCCAACTCTGGGCATACCCTTCCAACTTAGGGTGAACAAAGCAAACACAAGGAGATGATGGATGGATTGCTGAAACATTTCAGACACTCACCCCCAGTCACAGATCTGGGTTGAATCCATCATCATTCTTTAGCTCACTTCACCACCTCAGTTCAGACCCAGCTATATGCAAATCAGTCTTGACCCTGTGCCTCATGGGAACAGTCTAGCCCGAACTGCCAAGCCAGGTCTTCCCTGAACCGGAAACAAGCATCTTGGGACCGGTTTCTGGGTAACACCCTTCTTCAGCAAGGCTAGCTTGAATCCTGTGGCAAAGTGAGCAAGGTACCCATATCTGGGCATACCCTGCCAACTTAGGACGAACAAACAAAAATAAGGAGATGATTGATGGAGTACTGAAACTTTTCAGACACTCACCCCCAGTCACAGATCTAGGTTGAATCCATCATCATTCTTTAGTTCACTTCACCAACTCTCTTCAGACCCAGCTATATGCAAATCAGTCTTGACCCTGTGCCTTATGGGAAGATTCCAGCCCGAACTGCCAAGCCAGGACTTTCCTGAACCGGAAACATGCATCTTGGGACCGGTTTCTTGGTAACACCCTTCTTCAGCCAGGCTAGCTTGAATCCAGTGGAAAAGTGAGCAAGGGTCCCACGTCTGGGCATACCCTGCCAACTTAGGGCAAACAATGCAAACACAAGGATAAGTTGGATGGAGTTCTGAAACTTTTCAGACACTCACACCCAGTCACAGATCGGGGTTGAATCCATCATCATTCTTTAGCTCACTTCACTACCTTAGTTCAGACCCAGATATATGCAAATCAATCTTGACCCTGTACCTCATGGGAACAGTCGAGCCCAAACTGCCAAGCCAGGTTTTCCTTGAACCGGAAACAAGCATCCTGGGACCGGTTTCTCTGTAACACCCTTCTTCAGCCAGGCTAGCTTGAATCCAATGGCAAAGTGAGCAAGGGACCCACATCTGGGCATACCCTGCCATCTTAGGGTGAACAAAGCAAACACAAGGAGATGATGGATGGAGTGCTGGAACTTTTCAGACACTCAGCCCCAGTCACAGATCTGGGTTGAATCCATCATTATTCTTTAGTTCACTTGACCAACTCAGTTCAGACCCAGCTATTTGCAAATCAGTCTTGACCCTGTGCCTTATGGGAAGATTCCAGCTTGAACTGCCAAGCCAGGTCTTCACTGAACCGGAAACAAGCATCCTTGGGACCGGTTTCTGGGTAACACCCTTCTTCAGCCTGTCTAGCTTGAATCCAGTGGGAAAGTGAGCATGGTACACACGTCTGGGCATACCCTGCCAATTTAGGGTGAACAAAGCAAACTCAAGGAGATAATGGATGGAGTGCTGAAACTTTTCAGACACTCAGCCCCAGTCACAGATCTGGGTTGAATCCATCATCATTCTTTAGTTCACTTCACCAACTCTCTTCAGACCCAGCTATATGCAAATCAGTCTTGACCCTGTGCCTTATGGGAAGATTCCAGCCCGAACTGCCAAGCCAGGACTTTCCTGAACCGGAAACAAGCATCTTGGGACCGGTTTCTGGGTAACACCCTTCTTCAGCCAGGCTAGCTTGAATCCAGTGGAAAAGGGAGCAAGGGACCCACGTCTGGGCATACCCTGCCAACTTAAGGCGAACAAAGCAAACACAAGTAGATGATGGATGGAGTGCTGAAACTTTTCAGACACTCACCCCCAGTCTCAGATCTGGGTTTAATCCATCATCATTCTTTAGTTTACTCCACCACCTCAGTTCAGACCCAGCTATATGCAAATCAGTCTTGACCCTGTGCCCCATGGGAACAGTCTAGCCCGAACTGCCAAGCCAGGTCTTCCCTGAACCGGAAACAAGCATCTTGGGACTGGTTTCTGGGTAACACCCTTCTTCAGCCAGGCTAGCTTGAATCCAGTGGAAAAGTGAGCAAGGGTCCCACGTCTGGGCATACCCTGCCAACTTAGGGCGAACAATGCAAACACAAGGATCAGTTGGATGGAGTTCTGAAACTTTTCAGACACTCACACCCAGTCACAGATCGGGGTTGAATCCATCATCATTCTTTAGCTCACTTCACTACCTTAGTTCAGACCCAGATATATGCAAATCAATCTTGACCCTGTACCTCATGGGAACAGTCCAGCCCGAACTGCCAAGCCAGGTCTTCCCTGAACCGGAAACAAGCATCCTGGGACTGGTTTCTGGGTAACACCCTTCTTCAGCCAGGCTAGCTTGAATCCAGTGGCAAAGTGAGCAAGGGACCCACATCTGGGCATACCCTGCCAACTTAGGGTGAACAAGCAAACACAAGGAGATGGTGGATGGAGTGCTGAAACTTTTCAGACACTCAGCCCCAGTCACAGATCTGGGTTGAATCCATCATCATTCTTTAGTTCACTTCACCAACTCAGTTCAGACCCAGCTATATGCAAATCAGTCTTGACCCTGTGCCTTATAGGAAGATTTCAGCCCGAATTGCCAAGCCAGGTCTTCCCAGAACCGGAAACAAGCATCCTGGGACCGGTTTCTGGATAACACCCTTCTTCAGCCAGGCTAGCTTGAATCCAGTGGCAAAGTGAGCCAAGGACGCATGTCTTGGCATACCCTGCAAACTTAGGGCGAACAAAGCAAACACAAGGAGATGATGGACGGAGTGCTGAAACTTTTCAGACACTCACCCCCAGTCACAGATCTAGATTGAATCCATCATTATTCTTTAGCACACTTCACCCCCTCAGTTCAGACCCAGTTAAATGCAAATCAGTCATGACCCTCTGCCTCATGGGAACAGTCCAGCTCGAACTGCCAAGCCAGTTCTTCCCTGAACCGGAAACAAGCATCCTGGGACCGGTTGCTGGGTAACACCCTTCTTCAGCCAGTCTACCTTGAATCCAGTGGCAAAGTGAGCAAAGGACCCATGTCTAGGCATACCCTGCCAACTTAGGACGAACAAAGCAAACACAAGGTGATGACGGATGGAGTGCTGACAATTTTCAGACACTCACCCCCAGTCACAGATCTGGGTTGAATCCATCATTATTCTTTAGCACACTTCACCCCCTCAGTTCAGACCCAGTTAAATGCAAATCAGTCTTGACCCTCTGCCTCATGGGAACAGTCCAGCCCGAACTGCCAAGCAAGGTCTTCCCTGAACCGGAAACAAGCATCATGGGACCGGTTTATGGGTAACACCCTTCCTCAGCCAGGCTAGCTTGAATCCAGTGGCAAAGTGAGCAAGGGACCCAACTCTGGGCATACCCTTCCAACTTAGGGCGAACAAAGCAAACACAAGGAGATGATGGATGGATTGCTGAAACATTTCAGACACTCACCCCCAGTCACAGATCTGGGTTGAATCCATCATCATTCTTTAGCTCACTTCACCACCTCAGTTCAGACCCAGCTATATGCAAATCAGTCTTGACCCTGTGCCTCATGGGAACAGTCTAGCCCGAACTGCCAAGCCAGGTCTTCCCTAAACCGGAAACAAGCATCTTGGGACCGGTTTCTGGGTAACACCCTTCTTCAGCCAGGCTAGCTTGAATCCAGTGGCAAAGTGAGCAAGGTACCCATGTCTGGGCATACCCTGCCAACTTAGGACGAACAAACAAAAATAAGGAGATGATTGATGGAGTACTGAAACTTTTCAGACACTCACCCCCAGTCACAGATCTAGGTTGAATCCATAATCATTCTTTAACACACTTCACCCCCTCAGTTCAGACCCAGCTATATGTAAATCAGTCTTGACCCTGTGCCTTATGGGAACAGTCCAGCCTGAACTGCCAAGCCATGTCTTCCCTGAACCGGAAACAAGCATCCTGGGACCGGTTTCTGGGTAACACCCTTCTTCAGCCAGGCTAGCTTGAATCCAGTGGCTAAGTGAGCAAGGGACCCACATCTGGGCATACCCTGCCAACTTAGGGTGAACAAAGCAAACACAAGGAGATGATGGATGGAGTGCTGAAACTTTTCAGACACTCAGCCCCAGTCACAGATCTGGGTTAAATCCATCATTATTCTTTAGTTCACTTCACCAACTCAGTTCAGACCCTGCTATGTGCAAATCAGTCTTGACCCTGTGCCTTATGGGAAGATTCCAGCCCGAACTGCCAAGCCAGGTTTTCCCTGAACCGGAAACAAGCATCCTTGGGACCGGTTTCTGGGTAACACCCTTCTTCAGCCAGTCTAGCTTGAATCCAGTGGGAAAGTGAGCATGGTACACACGTCTGGGCATACCCTGCCAATTAAGGGTGAACAAAGCAAACTCAAGGAGATAATGGATGGAGTGCTGAAACTTCTCAGACACTCAGCCCCAGTCACAGATCTGGGTTGAATCCATCATCATTCTTTAGTTCACTTCACCAACTCTCTTCAGACCCAGCTATATGCAAATCAGTCTTGACCATGTGCCTTATGGGAAGATTCCAGCCCGAACTGCCAAGCCAGGACTTTCCTGAACCGGAAACAAGCATCTTGGGACCGGTTTCTGGGTAACACCCTTCTTCAGCCAGGCTAGCTTGAATCCAGTGGAAAAGTGAGCAAGGGACCCACGTCTGGGCATACCCTGCCAACTTAGGGCGAACAATGCAAACACAAGGATCAGTTGGATGGAGTTCTGAAACTTTTCAGACACTCACACCCAGTCACAGATCAGGGTTGAATCCATCATCATTCTTTAGCTCACTTCACTACCTTAGTTCAGACCAAGATATATGCAAATCAATCTTGACCCTGTACCTCATGGGAACAGTCGAGCCCGAACTGCCAAGCCAGGTCTTCCCTGAACCGGAAACAAGCATCCTGGGACCGGTTTCTGGGTAACACCCTTCTTCAGCCAGGCTAGCTTGAATCCAGTGGCAAAGTGAGCAAGGGACCCACATCTGGGCATACCCTGCCAACTTAGGGTGAACAAAGCAAACACAAGGAGATGATGGATGGAGTGCTGAAACTTTTCAGACACTCAGCCCCAGTCACAGATCTGGGTTGAATCCATCATCATTCTTTAGTTCACTTCACCAACTCAGTTCAGACCCAGCTATATACAACTCAGTCTTGACCCTGTGCCTTATGGGAAGATTCCAGCTCGAACTGCCAAGCCAGGTCTTCCCTGAACCGGAAAAAAGTATCCTGGGACCGGTTTCTGGGTAACACCCTTCTTCAGCCAGGCTAGCTTGAATCCAGTGGCAAAGTGAGCAAGGTACCCATGTCTGGGCATACCCTGCCAACTTAGGACGAACAAACAAAAATAAGGAGATGATTGATGGAGTGCTGAAACTTTTCAGACACTCACCCCCAGTCACAGATCTAGGTTGAATCCATAATCATTCTTTAACACACTTCACCCCCTCAGTTCAGACCCAGCTATATGTAAATCAGTCTTGACCCTGTGCCTTATGGGAACAGTCCAGCCTGAACTGCCAAGCCATGTCTTCCCTGAACCGGAAACAAGCATCCTGGGACCGGTTTCTGGGTAACACCCTTCTTCAGCCAGGCTAGCTTCTATCCAGTGGCAAAGTGAGCAAGGGACCCACATCTGGCCATACCCTGCCAACTTAGGGTGAACAAAGCAAACACAAGGAGATGATGGATGGAGTGCTGAAACTTTTCAGACACTCACCCCCAGTCACAGATCTGGGTGGAATCCATCATCATACTTTAGCTCACTTCACCACCTCAGTTCAGACCCAGATAAATGCAAATCAGTCATGACCCTGTGCCTCATGGGAACAGTCCAGCCCGAACTGCCAAGCAAGGTCTTCCCTGAACCGGAAACAAGCATACTGGGACCGGTTTCTGGGTAACACCCTTCCTCAGCCAGGCTAAATTGAATCCAGTGGCAAAGTGAGCAAGGGACCCACATCTGGGCATACCCTTCCAACTTAGGGCGAACAAAGCAAACACAAGGAGATGATGGATGGAGCGCTGAAATATTTCAGACACACACCCCCAGTCACAGATCTGGGTTGAATCCATCATCATTCTTTAGCTCACTTCACCACCTCAGTTCAGACCCAGTTATATTCAAATCAGTCTTGACCCTGAGCCTCATGGGAACAGTCCAGCCTGAACTGCCAAGCCAGGTCTTCCCTGAACCGGAAACAAACATCCTGGGACCGGTTTCTGGGTAACACCCTTCTTCAGCCAGGCTAGCTTGAATCCAGTGGCAAAGTGAGCAAGGGACCCACATCTGGGCATACCCTGCCAAATTAGGGCGAACAATGCAAACACACGGAGATGATGGATGGAGTTCTGATATATTTCAGACACACACCCCCAGTCACAGATCTGGGTTGAATCCATCATCATTCTTTAGCTCACTTCACCAACTCGGTTCAGACCCAGCTATGTGCAAATCAGTCTTGACCCTGTGCCTTATGGGAAGATTCCAGCCCGAACTGCCAAGCCAGGTCTTCCCTGAACCGGAAACAAGCATCCTTGAGACCGGTTTCTGGGTAACACCCTTCTTCAGCCAGGCTAGCTTGAATCCAGTGGGAAAGTGAGCAAGGTACACACGTCTGGGCATACCCTGCCAACTTAGGGTGAACAAAGCAAACTCAAGGAGATAATGGACGGAGTGCTGAAACTTTTCAGACACTCAGCCCCAGTCACAGATCTGGGTTGAATCCATCATCATTCTTTAGTTCACTTCACCAACTCTCTTCAGACCCAGCTATATGCAAATCAGTCTTGACCCTGTGCCTGCTGGGAAGATTCGAGCCCGAACTGCCAAGCCAGGACTTTCCTGAACCGGAAACAAGCATCTTGGGACCGGTTTCTGGGTAACACCCTTCTTCAGCCAGGCTAGCTTGAATCCAGTGGAAAAGGGAGCAAGGGACCCACGTCTGGGCATACACTGCCAACTTAGGGTGAACAAAGCAAATACAAGGAGATGATGGATGGAGTTCTGAAACTTTTCAGACACTCACCCCCAGTCACAGATCTAGATTGAATCCATCATTATTCTTTAGCACACTTCACCCCCTCAGTTCAGACCCAGCTATATTCAAATCAGTCTTGACCCTGTGCCTCATAGGAACAGTCCAGCCTGAACTGCCAAGCCAGGTCTTCCCTGAACCGGAAACAAACATCCTGGGACCGGTTTCTGGGTAACACCCTTCTTCAGCCAGGCTAGCTTGAATCCAGTGCAAAAGTGAGCAAGGGTCCCACATCTGGGCATACCCTGCCAACTTAGGGCGAACAATGCAAACACACGGAGATGATGGATGGAGTTCTGAAACTTTTCAGACACTCACCCCCAGTCACAGATCGGGGTTGAATCCATCATCATTCTTTAGCTCAATTCACTACCTCAGTTCAGACCCAGATATATGCAAATCAATCTTGACCCTGTGCCTCATGGGAACAGTCCAGCCCGAACTGCCAAGCCAGGTCTTCCCTGAACCGGAAACAAGCATCCTGGGACCGGTTTCTGGGTAACACCCTTCTTCAGCCAGGCTAGCTTGAATCCAGTGGCAAAGTGAGCAAGGGACCCACATCTGGGCATACCCTGCCATCTTAGGGTGAACAAAGCAAACAGAAGGAGATGATGGATGGAGTGCTGAAACTTTTCAGACACTCAGCCCCAGTCACAGATCTGGGTTGAATCCATCATCATTCTTTAGTACACTTCACCAACTCAGTTCAGACCCAGCTATATGCAAATCAGTCTTGACCCTGTGCCTTATGGGAAGATTCCAGCCCGAACTGCCAAGTCAGGTCTTCCCAGAACCGGAAACAAGCATCCTGGAACCGGATTTTGGGTAACACCGTTCTTCAGCCAGGCTAGCTTGAATCCAGTGGCAAAGTGAGCAAAGGACGCATGTCTGGGCATACCCTGCAAACTTAGGGCGAACAAAGCAAACACAAGGAGATGGTGGACGGAGTGCTGAAACTTTTCAGACACTCACCCCTAGTCACAGATCTAGATTGAATCCATCATTATTCTTTAGCACACTTCACCCCCTCAGTTCAGACCCAGTTAAATGCAAATCAGTCATGACCCTCTGCCTCATGGGAACAGTCCAGCTCGAACTGCCAAGCCAGGTCTTCCCTGAACCGGAAACAAGCATCCTGGGACCAGTTTCTGGGTAACACCCTTCCTCAGCCAGGCTAGCTTGAATCCAGTGGCAAAGTGAGCAAGGGACCCAACTCTGGGTATACCCTTCCAACTTAGGGCGAACAAAGCAAACACAAGGAGAAGATGGATGGATTGCTGAAACATTTCAGACACTCACCCCCAGTCACAGATCTGGGTTGAATCCATCATCATTCTTTCGTTCCCTCCACCACCTCAGTTCAGACCCAGCTATATGCAAATCAGTCGTGACCCTGTGCCTCATGGGAACAGTCTAGCCCGAACTGCCAAGCCAGGTCTTCCCTGAACCGGAAACAAGCATCTTGGGACCGGTTTCTGGGTAACACCCTTCTTCAGCCAGGCTAGCTTGAATCCAGTGGAAAAGTGAGCAAGGGTCCCACGTCTGGGCATACCCTGCCAACTTAGGGTGAACAAAGCAAACACAAGGAGATGATGTATGGAGTGCTGAAACTTTTCAGACACTCAGCCCCAGTCACAGATCTGGGTTGAATCCATCATCATTCTTTAGTTCACTTCACCAACTCAGTTCAGACCCAACTATATACAAATCAGTCTTGACCCTGTGCCTTATGGGAAGATTCCAGCCTGAACTGCCAAGCCAGTTCTTCCCTGAACCGGAAACAAGTATCCTGGGACCGGTTTCTGGGTAACACCCTTCTTCAGCCAGGCTAGCTTGAATCCAGTGGCAAAGTGAGCAGGGTACCCATGTCTGGGCATACCCTGCCAACTTAGGACAAACAAACAAAAATAAGGAGATGATGGATGGAGTGCTGAAACTTTTCAGACACTCACCCCCAGTCTCAGATCTGGGTTTAATCCATCATCATTCTTTAGTTTACTCCACCACCTCAGTTCAGACCCAGCTATATGCAAATCAGTCTTGACCCTGTGCCCCATGGGAACAGTCTAGCCCGAACTGCCAAGCCAGGTCTTCCCTGAACCGGAAACAAGCATCTTGGGACCGGTTTCTGGGTAACACCCTTCTTCAGCCAGGCTAGCTTGAATCCAGTGGAAAAGTGAGCAAGGGTCCCACGTCTGGGCATACCCTGCCAACTTAGGGCGAACAATGCAAACACAAGGATCAGTTGGATGGAGTTCTGAAACTTTTCAGACACTCACACCCAGTCACAGATCGGGGTTGAATCCATCATCATTCTTTAGCTCACTTCACTACCTTAGTTCAGACCCAGATATATGCAAATCAATCTTGACCCTGTACCTCATGGGAACAGTCCAGCCCGAACTGCCAAGCCAGGTCTTCCCTGAACCGGATACAAGCATCCTGGGACTGGTTTCTGGGTAACACCCTTCTTCAGCCAGGCTAGCTTGAATCCAGTGGCAAAGTGAGCAAGGGACCCACATCTGGGCATACCCTGCCAACTTAGGGTGAACAAAGCAAACACAAGGAGATGGTGGATGGAGTGCTGAAACTTTTCAGACACTCAGCCCCAGTCACAGATCTGGGTTGAATCCATCATCATTCTTTAGTTCACTTCACCAACTCAGTTCAGACCCAGCTATATGCAAATCAGTCTTGACCCTGTGCCTTATAGGAAGATTTCAGCCCGAATTGCCAAGCCAGGTCTTCCCAGAACCGGAAACAAGCATCCTGGGACCGGTTTCTGGGTAACACCCTTCTTCAGCCAGGCTAGCTTGAATCCAGTGGCAAAGTGAGCCAAGGACGCATGTCTTGGCATACCCTGCAAACTTAGGGCGAACAAAGCAAACACAAGGAGATGACGGACGGAGTGCTGAAACTTTTCAGACACTCACCCCCAGTCACAGATCTAGATTGAATCCATCATTATTCTTTAGCACACTTCACCCCCTCAGTTCAGACCCAGCTATATTCAAATCAGTCTTGACCCTGTGCCTCATAGGAACAGTCCAGCCTGAACTGCCAAGCCAGGTCTTCCCTGAACCGGAAACAAACATCCTGGGACCGGTTTCTGGGTAACACCCTTCTTCAGCCAGGCTAGCTTGAATCCAGTGCAAAAGTGAGCAAGGGTCCCACATCTGGGCATACCCTGCCAACTTAGGGCGAACAATGCAAACACACGGAGATGATGGATGGAGTTCTGAAACTTTTCAGACACTCACCCCCAGTCACAGATCGGGGTTGAATCCATCATCATTCTTTAGCTCAATTCACTACCTCAGTTCAGACCCAGATATATGCAAATCAATCTTGACCCTGTGCCTCATGGGAACAGTCCAGCCCGAACTGCCAAGCCAGGTCTTCCCTGAACCGGAAACAAGCATCCTGGGACCGGTTTCTGGGTAACACCCTTCTTCAGCCAGGCTAGCTTGAATCCAGTGGCAAAGTGAGCAAGGGACCCACATCTGGGCATACCCTGCCATCTTAGGGTGAACAAACCAAACAGAAGGAGATGATGGATGGAGTGCTGAAACTTTTCAGACACTCAGCCCCAGTCACAGATCTGGGTTGAATCCATCATCATTCTTTAGTACACTTCACCAACTCAGTTCAGACCCAGCTATATGCAAATCAGTCTTGACCCTGTGCCTTATGGGAAGATTCCAGCCCGAACTGCCAAGTCAGGTCTTCCCAGAACCGGAAACAAGCATCCTGGAACCGGATTTTGGGTAACACCGTTCTTCAGCCAGGCTAGCTTGAATCCAGTGGCAAAGTGAGCAAAGGACGCATGTCTGGGCATACCCTGCAAACTTAGGGCGAACAAAGCAAACACAAGGAGATGGTGGACGGAGTGCTGAAACTTTTCAGACACTCACCCCTAGTCACAGATCTAGATTGAATCCATCATTATTCTTTAGCACACTTCACCCCCTCAGTTCAGACCCAGTTAAATGCAAATCAGTCATGACCCTCTGCCTCATGGGAACAGTCCAGCTCGAACTGCCAAGCCAGGTCTTCCCTGAACCGGAAACAAGCATCCTGGGACCGGTTTCTGGGTAACACCCTTCCTCAGCCAGGCTAGCTTGAATCCAGTGGCAAAGTGAGCAAGGGACCCAACTCTGGGTATACCCTTCCAACAAGGGCGAACAAAGCAAACACAAGGAGAAGATGGATGGATTGCTGAAACATTTCAGACACTCACCCCCAGTCACAGATCTGGGTTGAATCCATCATCATTCTTTCGTTCCCTCCACCACCTCAGTTCAGACCCAGCTATATGCAAATCAGTGGGAACCCTGTGCCTCATGGGAACAGTCTAGCCCGAACTGCCAAGCCAGGTCTTCCCTGAACCGGAAACAAGCATCTTGGGACCGGTTTCTGGGTAACACCCTTCTTCAGCCAGGCTAGCTTGAATCCAGTGGAAAAGTGAGCAAGGGTCCCACGTCTGGGCATACCCTGCCAACTTAGGGCGAACAATGCAAACACAAGGATAAGTTGGATGGAGTTCTGAAACTTTTCAGACACTCACACCCAGTCACAGATCGGGGTTGAATCCATCATCATTCTTTAGCTCACTTCACTACCTTAGTTCAGACCCAGATATATGCAAATCAATCTTGACCCTGTACCTCATGGGAACAGTCGAGCCCGAACTGCCAAGTCAGGTCTTCCCTGAACCAGAAACAAGCATCCTGGGACCGGTTTCTGGGTAACACCCTTCTTCAGCCAGGCTAGCTTGAATCCAGTGGCAAAGTGAGCAAGGGACCCACATCTGGGCATACCCTGCCAACTTAGGGTGAACAAAGCAAACACAAGGAGATGATGGATGGAGTGCTAAAACTTTTCAGACACTCAGCCCCAGTCACAGATCTGGGTTGAATCCATCATCATTCTTTATTTCACTTCACCAACTCAGTTCAGACCCAGCTGTTTGCAAATCAGTCTTGACCCTGTGCCTTATGGGAAGATTCCAGCCCGAACTGCAAAGCCAGGTCTTCCCTGAACCGGAAACAAGTATCCTGTGACCGGTTTCTGGGTAACACCCTTCTTCAACCAGGCTAGCTTGAATCCAGTGGCAAAGTGAGCAAGGTACCCATGTCTGGCCATACCCTGCCAACTTAGGACGAACCAACAAAAATAGGGAGATGATGGATGGAGTTCTGAAACTTTTCAGACACTCACCCCCAGTCACAGATCTAGGTTGAATCCATAATCATTCTTTAACACACTTCACCCCCTCAGTTCAGACCCAGCTATTTGCAAATCAGTCTTCACCCTGTGCCTTATGGGAACAGTCCAGCCTGAACTGCCAAGCCATGTCTTCCCTGAACCGGAAACAAGCATCCTTGAGACCGGTTTCTGGGTAATACCCTTCTTCAGCCAGGCTAGCTTGAATCCAGTGGGAAAGTGAGCAAGGTACACACGTCTGGGCATACCCTGCCAACTTAGGGTGAACAAAGCAAACTCAAGGATATAATGGATGGAGTGCTGAAACTTTTCAGACACTCAGCCCCAGTCACAGATCTGGGTTGAATCCATCATCATTCTTTAGTTTACTTCACCAACTCAGTTCAGACCCAGCTATGTGCAAATCAGTCTTGACCCTGTGCCTTATGGGAAGATTCCAGCCCGAACTGCCAAGTCAGGTCTTCCCTGAACCGGAAACAAGCATCCTTGAGACCGGTTTCTGGGTAACACCCTTCTTCAGCCAGGCTAGCTTGAATCCAGTGGGAAAGTGAGCAAGGTAAACACGTCTGGGCATACCCTGCCAACTTAGGGTGAACAAAGCAAACTCAAGGAGATAATGGATGGAGTTCTGAAACTTTTCAGACACTCACCCCCAGTCACAGATCGGGGTTGAATCCATCATTATTCTTTAGCTCAATTCACTACCTCAGTTCAGACCCAGATATATGCAAATCAATCTTGACCCTGTACCTCATGGGAACAGTCGAGCCCGAACTGCCAAGCCAGGTCTTCCCTGAACCGGAAACAAGCATCCTGGGACCGGTTTCTGGGTAACACCCTTCTTCAGCCAGGCTAGCTTGAATCCAGTGGCAAAGTGAGCAAGGGACCCACATCTGGGCATACCCTGCCAACTTAGGGTGAACAAAGCAAACACAAGGAGATGATGGATGGAGTGCTGAAACTTTTCAGACACTCAGCCCCAGTCACAGATCTGGGTTGAATCCATCATCATTCTTTAGTTCACTTCACCAACTCAGTTCAGACCCAGCTATATACAACTCAGTCTTGACCCTGTGCCTTATGGGAAGATTCCAGCTCGAACTGCCAAGCCAGGTCTTCCCTGAACCGGAAAAAAGTATCCTGGGACCGGTTTCTGGGTAACACCCTTCTTCAGCCAGGCTAGCTTGAATCCAGTGGCAAAGTGAGCAAGGTACCCATGTCTGGGCATACCCTGCCAACTTAGGACGAACAAACAAAAATAAGGAGATGATTGATGGAGTGCTGAAACTTTTCAGACACTCACCCCCAGTCACAGATCTAGGTTGAATCCATAATCATTCTTTAACACACTTCACCCCCTCAGTTCAGACCCAGCTATATGTAAATCAGTCTTGACCCTGTGCCTTATGGGAACAGTCCAGCCTGAACTGCCAAGCCATGTCTTCCCTGAACCGGAAACAAGCATCCTGGGACCGGTTTCTGGGTAACACCCTTCTTCAGCCAGGCTAGCTTCTATCCAGTGCCAAAGTGAGCAAGGGACCCACATCTGGCCATACCCTGCCAACTTAGGGTGAACAAAGCAAACACAAGGAGATGATGGATGGAGTGCTGAAACTTTTCAGACACTCACCCCCAGTCACAGATCTGGGTGGAATCCATCATCATACTTTAGCTCACTTCACCACCTCAGTTCAGACCCAGATAAATGCAAATCAGTCATGACCCTGTGCCTCATGGGAACAGTCCAGCCCGAACTGCCAAGCAAGGTCTTCCCTGAACCGGAAACAAGCATACTGGGACCGGTTTCTGGGTAACACCCTTCCTCAGCCAGGCTAAATTGAATCCAGTGGCAAAGTGAGCAAGGGACCCACATCTGGGCATACCCTTCCAACTTAGGGCGAACAAAGCAAACACAAGGAGATGATGGATGGAGCGCTGAAATATTTCAGACACACACCCCCAGTCACAGATCTGGGTTGAATCCATCATCATTCTTTAGCTCACTTCACCACCTCAGTTCAGACCCAGTTATATTCAAATCAGTCTTGACCCTGAGCCTCATGGGAACAGTCCAGCCTGAACTGCCAAGCCAGGTCTTCCCTGAACCGGAAACAAACATCCTGGGACCGGTTTCTGGGTAACACCCTTCTTCAGCCAGGCTAGCTTGAATCCAGTGGCAAAGTGAGCAAGGGACCCACATCTGGGCATACCCTGCCAACTTAGGGCGAACAATGCAAACACACGGAGATGATGGATGGAGTTCTGAAATATTTCAGACACACACCCCCAGTCACAGATCTGGGTTGAATCCATCATCATTCTTTAGCTCACTTCACCACCTCAGTTCAGACCCAGTTATATTCAAATCAGTCTTGACCCTGAGCCTCATGGGAACAGTCCAGCCTGAACTGCCAAGCCAGGTCTTCCCTGAACTGGAAACAAACATCCTGGGACCGGTTCCTGGGTAACACCCTTCTTCAGCCAGGCTAGCTTGAATCCAGTGGGAAAGTGAGCAAGGTACACACGTCTGGGCATACCCTGCCAACTTAGGGTGAACAAAGCAAACTCAAGGAGATAATGGATGGAGTGCTGAAACTTTTCAGACACTCAGCCCCAGTCACAGATCTGGGTTGAATCCATCATCATTCTTTAGTTTACTTCACCAACTCGGTTCAGACCCAGCTATGGGCAAATCAGTCTTGACCCTGTGCCTTATGGGAAGATTCCAGCCCGAACTGCCAAGCCAGGTCTTCCCTGAACCGGAAACAAGCATCCTTGAGACCGGTTTCTGGGTAACACCCTTCTTCAGCCAGGCTAGCTTGAATCCAGTGGGAAAGTGAGCAAGGTACACACGTCTGGGCATACCCTGCCAACTTAGGGTGAACAAAGCAAACTCAAGGAGATAATGGACGGAGTGCTGAAACTTTTCAGACACTCAGCCCCAGTCACAGATCTGGGTTGAATCCATCATCATTCTTTAGTTCACTTCACCAACTCTCTTCAGACCCAGCTATATGCAAATCAGTCTTGACCCTGTGCCTGCTGGGAAGATTCCAGCCCGAACTGCCAAGCCAGGACTTTCCTGAACCGGAAACAAGCATCTTGGGACCTGTTTCTGGGTAACACCCTTCTTCAGCCAGGCTAGCTTGAATCCAGTGGAAAAGGGAGCAAGGGACCCACGTCTGGGCATACACTGCCAACTTAGGGTGAACAAAGCAAATACAAGGAGATGATGGATGGAGTTCTGAAACTTTTCAGACACTCACCCCCAGTCACAGATCTAGATTGAATCCATCATTATTCTTTAGCACACTTCACCCCCTCAGTTCAGACCCAGCTATATTCAAATCAGTCTTGACCCTGTGCCTCATAGGAACAGTCCAGCCTGAACTGCCAAGCCAGGTCTTCCCTGAACCGGAAACAAACATCCTGGGACCGGTTTCTGGGTAACACCCTTCTTCAGCCAGGCTAGCTTGAATCCAGTGCAAAAGTGAGCAAGGGTCCCACATCTGGGCATACCCTGCCAACTTAGGGCGAACAATGCAAACACACGGAGATGATGGATGGAGTTCTGAAACTTTTCAGACACTCACCCCCAGTCACAGATCGGGATTGAATCCATCATCATTCTTTAGCTCAATTCACTACCTCAGTTCAGACCCAGATATATGCAAATCAATCTTGACCCTGTGCCTCATGGGAACAGTCCAGCCCGAACTGCCAAGCCAGGTCTTCCCTGAACCGGAAACAAGCATCCTGGGACCGGTTTCTGGGTAACACCCTTCTTCAGCCAGGCTAGCTTGAATCCAGTGGCAAAGTGAGCAAGGGACCCACATCTGGGCATACCCTGCCATCTTAGGGTGAACAAAGCAAACAGAAGGAGATGATGGATGGAGTGCTGAAACTTTTCAGACACTCAGCCCCAGTCACAGATCTGGGTTGAATCCATCATCATTCTTTAGTACACTTCACCAACTCAGTTCAGACCCAGCTATATGTAAATCAGTCTTGACCCTGTGCCTTATGGGAAGATTCCAGCCCGAACTGCCAAGTCAGGTCTTCCCAGAACCGGAAACAAGCATCCTGGAACCGGATTTTGGGTAACACCGTTCTTCAGCCAGGCTAGCTTGAATCCAGTGGCAAAGTGAGCAAAGGACGCATGTCTGGGCATACCCTGCAAACTTAGGGCGAACAAAGCAAACACAAGGAGATGGTGGACGGAGTGCTGAAACTTTTCAGACACTCACCCCTAGTCACAGATCTAGATTGAATCCATCATTATTCTTTAGCACACTTCACCCCCTCAGTTCAGACCCAGTTAAATGCAAATCAGTCATGACCCTCTGCCTCATGGGAACAGTCCAGCTCGAACTGCCAAGCCAGGTCTTCCCTGAACCGGAAACAAGCATCCTGGGACCGGTTTCTGGGTAACACCCTTCCTCAGCCAGGCTAGCTTGAATCCAGTGGCAAAGTGAGCAAGGGACCCAACTCTGGGTATACCCTTCCAACTTAGGGCGAACAAAGCAAACACAAGGAGAAGATGGATGGATTGCTGAAACATTTCAGACACTCACCCCCAGTCACAGATCTGGGTTGAATCCATCATCATTCTTTCGTTCCCTCCACCACCTCAGTTCAGACCCAGCTATATGCAAATCAGTCGTGACCCTGTGCCTCATGGGAACAGTCTAGCCCGAACTGCCAAGCCAGGTCTTCCCTGAACCGGAAACAAGCATCTTGGGACCGGTTTCTGGGTAACACCCTTCTTCAGCCAGGCTAGCTTGAATCCAGTGGAAAAGTGAGCAAGGGTCCCACGTCTGGGCATACCCTGCCAACTTAGGGCGAACAATGCAAACACAAGGATAAGTTGGATGGAGTTCTGAAACTTTTCAGACACTCACACCCAGTCACAGATCGGGGTTGAATCCATCATCATTCTTTAGCTCACTTCACTACCTTAGTTCAGACCCAGATATATGCAAATCAATCTTGACCCTGTACCTCATGGGAACAGTCGAGCCCGAACTGCCAAGTCAGGTCTTCCCTGAACCAGAAACAAGCATCCTGGGACCGGTTTCTGGGTAACACCCTTCTTCAGCCAGGCTAGCTTGAATCCAGTGGCAAAGTGAGCAAGGGACCCACATCTGGGCATACCCTGCCAACTTAGGGTGAACAAAGCAAACACAAGGAGATGATGGATGGAGTGCTAAAACTTTTCAGACACTCAGCCCCAGTCACAGATCTGGGTTGAATCCATCATCATTCTTTATTTCACTTCACCAACTCAGTTCAGACCCAGCTGTTTGCAAATCAGTCTTGACCCTGTGCCTTATGGGAAGATTCCAGCCCGAACTGCAAAGCCAGGTCTTCCCTGAACCGGAAACAAGTATCCTGTGACCGGTTTCTGGGTAACACCCTTCTTCAACCAGGCTAGCTTGAATCCAGTGGCAAAGTGAGCAAGGTACCCATGTCTGGCAATACCCTGCCAACTTAGGACGAACCAACAAAAATAAGGAGATGATGGATGGAGTTCTGAAACTTTTCAGACACTCACCCCCAGTCACAGATCTAGGTTGAATCCATAATCATTCTTTAACACACTTCACCCCCTCAGTTCAGACCCAGCTATTTGCAAATCAGTCTTCACCCTGTGCCTTATGGGAACAGTCCAGCCTGAACTGCCAAGCCATGTCTTCCCTGAACCGGAAACAAGCATCCTTGAGACCGGTTTCTGGGTAACACCCTTCTTCAGCCAGGCTAGCTTGAATCCAGTGGGAAAGTGAGCAAGGTACACACGTCTGGGCATACCCTGCCAACTTAGGGTGAACAAAGCAAACTCAAGGATATAATGGATGGAGTGCTGAAACTTTTCAGACACTCAGCCCCAGTCACAGATCTGGGTTGAATCCATCATCATTCTTTAGTTTACTTCACCAACTCAGTTCAGACCCAGCTATGTGCAAATCAGTCTTGACCCTGTGCCTTATGGGAAGATTCCAGCCCGAACTGCCAAGCCAGGTCTTCCCTGAACCGGAAACAAGCATCCTTGAGACCGGTTTCTGGGTAACACCCTTCTTCAGCCAGGCTAGCTTGAATCCAGTGGGAAAGTGAGCAAGGTACACACGTCTGGGCATACCCTGCCAACTTAGGGTGAACAAAGCAAACTCAAGGAGATAATGGATGGAGTTCTGAAACTTTTCAGACACTCACCCCCAGTCACAGATCGGGGTTGAATCCATCATTATTCTTTAGCTCAATTCACTACCTCAGTTCAGACCCAGATATATGCAAATCAATCTTGACCCTGTGCCTCATGGGAACAGTCCAGCCTGAACTGCCAAGCCATGTCTTCCCTGAACCGGAAACAAGCATCCTGGGACCGGTTTCTGGGTAACACCCTTCTTCAGCCAGGCTAGCTTGAATCCAGTGGCAAAGTGAGCAAGGTACCCACGTCCGGGCATACCCTGCCAACTTAGGAGGAACAAAGCAAACACAAGGAGATGATGGATGGAGTGCTGAAACTTTTCAGACACACACCCCCAGTCACAGATCTGGGTTGAATCCATCATCATACTTTAGATCACTTCACCATCTCAGTTCAAACCCAGATAAATGCAAATCAGTCATGACCCTGTGCCTCATGGGAACAGTCCAGCCCGAACTGCCAAGCAAGATCTTCCCTGAACCGGAAACAAGCATACTAGGACCAGTTTCTGGGTAACACCCTTCCTCAGCCAGGCTAGCTTGAATCCAGTGGCAAAGTGAGCAAGGGACCCACATCTGGGCATACCCTTCCAACTTAGGGCGAACAAAGCAAACACAAAGAGATGATGGATGGAGCGCTGAAATATTTCAGACACTCAACCCCCAGTCACAGATCTGGGTTGAATCCATCATCATTCTTTAGCTCACTTCACCACCTCAGTTCAGACCCAGTTATATTCAAATCAGTTTTGAGCCTGTGCATTATGGGAACAGTCCAGCCTGAACTGCCAAGCCAGGTCTTCCCTGAACCGGAAACAAACATCCTGAGACCGGTTTCTGGGTATTACCCTTCTTCAGCCAGGCTAGCTTATATCCAGTGGCAAAGTGAGCAAGGGACCCAGGTCTGGGCATACCCTGCCAACTTAAGGCGAACAAAGCAAACACAAGGAGATGATGGATGGAGTGCTGAAACTTTTCAGACACTCACCCCCAGTCTCAGATCTGGGTTTAATCCATCATCATTCTTTAGTTCACTCCACCACCTCAGTTCAGACCCAGCTATATGCAAATCAGTCTTGACCCTGTGCCTCATGGGAACAGTCTAGCCCGAACTGCCAAGCCAGGTCTTCCCTGAACCGGAAACAAGCATCCTGGGACCGGTTTCTGAGTAACACCCTTCTTCAGCCAGGCCACCTTGAATCCAGTGGCAACGTGGGCAAAGGACCCATGTCTAGGCATACCCTGCTAACTAAGGGCGAACAAAGCAAACACAAGGAGATGATGGATTGGAGTGCCGCAACTTTTCAGACACTCACCCCCAGTCACAGATCTGGGTTGAATCCATCATCATACTTTAGCTCACTTCACCACCTCAGTTCAGACCCAGATAAATGCAAATCAGTCATGACCCTGTGCCTCATGGGAACAGTACAGCCCGAACTGCCAAGCAAGGTCTTCCCTGAACCGGAAACAAGTATACTGGGACCGGTTTCTGGGTAACACCCTTCCTCAGCCAGGCTAGCTTGAATCCAGTGGCAAAGTGAGCAAGGGACCCACATCTGGGCATACCCTTCCAACTTAGGGCGAACAAAGCAAACACAAGGAGATGATGGATGGAGCGCTGAAATATTTCAGACACTCACCCCCAGTCACAGATCCGGGTTGAATCCATCATCATTCTTTAGTTCACTTCACCAACTCAGTTCAGACCCAGCTATATGCAAATCAGTCTTGACCCTGTGCCTTATGGGAACATTCCAGCCCGAACAGACAAGCCAGGTCTTTCCTGAACCGGAAACAAGCATCTTGGGACCGGTTTCTTGGTAACACCCTTCTTCAGCCAGGCTAGCTTGAATCCAGTGGCAAAGTGAGCAAGGTACCCACATCTGGGCATACCCTGCCAACTTAGGGTGAACAAAGCAAACACAAGGAGATGATGGATGGAGTGCTGAAACATTTCAGACACTCACCCCCAGTCACAGTTCTGGGTTGAATCCATCATCATTCTTTAGCTCACTTCACCACCTCAGTTCAGACCCAGCTATATTCAAATCAGTCTTGACCCTGTGCCTCATAGGAACAGTCCAGCCTGAACTGCCAAGTCAGGTCTTCCCTGAACCGGAAACAAACATCCTGGGACCGGTTTCTGGGGAACACCCTTCTTCAGCCAGGCTAGCTTGAATCCAGTGGCAAAGTGAGCAAGGGACCCAGGTCTGGGCATACCCTGCCAACTTAAGGCGAACAAAGCAAACACAAGGAGATGATGGATGGAGTGCTGAAACTTTTCAGACACTCACCCCCAGTCTCAGATCAGGGTTGAATCCATCATCATTCTTTCGTTCACTCCACCACCTCAGTTCAGACCCAGCTATATGCATATCAGTCTTGACCCTGTGCCTCATGGGAACAGTCTAGCCCGAACTGCCAAGCCAGGTCTTCCCTGAACCGGAAACAAGCATCTTGGGACCGGTTTCTGGGTAACACCCTTCTTCAGCCAGGCTAGCTTGAATCCAGTGGAAAAGTGAGCAAGGGTCCCACGTCTGGGCATACCCTGCCAACTTAGGGCGAACAATGCAAACACAAGGATAAGTTGGATGGAGTTCTGAAACTTTTCAGACACTCACACCCAGTCACAGATCGGGGTTGAATCCATCATCATTCTTTAGCTCACTTCACTACCTTAGTTCAGACCCAGATATATGCAAATCAATCTTGACCCTGTACCTCATGGGAACAGTCGAGCCCGAACTGCCAAGTCAGGTCTTCCCTGAACCGGAAACAAGCATCCTGGGACCGGTTTCTGGGTAACACCCTTCTTCAGCCAGGCTAGCTTGAATCCAGTGGCAAAGTGAGCAAGGGACCCACATCTGAGCATACCCTGCCAACTTAGGGTGAACAAAGCAAACACAAGGAGATGATGGATGGAGTGCTGAAACTTTTCAGACACTCAGCCCCAGTCACAGATCTGGGTTGAATCCATCATCATTCTTTATTTCACTTCACCAACTCAGTACAGACCCAGCTGTTTGCAAATCAGTCTTGACCCTGTGCCTTATGGGAAGATTCCAGCCCGAACTGCAAAGCCAGGTCTTCCCTGAACCGGAAACAAGTATCCTGGGACCGGTTTCTGGGTAACACCCTTCTTCAACCAGGCTAGCTTGAATCCAGTGGCAAAGTGAGCAAGGTACCCATGTCTGGGCATACCCTGCCAACTTAGGACGAACCAACAAAAATAAGGAGATGATGGATGGAGTTCTGAAACTTTTCAGACACTCACCCCCAGTCACAGATCTAGGTTGAATCCATAATCATTCTTTAACACACTTCACCCCCTCAGTTCAGACCCAGCTATTTGCAAATCAGTCTTGACCCTGTGCCTTATGGGAACAGTCCAGCCTGAACTGCCAAGCCATGTCTTCCCTGAACCGGAAACAAGCATCCTTGAGACCGGTTTCTGGGTAACACCCTTCTTCAGCCAGGCTAGCTTGAATCCAGTGGGAAAGTGAGCAAGGTACACACGTCTGGGCATACCCTGCCAACTTAGGGTGAACAAAGCAAACTCAAGGAGATAATGGATGGAGTGCTGAAACTTTTCAGACACTCAGCCCCAGTCACAGATCTGGGTTGAATCCATCATCATTCTTTAGTTTACTTCACCAACTCAGTTCAGACCCAGCTATGTGCAAATCAGTCTTGACCCTGTGCCTTATGGGAAGATTCCAGCCCGAACTGCCAAGCCAGGTCTTCCCTGAACCGGAAACAAGCATCCTTGAGACCGGTTTCTGGGTAACACCCTTCTTCAGCCAGGCTAGCTTGAATCCAGTGGGAAAGTGAGCAAGGTACACACGTCTGGGCATACCCTGCCAACTTAGGGTGAACAAAGCAAACTCAAGGAGATAATGGACGGAGTGCTGAAACTTTTCAGACACTCAGCCCCAGTCACAGATCTGGGTTGAATCCATCATCATTCTTTAGTTCACTTCACCAACTCTCTTCAGACCCAGCTATATGCAAATCAGTCTTGACCCTGTGCCTGCTGGGAAGATTCCAGCCCGAACTGCCAAGCCAGGACTTTCCTGAACCGGAAACAAGCATCTTGGGACCGGTTTCTGGGTAACACCCTTCTTCAGCCTGGCTAGCTTGAATCCAGTGGAAAAGGGAGCAAGGGACCCACGTCTAGGCATACACTGCCAACTTAGGGTGAACAAAGCAAATACAAGGAGATGATGGATGGAGTTCTGAAACTATTCAGACACTCACCCCCAGTCACAGATCTAGATTGAATCCATCATTATTCTTTAGCACACTTCACCCCCTCAGTTCAGACCCAGCTATATTCAAATCAGTCTTGACCCTGTGCCTCATAGGAACAGTCCAGCCTGAACTGCCAAGCCAGGTCTTCCCTGAACCGGAAACAAACATCCTGGGACCGGTTTCTGGGTAACACCCTTCTTCAGCCAGGCTAGCTTGAATCCAGTGCAAAAGTGAGCAAGGGTCCCACATCTGGGCATACCCTGCCAACTTAGGGCGAACAATGCAAACACACGGAGATGATGGATGGAGTTCTGAAACTTTTCAGACACTCACCCCCAGTCACAGATCGGGGTTGAATCCATCATCATTCTTTAGCTCAATTCACTACCTCAGTTCAGACCCAGATATATGCAAATCAATCTTGACCCTGTGCCTCATGGGAACAGTCCAGCCCGAACTGCCAAGCCAGGTCTTCCCTGAACCGGAAACAAGCATCCTGGGACCGGTTTCTGGGTAACACCCTTCTTCAGCCAGGCTAGCTTGAATCCAGTGGCAAAGTGAGCAAGGGACCCACATCTGGGCATACCCTGCCATCTTAGGGTGAACAAAGCAAACAGAAGGAGATGATGGATGGAGTGCTGAAACTTTTCAGACACTCAGCCCCAGTCACAGATCTGGGTTGAATCCATCATCATTCTTTAGTACACTTCACCAACTCAGTTCAGACCCAGCTATATGCAAATCAGTCTTGACCCTGTGCCTTATGGGAAGATTCCAGCCCGAACTGCCAAGTCAGGTCTTCCCAGAACCGGAAACAAGCGTCCTGGAACCGGATTTTGGGTAACACCGTTCTTCAGCCAGGCTAGCTTGAATCCAGTGGCAAAGTGAGCAAAGGACGCATGTCTGGGCATACCCTGCAAACTTAGGGCAAACAAAGCAAACACAAGGAGATGGTGGACGGAGTGCTGAAACTTTTCAGACACTCACCCCCAGTCACAGATCTAGATTGAATCCATCATCATTCTTTAGCACACTTCACCCCCTCAGTTCAGACCCAGTTAAATGCAAATCAGTCATGACCCTCTGCCTCATGGGAACAGTCCAGCTCGAACTGCCAAGCCAGGTCTTCCCTGAACCGGAAAAAAGCATCCTGGGACCGGTTTCTGGGTAACACCCTTCCTCAGCCAGGCTAGCTTGAATCCAGTGGCAAAGTGAGCAAGGGACCCAACTCTGGGTATACCCTTCCAACTTAGGGCGAACAAAGCAAACACAAGGAGAAGATGGATGGATTGCTGAAACATTTCAGACACTCACCCCCAGTCACAGATCTGGGTTGAATCCATCATCATTCTTTAGCTCACTTCACCACCTCAGTTCAGACCCAGCTATATTCAAATCAGTCTTGACCCTGTGCCTCATAGGAACAGTCCAGCCTGAACTGCCAAGTCAGGTCTTCCCTGAACCGGAAACAAACATCCTGGGACCGGTTTCTGGGGAACACCCTTCTTCAGCCAGGCTAGCTTGAATCCAGGGGCAAAGTGAGCAAGGGACCCAGGTCTGGGCATACCCTGCCAACTTAAGGCGAACAAAGCAAACACAAGGAGATGATGGATGGAGTGCTGAAACTTTTCAGACACTCACCCCCAGTCTCAGATCAGGGTTGAATCCATCATCATTCTTTCGTTCACTCCACCACCTCAGTTCAGACCCAGCTATATGCAAATCAGTCGTGACCCTGTGCCTCATGGGAACAGTCTAGCCCGAACTGCCAAGCCAGGTCTTCCCTGAACCAGAAACAAGCATCTTGGGACCGGTTTCTGGGTAACCCCCTTCTTCAGCCAGGCTAGCTTGAATCCAGTGGAAAAGTGAGCAAGGGTCCCACGTCTGGGCATACCCTGCCAACTTAGGGCGAACAATGCAAACACAAGGATAAGTTGGATGGAGTTCTGAAACTTTTCAGACACTCACACCCAGTCACAGATCGGGGTTGAATCCATCATCATTCTTTAGCTCACTTCACTACCTTAGTTCAGACCCAGATATATGCAAATCAATCTTGACCCTGTACCTCATGGGAACAGTCGAGCCCGAACTGCCAAGTCAGGTCTTCCCTGAACCAGAAACAAGCATCCTGGGACCGGTTTCTGGGTAACACCCTTCTTCAGCCAGGCTAGCTTGAATCCAGTGGCAAAGTGAGCAAGGGACCCACATCTGGGCATACCCTGCCAACTTAGGGTGAACAAAGCAAACACAAGAAGATGATGGATGGAGTTCTGAAACTTTTCAGACACTCACCCCCAGTCACAGATCTAGGTTGAATCCATAATCATTCTTTAACACACTTCACCCCCTCAGTTCAGACCCAGCTATTTGCAAATCAGTCTTGACCCTGTGCCTTATAGGAACAGTCCAGCCTGAACTGCCAAGCCATGTCTTCCCTGAACCGGAAACAAGCATCCTTGAGACCGGTTTCTGGGTAACACCCTTCTTCAGCCAGGCTAGCTTGAATCCAGTGGGAAAGTGAGCAAGGTACACACGTCTGGGCATACCCTGCCAACTTAGGGTGAACAAAGCAAACTCAAGGATATAATGGATGGAGTGCTGAAACTTTTCAGACACTCAGCCCCAGTCACAGATCTGGGTTGAATCCATCATCATTCTTTAGTTTACTTCACCAACTCAGTTCAGACCCAGCTATGTGCAAATCAGTCTTGACCCTGTGCCTTATGGGAAGATTCCAGCCCGAACTGCCAAGCCAGGTCTTCCCTGAACCGGAAACAAGCATCCTTGAGACTGGTTTCTGGGTAACACCCTTCTTCAGCCAGGCTAGCTTGAATCCAGTGGGAAAGTGAGCAAGGTACACACGTATGGGCATACCCTGCCAACTTAGGGTGAACAAAGCAAACTCAAGGAGATAATGGATGGAGTTCTGAAACTTTTCAGACACTCACCCCCAGTCACAGATCGGGGTTGAATCCATCATTATTCTTTAGCTCAATTCACTACCTCAGTTCAGACCCAGATATATGCAAATCAATCTTGACCCTGTGCCTCATGGGAACAGTCCAGCCTGAACTGCCAAGCCATGTCTTCCCTGAACCGGAAACAAGCATCCTGGGACCGGTTTCTGGGTAACACCCTTCTTCAGCCAGGCTAGCTTGAATCCAGTGGCAAAGTGAGCAAGGTACCCACGTCTGGGCATACCCTGCCAACTTAGGAGGAACAAAGCAAACACAAGGAGATGATGGATGGAGTGCTGAAACTTTTCAGACACACACCCCCAGTCACAGATCTGGGTTGAATCCATCATCACACTTTAGATCACTTCACCATCTCAGTTCAAACCCAGATAAATGCAAATCAGTCATGACCCTGTGCCTCATGGGAACAGTCCAGCCCGAACTGCCAAGCAAGGTCTTCCCTGAACCGGAAACAAGCATACTAGGACCAGTTTCTGGGTAACACCCTTCCTCAGCCAGGCTAGCTTGAATCCAGTGGCAAAGTGAGCAAGGGACCCACATCTGGGCATACCCTTCCAATTTAGGGCGAACAAAGCAAACACAAAGAGATGATGGATGGAGCGCTGAAATATTTCAGACACTCAACCCCCAGTCACAGATCTGGGTTGAATCCATCATCATTCTTTAGCTCACTTCACCACCTCAGTTCAGACCCAGTTATATTCAAATCAGTTTTGAGCCTGTGCATTATGGGAACAGTCCAGCCTGAACTGCCAAGCCAGGTCTTCCCTGAACCGGAAACAAACATCCTGAGACCGGTTTCTGGGTAACACCCTTCTTCAGCCAGGCTAGCTTATATCCAGTGGCAAAGTGAGCAAGGGACCCTGGTCTGGGCATACCCTGCCAACTTAAGGCGAACAAAGCAAACACAAGGAGATGATGGATGGAATGCTGAAACTTTTCAGACACTCACCCCCAGTCTCAGATCTGGGTTTAATCCATCATCATTCTTTAGTTCACTCCACCACCTCAGTTCAGACCCAGCTATATGCAAATCAGTCTTGACCCTGTGCCTCATGGGAACAGTCTAGCCCGAACTGCCAAGCCAGGTCTTCCCTGAACCGGAAACAAGCATCCTGGGACCGGTTTCTGGGTAACACCCTTCTTCAGCCAGACCACCTTGAATCCAGTGGCAACGTGGGCAAAGGACCCATGTCTAGGCATACCCTGCTAACTTAGGGCGAACAAAGCAAACACAAGGAGATGATGGATTGGAGTGCTGAAACTTTTCAGACACTCACCCCCAGTCACAGATCTGGGTTGAATCCATGATCATACTTTAGCTCACTTCACCACCTCAGTTCAGACCCAGATAAATGCAAATCAGTCATGACCCTGTGCCTCATGGGAACAGTACAGCCCGAACTGCCAAGCAAGGTCTTCCCTGAACCGGAAACAAGCATACTGGGACCGGTTTCTGGGTAACACCCTTCCTCAGCCAGGCTAGCTTGAATCCAGTGGCAAAGTGAGCAAGGGACCCACATCTGGGCATACCCTTCCAACTTAGGGCGAACAAAGCAAACACAAGGAGATGATGGATGGAGCGCTGAAATATTTCAGACACTCACCCCCAGTCACAGATCCGGGTTGAATCCATCATCATTCTTTAGTTCACTTCACCAACTCAGTTCAGACCCAGCTATATGCAAATCAGTCTTGACCCTGTGCCTTATGGGAACATTCCAGCCAGAACAGACAAGCCAGGTCTTTCCTGAACCGGAAACAAGCATCTTGGGACCGGTTTCTTGGTAACACCCTTCTTCAGCCAGGCTAGCTTGAATCCAGTGGCAAAGTGAGCAAGGTACCCACATCTGGGCATACCCTGCCAACTTAGGGTGAACAAAGCAAACACAAGGAGATGATGGATGGAGTGCTGAAACTTTTCAGACACTCAGCCCCAGTCACAGATCGGGGTTGAATCCATCATCATTCTTTAGCTCAATTCACTACCTCAGTTCAGACCCAGATATATGCAAATCAATCTTGACCCTGTGCCTCATGGGAACAGTCCAGCCTGAACTGCCAAGCCATGCCTTCCCTGATCCGGAAACAAGCATCCTGGGACCGGTTTCTGGGTAACACCCTTCTTCAGCCAGGCTAGCTTGAATCCAGTGGGAAAGTGAGCAAGGTACACACGTCTGGGCATACCCTGCCAACTTAGGGTGAACAAAGCAAACTCAAGGATATAATGGATGGAGTGCTGAAACTTTTCAGACACTCAGCCCCAGTCACAGATCTGGGTTGAATCCATCATCATTCTTTAGTTTACTTCACCAACTCAGTTCAGACCCAGCTATGTGCAAATCAGTCTTGACCCTGTGCCTTATGGGAAGATTCCAGCCCGAACTGCCAAGCCAGGTCTTCCCTGAACCGGAAACAAGCATCCTTGAGACCGGTTTCTGGGTAACACCCTTCTTCAGCCAGGCTAGCTTGAATCCAGTGGGAAAGTGAGCAAGGTACACACGTCTGGGCATACCCTGCCAACTTAGGGTGAACAAAGCAAACTCAAGGAGATAATGGATGGAGTTCTGAAACTTTTCAGACACTCACCCCCAGTCACAGATCGGGGTTGAATCCATCATTATTCTTTAGCTCAATTCACTACCTCAGTTCAGACCCAGATATATGCAAATCAATCTTGACCCTGTGCCTCATGGGAACAGTCCAGCCTGAACTGCCAAGCCATGTCTTCCCTGAACCGGAAACAAGCATCCTGGGACCGGTTTCTGGGTAACACCCTTCTTCAGCCAGGCTAGCTTGAATCCAGTGGCAAAGTGAGCAAGGTACCCACGTCTGGGCATACCCTGCCAACTTAGGAGGAACAAAGCAAACACAAGGAGATGATGGATGGAGTGCTGAAACTTTTCAGACACACACCCCCAGTCACAGATCTGGGTTGAATCCATCATCATACTTTAGATCACTTCACCATCTCAGTTCAAACCCAGATAAATGCAAATCAGTCATGACCCTGTGCCTCATGGGAACAGTCCAGCCCGAACTGCCAAGCAAGATCTTCCCTGAACCGGAAACAAGCATACTAGGACCAGTTTCTGGGTAACACCCTTCCTCAGCCAGGCTAGCTTGAATCCAGTGGCAAAGTGAGCAAGGGACCCACATCTGGGCATACCCTTCCAACTTAGGGCGAACAAAGCAAACACAAAGAGATGATGGATGGAGCGCTGAAATATTTCAGACACTCAACCCCCAGTCACAGATCTGGGTTGAATCCATCATCATTCTTTAGCTCACTTCACCACCTCAGTTCAGACCCAGTTATATTCAAATCAGTTTTGAGCCTGTGCATTATGGGAACAGTCCAGCCTGAACTGCCAAGCCAGGTCTTCCCTGAACCGGAAACAAACATCCTGGGACCGGTTTCTGAGTAACACCCTTCTTCAGCCAGGCCACCTTGAATCCAGTGGCAACGTGGGCAAAGGACCCATGTCTAGGCATACCCTGCTAACTTAGGGCGAACAAAGCAAACACAAGGAGATGATGGATTGGAGTGCCACAACTTTTCAGACACTCACCCCCAGTCACAGATCTGGGTTGAATCCATCATCATACTTTAGCTCACTTCACCACCTCAGTTCAGACCCAGATAAATGCAAATCAGTCATGACCCTGTGCCTCATGGGAACAGTACAGCCCGAACTGCCAAGCAAGGTCTTCCCTGAACCGGAAACAAGTATACTGGGACCGGTTTCTGGGTAACACCCTTCCTCAGCCAGGCTAGCTTGAATCCAGTGGCAAAGTGAGCAAGGGACCCACATCTGGGCATACCCTTCCAACTTAGGGCGAACAAAGCAAACACAAGGAGATGATGGATGGAGCGCTGAAATATTTCAGACACTCACCCCCAGTCACAGATCCGGGTTGAATCCATCATCATTCTTTAGTTCACTTCACCAACTCAGTTCAGACCCAGCTATATGCAAATCAGTCTTGACCCTGTGCCTTATGGGAACATTCCAGCCCGAACAGACAAGCCAGGTCTTTCCTGAACCGGAAACAAGCATCTTGGGACCGGTTTCTTGGTAACACCCTTCTTCAGCCAGGCTAGCTTGAATCCAGTGGCAAAGTGAGCAAGGTACCCACATCTGGGCATACCCTGCCAACTTAGGGTGAACAAAGCAAACACAAGGAGATGATGGATGGAGTGCTGAAACATTTCAGACACTCACCCCCAGTCACAGTTCTGGGTTGAATCCATCATCATTCTTTAGCTCACTTCACCACCTCAGTTCAGACCCAGCTATATTCAAATCAGTCTTGACCCTGTGCCTCATAGGAACAGTCCAGCCTGAACTGCCAAGTCAGGTCTTCCCTGAACCGGAAACAAACATCCTGGGACCGGTTTCTGGGGAACACCCTTCTTCAGCCAGGCTAGCTTGAATCCAGTGGCAAAGTGAGCAAGGGACCCAGGTCTGGGCATACCCTGCCAACTTAAGGCGAACAAAGCAAACACAAGGAGATGATGGATGGAGTGCTGAAACTTTTCAGACACTCACCCCCAGTCTCAGATCAGGGTTGAATCCATCATCATTCTTTCGTTCACTCCACCACCTCAGTTCAGACCCAGCTATATGCATATCAGTCTTGACCCTGTGCCTCATGGGAACAGTCTAGCCCGAACTGCCAAGCCAGGTCTTCCCTGAACCGGAAACAAGCATCTTGGGACCGGTTTCTGGGTAACACCCTTCTTCAGCCAGGCTAGCTTGAATCCAGTGGAAAAGTGAGCAAGGGTCCCACGTCTGGGCATACCCTGCCAACTTAGGGCGAACAATGCAAACACAAGGATAAGTTGGATGGAGTTCTGAAACTTTTCAGACACTCAAACCCAGTCACAGATCGGGGTTGAATCCATCATCATTCTTTAGCTCACTTCACTACCTTAGTTCAGACCCAGATATATGCAAATCAATCTTGACCCTGTACCTCATGGGAACAGTCGAGCCCGAACTGCCAAGTCAGGTCTTCCCTGAACCGGAAACAAGCATCCTGGGACCGGTTTCTGGGTAACACCCTTCTTCAGCCAGGCTAGCTTGAATCCAGTGGCAAAGTGAGCAAGGGACCCACATCTGGGCATACCCTGCCAACTTAGGGTGAACAAAGCAAACACAAGGAGATGATGGATGGAGTGCTGAAACTTTTCAGACACTCAGCCCCAGTCACAGATCTGGGTTGAATCCATCATCATTCTTTATTTCACTTCACCAACTCAGTACAGACCCAGCTGTTTGCAAATCAGTCTTGACCCTGTGCCTTATGGGAAGATTCCAGCCCGAACTGCAAAGCCAGGTCTTCCCTGAACCGGAAACAAGTATCCTGGGACCGGTTTCTGGGTAACACCCTTCTTCAACCAGGCTAGCTTGAATCCAGTGGCAAAGTGAGCAAGGTACCCATGTCTGGGCATACCCTGCCAACTTAGGACGAACCAACAAAAATAAGGAGATGATGGATGGAGTTCTGAAACTTTTCAGACACTCACCCCCAGTCACAGATCTAGGTTGAATCCATAATCATTCTTTAACACACTTCACCCCCTCAGTTCAGACCCAGCTATTTGCAAATCAGTCTTGACCCTGTGCCTTATGGGAACAGTCCAGCCTGAACTGCCAAGCCATGTCTTCCCTGAACCGGAAACAAGCATCCTTGAGACCGGTTTCTGGGTAACACCCTTCTTCAGCCAGGCTAGCTTGAATCCAGTGGGAAAGTGAGCAAGGTACACACGTCTGGGCATACCCTGCCAACTTAGGGTGAACAAAGCAAACTCAAGGAGATAATGGATGGAGTGCTGAAACTTTTCAGACACTCAGCCCCAGTCACAGATCTGGGTTGAATCCATCATCATTCTTTAGTTTACTTCACCAACTCAGTTCAGACCCAGCTATGTGCAAATCAGTCTTGACCCTGTGCCTTATGGGAAGATTCCAGCCCGAACTGCCAAGCCAGGTCTTCCCTGAACCGGAAACAAGCATCCTTGAGACCGGTTTCTGGGTAACACCCTTCTTCAGCCAGGCTAGCTTGAATCCAGTGGGAAAGTGAGCAAGGTACACACGTCTGGGCATACCCTGCCAACTTAGGGTGAACAAAGCAAACTCAAGGAGATAATGGACGGAGTGCTGAAACTTTTCAGACACTCAGCCCCAGTCACAGATCTGGGTTGAATCCATCATCATTCTTTAGTTCACTTCACCAACTCTCTTCAGACCCAGCTATATGCAAATCAGTCTTGACCCTGTGCCTGCTGGGAAGATTCCAGCCCGAACTGCCAAGCCAGGACTTTCCTGAACCGGAAACAAGCATCTTGGGACCGGTTTCTGGGTAACACCCTTCTTCAGCCAGGCTAGCTTGAATCCAGTGGAAAAGGGAGCAAGGGACCCACGTCTAGGCATACACTGCCAACTTAGGGTGAACAAAGCAAATACAAGGAGATGATGGATGGAGTTCTGAAACTTTTCAGACACTCACCCCCAGTCACAGATCTAGATTGAATCCATCATTATTCTTTAGCACACTTCACCCCCTCAGTTCAGACCCAGCTATATTCAAATCAGTCTTGACCCTGTGCCTCATAGGAACAGTCCAGCCTGAACTGCCAAGCCAGGTCTTCCCTGAACCGGAAACAAACATCCTGGGACCGGTTTCTGGGTAACACCCTTCTTCAGCCAGGCTAGCTTGAATCCAGTGCAAAAGTGAGCAAGGGTCCCACATCTGGGCATACCCTGCCAACTTAGGGCGAACAATGCAAACACACGGAGATGATGGATGGAGTTCTGAAACTTTTCAGACACTCACCCCCAGTCACAGATCGGGGTTGAATCCATCATCATTCTTTAGCTCAATTCACTACCTCAGTTCAGACCCAGATATATGCAAATCAATCTTGACCCTGTGCCTCATGGGAACAGTCCAGCCCGAACTGCCAAGCCAGGTCTTCCCTGAACCGGAAACAAGCATCCTGGGACCGGTTTCTGGGTAACACCCTTCTTCAGCCAGGCTAGCTTGAATCCAGTGGCAAAGTGAGCAAGGGACCCACATCTGGGCATACCCTGCCATCTTAGGGTGAACAAAGCAAACAGAAGGAGATGATGGATGGAGTGCTGAAACTTTTCAGACACTCAGCCCCAGTCACAGATCTGGGTTGAATCCATCATCATTCTTTAGTACACTTCACCAACTCAGTTCAGACCCAGCTATATGCAAATCAGTCTTGACCCTGTGCCTTATGGGAAGATTCCAGCCCGAACTGCCAAGTCAGGTCTTCCCAGAACCGGAAACAAGCATCCTGGAACCGGATTTTGGGTAACACCGTTCTTCAGCCAGGCTAGCTTGAATCCAGTGGCAAAGTGAGCAAAGGACGCATGTCTGGGCATACCCTGCAAACTTAGGGCAAACAAAGCAAACACAAGGAGATGGTGGACGGAGTGCTGAAACTTTTCAGACACTCACCCCCAGTCACAGATCTAGATTGAATCCATCATCATTCTTTAGCACACTTCACCCCCTCAGTTCAGACCCAGTTAAATGCAAATCAGTCATGACCCTCTGCCTCATGGGAACAGTCCAGCTCGAACTGCCAAGCCAGGTCTTCCCTGAACCGGAAACAAGCATCCTGGGACCGGTTTCTGGGTAACACCCTTCCTCAGCCAGGCTAGCTTGAATCCAGTGGCAAAGTGAGCAAGGGACCCAACTCTGGGTATACCCTTCCAACTTAGGGCGAACAAAGCAAACACAAGGAGAAGATGGATGGATTGCTGAAACATTTCAGACACTCACCCCCAGTCACAGATCTGGGTTGAATCCATCATCATTCTTTAGCTCACTTCACCACCTCAGTTCAGACCCAGCTATATTCAAATCAGTCTTGACCCTGTGCCTCATAGGAACAGTCCAGCCTGAACTGCCAAGTCAGGTCTTCCCTGAACCGGAAACAAACATCCTGGGACCGGTTTCTGGGGAACACCCTTCTTCAGCCAGGCTAGCTTGAATCCAGGGGCAAAGTGAGCAAGGGACCCAGGTCTGGGCATACCCTGCCAACTTAAGGCGAACAAAGCAAACACAAGGAGATGATGGATGGAGTGCTGAAACTTTTCAGACACTCACCCCCAGTCTCAGATCAGGGTTGAATCCATCATCATTCTTTCGTTCACTCCACCACCTCAGTTCAGACCCAGCTATATGCAAATCAGTCGTGACCCTGTGCCTCATGGGAACAGTCTAGCCCGAACTGCCAAGCCAGGTCTTCCCTGAACCGGAAACAAGCATCTTGGGACCGGTTTCTGGGTAACCCCCTTCTTCAGCCAGGCTAGCTTGAATCCAGTGGAAAAGTGAGCAAGGGTCCCACGTCTGGGCATACCCTGCCAACTTAGGGCGAACAATGCAAACACAAGGATAAGTTGGATGGAGTTCTGAAACTTTTCAGACACTCACACCCAGTCACAGATCGGGGTTGAATCCATCATCATTCTTTAGTTCACTTCACCAACTCTCTTCAGACCCAGCTATATGCACATCAGTCTTGACCCTGTGCCTTATGGGAACAGTCGAGCCCGAACTGCCAAGTCAGGTCTTCCCTGAACCAGAAACAAGCATCCTGGGACCGGTTTCTGGGTAACACCCTTCTTCAGCCAGGCTAGCTTGAATCCAGTGGCAAAGTGAGCAAGGGACCCACATCTGGGCATACCCTGCCAACTTAGGGTGAACAAAGCAAACACAAGAAGATGATGGATGGAGTTCTGAAACTTTTCAGACACTCACCCCCAGTCACAGATCTAGGTTGAATCCATAATCATTCTTTAACACACTTCACCCCCTCAGTTCAGACCCAGCTATTTGCAAATCAGTCTTGAACCTGTGCCTTATAGGAACAGTCCAGCCTGAACTGCCAAGCCATGTCTTCCCTGAACCGGAAACAAGCATCCTTGAGACCGGTTTCTGGGTAACACCCTTCTTCAGCCAGGCTAGCTTGAATCCAGTGGGAAAGTGAGCAAGGTACACACGTCTGGGCATACCCTGCCAACTTAGGGTGAACAAAGCAAACTCAAGGATATAATGGATGGAGTGCTGAAACTTTTCAGACACTCAGCCCCAGTCACAGATCTGGGTTGAATCCATCATCATTCTTTAGTTTACTTCACCAACTCAGTTCAGACCCAGCTATGTGCAAATCAGTCTTGACCCTGTGCCTTATGGGAAGATTCCAGCCCGAACTGCCAAGCCAGGTCTTCCCTGAACCGGAAACAAGCATCCTTGAGACTGGTTTCTGGGTAACACCCTTCTTCAGCCAGGCTAGCTTGAATCCAGTGGGAAAGTGAGCAAGGTACACACGTATGGGCATACCCTGCCAATTTAGGGTGAACAAAGCAAACTCAAGGAGATAATGGATGGAGTTCTGAAACTTTTCAGACACTCACCCCCAGTCACAGATCGGGGTTGAATCCATCATTATTCTTTAGCTCAATTCACTACCTCAGTTCAGACCCAGATATATGCAAATCAATCTTGACCCTGTGCCTCATGGGAACAGTCCAGCCTGAACTGCCAAGCCATGTCTTCCCTGAACCGGAAACAAGCATCCTGGGACCGGTTTCTGGGTAACACCCTTCTTCAGCCAGGCTAGCTTGAATCCAGTGGCAAAGTGAGCAAGGTACCCACGTCTGGGCATACCCTGCCAACTTAGGAGGAACAAAGCAAACACAAGGAGATGATGGATGGAGTGCTGAAACTTTTCAGACACACACCCCCAGTCACAGATCTGGGTTGAATCCATCATCACACTTTAGATCACTTCACCATCTCAGTTCAAACCCAGATAAATGCAAATCAGTCATGACCCTGTGCCTCATGGGAACAGTCCAGCCCGAACTGCCAAGCAAGGTCTTTCCTGAACCGGAAACAAACATCCTGAGACCGGTTTCTGGGTAACACCCTTCTTCAGCCAGGCTAGCTTATATCCAGTGGCAAAGTGAGCAAGGGACCCAGGTCTGGGCATACCCTGCCAACTTAAGGCGAACAAAGCAAACACAAGGAGATGATGGATGGAGTGCTGAAACTTTTCAGACACTCACCCCCAGTCACAGATCGGGGTTGAATCCATCATCATTCTTTAGCTCAATTCACTACCTCAGTTCAGACCCAGATATATGCAAATCAATCTTGACCCTGTGCCTCATGGGAACAGTCCAGCCTGAACTGCCAAGCCATGCCTTCCCTGATCCGGAAACAAGCATCCTGGGACCGGTTTCTGGGTAACACCCTTCTTCAGCCAGGCTAGCTTGAATCCAGTGGCAAAGTGAGCAAGGTACCCACATCTGGGCATACCCTGCCAACTTAGGGTGAACAAAGCAAACACAAGGAGATGATGGATGGAGTGCTGAAACTTTTCAGACACTCAGCCCCAGTCACAGATCTGGGTTGAATCCATCATCATTCTTTAGTTCACTTCACCAACTCAGTTCAGACCCAGCTATATGCAAATCAGTCTTGACCCTGTGCCTTATGGGAAGATTCCAGCCCAAACTGCCAAGCCAGGACTTTCCTGAACCGGAAACAAGCATCTTGGGACCGGTTTCTGGGTAACTCCCTTCTTCAGCCAGGCTAGCTTGAATCCAGTGGAAACGTGAGCAAGGGACCCACATCTGGGCATACCCTGCCAACTTAGGGCAAGCAAAGCAAACACAAGGAGATGATGGATGGAGTGCTGGAACTTTTCAGATACTCACCCCAGTCACAGATCTGGGTTGAATCCATCATCATACTTTAGCTCACTTCACCACCTCAGTTCAGACCCAGATAAATGCAAATCAGTCATGACCCTGTGCCTCATGGGAACAGTCCAGCCCGAACTGCCAAGCAAGGTCTTCCCTGAACCGAAAACAAGCATACTGGGACCGGTTTCTGGGTAACACCCTTCCTCAACCAGGCTAGCTTGAATCCAGTGGCAAAGTGAGCAAGGGACCCACATCTGAACATACCCTTCCAACTTAGGGCGAACAAAGCAAACACAAGGAGATGATGGATGGAGAGCTGAAATATTTCAAACACTCACCCCCAGTCACGGATCTGGGTTGAATCCATCATTATTCTTTAGCACACTTCACCCCCTCAGTTCAGACCCAGTTAAATGCAAATCAGTCTTGACCCTCTGCCTCATGGGAACAGTCCAGCCCGAACTGCCAAGCAAGGTCTTCCCTGAACCGGAAACAAGCATCATGGGACCGGTTTATGGGTAACACCCTTCCTCAGCCAGGCTAGCTTGAATCCAGTGGCAAAGTGAGCAAGGGACCCAACTCTGGGCATACCCTTCCAACTTAGGGCGAACAAAGCAAACACAAGGAGATGATGGATGGATTGCTGAAACATTTCAGACACTCACCCCCAGTCACAGATCTGGGTTGAATCCATCATCATTCTTTAGCTCACTTCACCACTTCAGTTCAGACCCAGCTATATGCAAATCAGTCTTGACCCTGTGCCTCATGGGAACAGTCTAGCCCGAACTGCCAAGCCAGGTCTTCCCTGAACCGGAAACAAGCATCCTGGGACCGGTTTCTGGGTAACACCCTTCTTCAGCCAGGCCACCTTGAATTCAGTGGCAACGTGGGCAATGGACCCATGTCTAGGCATACCCTGCTAACTTAGGGCGAACAAAGCAAACACAAGGAGATGATGGATTGGAGTGCTGAAACTTTTCAGACACTCACCCCCAGTCACAGATCTGGGTTGAATCCATCATCATACTTTAGCTCACTTCACCACCTCAGTTCAGACCCAGATAAATGCAAATCAGTCATGACCCTGTGCCTCATGGGAACAGTACAGCCCGAACTGCCAAGCAAGGTCTTCCCTGAACCGGAAACAAGCATACTGGGACCGGTTTCTGGGTAACACCCTTCCTCAGCCAGGCTAGCTTGAATCCAGTGGCAAAGTGAGCAAGGGACCCACATCTGGGCATACCCTTCCAACTTAGGGCGAACAAAGCAAACACAAGGAGATGATGGATGGAGCGCTGAAATATTTCAGACACTCACCCCCAGTCACAGATCCGGGTTGAATCCATCATCATTCTTTAGTTCACTTCACCAACTCAGTTCAGACCCAGCTATATGCAAATCAGTCTTGACCCTGTGCCTTATGGGAACATTCCAGCCCGAACAGACAAGCCAGGTCTTTCCTGAACCGGAAACAAGCATCTTGGGACCGGTTTCTTGGTAACACCCTTCTTCAGCCAGGCTAGCTTGAATCCAGTGGCAAAGTGAGCAAGGTACCCACATCTGGGCATACCCTGCCAACTTAGGGTGAACAAAGCAAACACAAGGAGATGATGGATGGAGTGCTGAAACTTTTCAGACACTCAGCCCCAGTCACAGATCGGGGTTGAATCCATCATCATTCTTTAGCTCAATTCACTACCTCAGTTCAGACCCAGATATATGCAAATCAATCTTGACCCTGTGCCTCATGGGAACAGTCCAGCCTGAACTGCCAAGCCATGCCTTCCCTGATCCGGAAACAAGCATCCTGGGACCGGTTTCTGGGTAACACCCTTCTTCAGCCAGGCTAGCTTGAATCCAGTGGCAAAGTGAGCAAGGTACCCACATCTGGGCATACCCTGCCAACTTAGGGTGAACAAAGCAAACACAAGGAGATGATGGATGGAGTGCTGAAACTTTTCAGACACTCAGCCCCAGTCACAGATCTGGGTTGAATCCATCATCATTCTTTAGTTCACTTTACCAACTCAGTTCAGACCCAGCTATATGCAAATCAGTCTTGACCCTGTGCCTTATGGGAAGATTCCAGCCCGAACTGCCAAGCCAGGTATTTCCTGAACTGGAAACAAGCATCCTGGGACCGCTTTCTGGGCAACACCCTTCTTCAGCCAGGCTAGCTTGAATCCAGTGGCAAAGTGAGCAAGGTACCCACGTCTGGGCATACCCTGCCAACTTGGAAGGAACAAAGCAAAAATTAGGAAATGATGGATGGAGTGCTGAAACTTTTCAGACACTCACCCCCAGTCAAAGATCTAGGTTGAATCCATCATCATTCTTTAGCACACTTCACCCCCTCAGTTCAGACCTGGCAAAACGAAAATCAGTCTTGACCCTGTGCCTCATGGGAACAGTCCAACCCGAACTGCCAAGCCAGGTCTTTCCTAAACCGGAGACAAGCATCCTGGGACCGGTTTCTGGGTAACACCCTTCTTCAGCCAGTGTAGCTTGAATCCAGTGGCAAAGTGAGGAAACGACCCATGTCTGGGCATACCCTGCAAACTTAGGGCGAACAAAGCAAACACAAGGAGATGATGGATGGAGTGCTGAAACTTTTCAGACACTCACCCCCAGTCTCAGATCTGGGTTGAATCCATCATCATTCTTTAGCTCACTTCACCACTTCAGTTCAGACCCAGCTATATGCAAATCAGTCTTGACCCTGTGCCTCATGGGAACAGTCTAGCCCGAACTGCCAAGCCAAGTCTTCCCTGAACCGGAAACAAGCATCTTGGGACCGGTTTCTGGGTAACACCCTTCTTCAGCCAGGCTAGCTTGAATCCAGTGGAAAAGTGAGCAAGGGTCCCACGTCTGGGCATACCCTGCCAACTTAGGGCGAACAATGCAAACACAAGGATAAGTTGGATGGAGTTCTGAAACTTTTCAGGCACTCACACCCAGTCACAGATCGGGGTTGAATCCATCATCATACTTTAGCTCACTTCACTACCTTAGTTCAGACCCAGATATATGCAAATCAATCTTGACCCTGTACCTCATGGGAACAGTCGAGCCCAAACTGCCAAGCCAGGTCTTCCCTGAACCGGAAACAAGCATCCTGGGACCGGTTTCTGGGTATCACCCTTCTTCAGCCAGGCTAGCTTGAATCCAGTGGCAAAGTGGGCAAAGGACCCATGTCTAGGCATACCCTGCCAACTTAGGGCGAACAAAGCAAACACAAGGAGATGATGGATGGAGTGCTGAAACTTTTCAGACACTCAGCCCCAGTCACAGATCTGGGTTGAATCCATCATCATTCTTTAGTTCACTTCACCAACTCAGTTCAGACCCAGCTATATACAACTCAGTCTTGACCCTGTGCCTTATGGGAAGATTCCAGCCCGAACTGCCAAGCCAGGTCTTCCCTGAACCGGAAACAAGTATCCTGGGACCGGTTTCTGGGTAACACCCTTCTTCAGCCAGGCTAGCTTGAATCCAGTGGCAAAGTGAGCAAGGTACCCATGTCTGGGCATACCCTGCCAACTTAGGACGAACAAACAAAAATAAGGAGATGATTGATGGAGTGCTGAAAGTTTTCAGACACTCACCCCCAGTCACAGATCTAGGTTGAATCCATAATCATTCTTTAACACACTTCACCCCCTCAGTTCAGACCCAGCTATATGTAAATCAGTCTTGACCCTGTGCCTTATGGGAACAGTCCAGCCTGAACTGCCAAGCCATGTCTTCACTGAACCAGAAACAAGCATCCTGGGACCGGTTTCTGGGTAACACCCTTCTTCAGCCAGGCTAGTTTGAATCCAGTGGCAAAGTGAGCAAGGGACCCACATCTGGGCATACCCTGCCAACTTAGGGTGAACAAAGCAAACACAAGGAGATGATGGATGGAGTGCTGAAACTTATCAGACGCTCAGCCCCAGTCACAGATCTGGGTTGAATCCATCATTATTCTTTAGTTCACTTCACCAACTCAGTTCAGACCCAGCTATGTGCAAATCAGTCTTGACCCTGTGCCTTATGGGAAGATTCCAGCCCGAACTGCCAAGTCAGGTCTTCCCTGAACCGGAAACAAGTATCCTTGGGACCGGTTTCTGGGTAACACCCTTCTTCAGCCAGTCTAGCTTGAATCTAGTGGGAAAGTGAGCATGGTACACACGTCTGGGCATACCCTGCCAATTTAGGTGAACAAAGCAAACTCAAGGAGATAATGGATGGAGTGCTGAAACTTTTCAGACACTCAGCCCCAGTCACAGATCTGGGTTGAATCCATCATCATTCTTTAGTTCACTTCACCAACTCTCTTCAGACCCAGCTATATGCACATCAGTCTTGACCCTGTGCCTTATGGGAAGATTCCAGCCCGAACTGCCAAGCCAGGACTTTCCTGAACCGGAAACAAGCATCTTGGGACCGGTTTCTGGGTAACACCCTTCTTCAGCCAGGCTAGCTTGAATCCAGTGGAAAAGGGAGCAAGGGACCCATGTCTGGGCATACCCTGACAACTTAAGGCGAACAAAGCAAACACAAGGAGATGATGGATGGAGTGCTGAAACTTTTCAGACACTCACCCCCAGTCACAGATCTAGGTTGAATCCATAATCATTCTTTAACACACTTCACCCCCTCAGTTCAGACCCAGCTATATGTAAATCAGTCTTGACCCTGTGCCTTATGGGAACAGTCCAGCTTGAACTGCCAAGCCATGTCTTCCCTGAACCGGAAACAAGCATCCAGGGACCGGTTTCTGGGTAACACCCTGCTTCAGCCAGGCTAGCTTGAATCCAGTGGCAAAGTGAGCATGGTACACACGTCTGGGCATACCCTGCCAATTTAGGGTGAACAAAGCAAACTCAAGTAGATAATGGATGGAGTGCTGAAACTTTTCAGACACTCAGCCCCAGTCACAGATCTGGGTTGAATCCATCATCATTCTTTAGTTCACTTCACCAACTCTCTTCAGACCCAGCTATATGCAAATCAGTCTTGACCCTGTGCCTTATGGGAAGATTCCAGCCCGAACTGCCAAGCCAGGACTTTTCTGAACCGGAAACAAGCATCTTGGGAGCGGTTTCTGGGTAACACCCTTCTTCAGCCAGGCTAGCTTGAATCCAGTGGAAAAGTGAGCAAGGGTCCCACGTCTGGGCATACCCTGCCAACTTAGGGCAAACAATGCAAACACAAGGATAAGTTGGATGGAGTTCTGAAACTTTTCAGACACTCACACCCAGTCACAGATCGGGGTTGAATCCATCATCATTGTTTAGCTCACTTCACTACCTTAGTTCAGACCCAGATATATGCAAATCAATCTTGACCCTGTACCTCATGGGAACAGTCGAGCCCAAACTGCCAAGCCAGGTCTTCCCTGAACCGGAAACAAGCATCCTGGGACCGGTTTCTGGGTAACACCCTTCTTCAGCCAGGCTAGCTTGAATCCAGTGGCAAAGTGAGCAAGGGACCCACATCTGGGCATACCCTGCCATCTTAGGGTGAACAAAGCAAACACAAGGAGATGATGGATGGAGTGCTGAAACTTTTCAGACACTCAGCCCCAGTCACAGATCTGGGTTGAATCCATCATTATTCTTTAGTTCACTTGACCAACTCAGTTCAGACCCAGCTATTTGCAAATCAGTCTTGACCCTGTGCCTTATGGGAAGATTCCAGCCTGAACTGCCAAGACAGGTCTTCCCTGAACCGGAAACAAGCATCCTTGGGACCGGTTTCTGGGTAACACCCTTCTTCAGCCTGTCTAGCTTGAATCCAGTGGGAAAGTGAGCATGGTACACACGTCTGGGCATACCCTGCCAATTTAGGGTGAACAAAGCAAACTCAAGGAGATAATGGATGGAGTGCTGAAACTTTTCAGACACTCAGCCCCAGTCACAGATCTGGGTTGAATCCATCATCATTCTTTAGTTCACTTCACCAACTCTCTTCAGACCCAGCTATATGCAAATCAGTCTTGACCCTGTGCCTTATGGGAAGATTCCAGCCCGAACTGCCAAGCCAGGACTTTCCTGAACCGGAAACAAGCATCTTGGGACCGGTTTCTGGGTAACACCCTTCTTCAGCCAGGCTAGCTTGAATCCAGTGGAAAAGGGAGCAAGGGACCCACGTCTGGGCATACCCTGCCAACCTAAGGCGAACAAAGCAAACACAAGGAGATGATGGATGGAGTGCTGAAACTTTTCAGACACTCACCCCCAGTCTCAGATCTGGGTTTAATCCATCATCATTCTTTAGTTCACTCCACCACCTCAGTTCAGACCCAGCTATATGCAAATCAGTCTTGACCCTGTGCCTTATGGGAAGATTCCAGCCCGAACTGCCAAGCCAGGACTTTCCTGAACCGGAAACAAGCATCTTGGGACCGGTTTCTGGGTAACTCCCTTCTTCAGCCAGGCTAGCTTGAATCCAGTGGAAACGTGAGCAAGGGACCCACATCTGGGCATACCCTGCCAACTTAGGGCAAGCAAAGCAAACACAAGGAGATGATGGATGGAGTGCTGGAACTTTTCAGATACTCACCCCAGTCACAGATCTGGGTTGAATCCATCATCATACTTTAGCTCACTTCACCACCTCAGTTCAGACCCAGATAAATGCAAATCAGTCATGACCCTGTGCCTCATGGGAACAGTCCAGCCCGAACTGCCAAGCAAGGTCTTCCCTGAACCGGAAACAAGCATACTGGGACCGGTTTCTGGGTAACACCCTTCCTCAACCAGGCTAGCTTGAATCCAGTGGCAAAGTGAGCAAGGGACCCACATCTGAACATACCCTTCCAACTTAGGGCGAACAAAGCAAACACAAGGAGATGATGGATGGAGAGCTGAAATATTTCAGACACTCACCCCCAGTCACGGATCTGGGTTGAAGCCATCATTATTCTTTAGCACACTTCACCCCCTCAGTTCAGACCCAGTTAAATGCAAATCAGTCTTGACCCTCTGCCTCATGGGAACAGTCCAGCCCGAACTGCCAAGCAAGGTCTTCCCTGAACCGGAAACAAGCATCATGGGACCGGTTTATGGGTAACCCCCTTCCACAGCCAGGCTAGCTTGAATCCAGTGGCAAAGTGAGCAAGGGACCCAACTCTGGGCATACCCTTCCAACTTAGGGCGAACAAAGCAAACACAAGGAGATGATGGATGGATTGCTGAAACATTTCAGACACTCACCCCCAGTCACAGATCTGGGTTGAATCCATCATCATTCTTTAGCTCACTTCAACACTTCAGTTCAGACCCAGCTATATGCAAATCAGTCTTGACCCTGTGCCTCATGGGAACAGTCTAGCCCGAACTGCCAAGCCAGGTCTTCCCTGAACCGGAAACAAGCATCTTGGGACCGGTTTCTGGGTAACACCCTTCTTCAGCCAGGCTAGCTTAAATCCAGTGGAAAAGTGAGCAAGGGTCCCACGTCTGGGCATACCCTGCCAACTTAGGGCGAACAATGCAAACACAAGGATAAGTTGGATGGAGTTCTGAAACTTTTCAGGCACTCACACCCAGTCACAGATCGGGGTTGAATCCATCATCATACTTTAGCTCACTTCACTACCTTAGTTCAGACCCAGATATATGCAAATCAATCTTGACCCTGTACCTCATGGGAACAGTCGAGCCCGAACTGCCAAGCCAGGTCTTCCCTGAACCGGAAACAAGCATCCTGGGACCGGTTTCTGGGTAACACCCTTCTTCAGCCAGCCTAGCTTGAATCCAGTGGCAAAGTGGGCAAAGGACCCATGTCTAGGCATACCCTGCCAACTTAGGGCGCACAAAGCAAACACAAGGAGATGATGGATGGAGTGCTGAAACTTTTCAGACACTCAGCCCCAGTCACAGATCTGGGTTGAATCCATCATCATTCTTTAGTTCACTTCACCAACTCAGTTCAGACCCAGCTATATACAACTCAGTCTTGACCCTGTGCCTTATGGGAAGATTCCAGCCCGAACTGCCAAGCCAGGTCTTCCCTGAACCGGAAACAAGTATCCTGGGACCGGTTTCTGGGTAACACCCTTCTTCAGCCAGGCTAGCTTGAATCCAGTGGCAAAGTGAGCAAGGTACCCATGTCTGGGCATACCCTGCCAACTTAGGACGAACAAACAAAAATAAGGAGATGATTGATGGAGTTCTGAAACTTTTCAGACACTCACACCCAGTCACAGATCGGGGTTGAATCCATCATCATACTTTAGCTCACTTCACTACCTTAGTTCAGACCCAGATATATGCAAATCAATCTTGACCCTGTACCTCATGGGAACAGTCGAGCCCGAACTGCCAAGCCAGGTCTTCCCTGAACCGGAAACAAGCATCCTGGGACCGGTTTCTGGGTAACACCCTTCTTCAGCCAGGCTAGCTTGAATCCAGTGGCAAAGTGGGCAAAGGACCCATGTCTAGGCATACCCTGCCAACTTAGGGCGAACAAAGCAAACACAAGGAGATGATGGATGGAGTGCTGAAACTTTTCAGACACTCAGCCCCAGTCACAGATCTGGGTTGAATCCATCATCATTCTTTAGTTCACTTCACCAACTCAGTTCAGACCCAGCTATATACAACTCAGTCTTGACCCTGTGCCTTATGGGAACAGTCCAGCCTGAACTGCCAAGCCATGTCTTCCCTGAACCAGAAACAAGCATCCTGGGACCGGTTTCTGGGTAACACCCTTCTTCAGCCAGGCTAGTTTGAATCCAGTGGCAAAGTGAGCAAGGGACCCACATCTGGGCATACCCTGCCAACTTAGGGTGAACAAAGCAAACACAAGGAGATGATGGATGGAGTGCTGAAACTTTTCAGACGCTCAGCCCCAGTCACAGATCTGGGTTGAATCCATCATTATTCTTTAGTTCACTTCACCAACTCAGTTCAGACCCAGCTATGTGCAAATCAGTCTTGACCCTGTGCCTTATGGGAAGATTCCAGCCCGAACTGCCAAGCCAGGTCTTCCCTGAACCGGAAACAAGCATCCTTGGGACTGGTTTCTGGGTAACACCCTTCTTCAGCCAGTCTAGCTTGAATCCAGTGGGAAAGTGAGCATGGTACACACGTCTGGGCATACCCTGCCAATTTAGGTGAACAAAGCAAACTCAAGGAGATAATGGATGGAGTGCTGAAACTTTTCAGACACTCAGCCCCAGTCACAGATCTGGGTTGAATCCATCATCATTCTTTAGTTCACTTCACCAACTCTCTTCAGACCCAGCTATATGCACATCAGTCTTGACCCTGTGCCTTATGGGAAGATTCCAGCCCGAACTGCCAAGCCAGGACTTTCCTGAACCGGAAACAAGCATCTTGGGACCGGTTTCTGGGTAACACCCTTCTTCAGCCAGGCTAGCTTGAATCCAGTGGAAAAGGGAGCATGGGACCCATGTCTGGGCATACCCTGACAACTTAAGGCGAACAAAGCAAACACAAGGAGATGATGGATGGAGTGCTGAAACTTTTCAGACACTCACCCCCAGTCTCAGATCTGGGTTTAATCCATCATCATTCTTTAGTTCACTCCTCCACCTAAGTTCAGACCCAGCTATATGCAAATCAGTCTTGACCCTGTGCCTCATGGGAACAGTCTAGCCCGAACTGCCAAGCCAGGTCTTCCCTGAACCGGAAACAAGCATCTTGGGACCGGTTTCTGGGTAACACCCTTCTTCAGCCAGGCTAGCTTGAATCCAGTGGCAAAGTGAGCAAGGTACCCATGTCTGGGCATACCCTGCCAACTTAGGATGAACAAACAAAAATAAGGAGATGATGGATGGAGTGCTGAAACTTTTCAGACACTCACCCCCAGTCACCGATCTGGGTTGAATCCATCATCATTCTTTAGTTCACTTCACCAACTCTCTTCAGACCCAGCTATATGCAAATCAGTCTTGACCCTGTGCCTTATGGGAAGATTCCAGCCCGAACTGCCAAGCCAGGACTTTTCTGAACCGGAAACAAGCATCTTGGGACCGGTTTCTGGGTAACACCCTTCTTCAGCCAGGCTAGCTTGAATCCAGTGGAAAAGTGAGCAAGGGTCCCACGTCTGGGCATACCCTGCCAACTTAGGGCAAACAATGCAAACACAAGGATAAGTTGGATGGAGTTCTGAAACTTTTCAGACACTCACACCCAGTCACAGATCGGGGTTGAATCCATCATCATTGTTTAGCTCACTTACTACCTTAGTTCAGACCCAGATATTGCATATATCTGGGTCTGAACTAAGGTAGTGAAGTGAGCTAAACAATGATGATGGATTGAACCCCGATCTGTGACTGGGTGTGAGTGTCTGAAAAGTTTCAGAACTCCATCCAACTTATCCTTGTGTTTGCATTGTTTGCCCTAAGTTGGCAGGGTATGCCCAGACGTGGGACCCTTGCTCACTTTTTCAATTTTTTTTTGCTCAATCTTGACCCTGTACCTCATGGGAACAGTCGAGCCCAAACTGCCAAGCCAGGTCTTCCCTGAACCGGAAACAAGCATCCTGGGACCGGTTTCTGGGTAACACCCTTCTTCAGCCAGGCTAGCTTGAATCCAATGGCAAAGTGAGCAAGGGACCCACATCTGGGCATACCCTGCCATCTTAGGGTGAACAAAGCAAACACAAGGAGATGATGGATGGAGTGCTGAAACTTTTCAGACACTCAGCCCCAGTCACAGATCTGGGTTGAATCCATCATTATTCTTTAGTTCACTTGACCAACTCAGTTCAGACCCAGCTATTTGCAAATCAGTCTTGACCCTGTGCCTTATGGGAAGATTCCAGCCTGAACTGCCAAGCCAGGTCTTCCCTGAACCGGAAACAAGCATCCTTGGGACCGGTTTCTGGGTAACACCCTTCTTCAGCCTGTCTAGCTTGAATCCAGTGGGAAAGTGAGCATGGTACACGCGTCTGGGCATACCCTGCCAATTTAGGGTGAACAAAGCAAACTCAAGGAGATAATGGATGGAGTGCTGAAACTTTTCAGACACTCAGCCCCAGTCACAGATCTGGGTTGAATCCATCATCATTCTTTAGTTCACTTCACCAACTCTCTTCAGACCCAGCTATATGCAAATCAGTCTTGACCCTGTGCCTTATGGGAAGATTCCAGCCCGAACTGCCAAGCCAGGACTTTCCTGAACCGGAAACAAGCATCTTGGGACCGGTTTCTGGGTAACACCCTTCTTCAGCCAGGCTAGCTTGAATCCAGTGGAAAAGGGAGCAAGGGACCCACGTCTGGGCATACCCTGCCAACCTAAGGCGAACAAAGCAAACACAAGGAGATGATGGATGGAGTGCTGAAACTTTTCAGACACTCACCCCCAGTCTCAGATCTGGGTTTAATCCATCATCATTCTTTAGTTCACTCCACCACCTCAGTTCAGACCCAGCTATATGCAAATCAGTCTTGACCCTGTGCCTTATGGGAAGATTCCAGCCCGAACTGCCAAGCCAGGACTTTCCTGAACCGGAAACAAGCATCTTGGGACCGGTTTCTGGGTAACTCCCTTCTTCAGCCAGGCTAGCTTGAATCCAGTGGAAACGTGAGCAAGGGACCCACATCTGAGCATACCCTGCCAACTTAGGGCAAGCAAAGCAAACACAAGGAGATGATGGATGGAGTGCTGGAACTTTTCAGATACTCACCCCAGTCACAGATCTGGGTTGAATCCATCATCATACTTTAGCTCACTTCACCACCTCAGTTCAGACCCAGATAAATGCAAATCAGTCATGACCCTGTGCCTCATGGGAACAGTCCAGCCCGAACTGCCAAGCAAGGTCTTCCCTGAACCGGAAACAAGCATACTGGGACCGGTTTCTGGGTAACACCCTTCCTCAACCAGGCTAGCTTGAATCCAGAGGCAAAGTGAGCAAGGGACCCACATCTGAACATACCCTTCCAACTTAGGGCGAACAAAGCAAACACAAGGAGATGATGGATGGAGAGCTGAAATATTTCAGACACTCACCCCCAGTCACGGATCTGGGTTGAATCCATCATTATTCTTTAGCACACTTCACCCCCTCAGTTTAGACCCAGTTAAATGCAAATCAGTCTTGACCCTCTGCCTCATGGGAACAGTCCAGCCCGAACTGCCAAGCAAGGTCTTCCCTGAACCGGAAACAAGCATCATGGGACCGGTTTATGGGTAACACCCTTCCTCAGCCAGGCTAGCTTGAATCCAGTGGCAAAGTGAGCAAGGGACCCAACTCTGGGCATACCCTTCCAACTTAGGGCGAACAAAGCAAACACAAGGAGATGATGGATGGATTGCTGAAACATTTCAGACACTCACCCCCAGTCACAGATCTGGGTTGAATCCATCATCATTCTTTAGCTCACTTCACCACTTCAGTTAAGACCCAGCTATATGCAAATCAGTCTTGACCCTGTGCCTCATGGGAACAGTCTAGCCCGAACTGCCAAGCCAGGTCTTCCCTGAACCGGAAACAAGCATCTTGGGACCGGTTTCTGGGTAACACCCTTCTTCAGCCAGGCTAGCTTGAATCCAGTGGAAAAGTGAGCAAGGGTCCCACGTCTGGGCATACCCTGCCAACTTAGGGCGAACAATGCAAACACAAGGATAAGTTGGATGGAGTTCTGAAACTTTTCAGGCACTCACACCCAGTCACAGATCGGGGTTGAATCCATCATCATACTTTAGCTCACTTCACTACCTTAGTTCAGACCCAGATATATGCAAATCAATCTTGACCCTGTACCTCATGGGAACAGTCGAGCCCGAACTGCCAAGCCAGGTCTTCCCTGAACCGGAAACAAGCATCTTGGGACCGGTTTCTGGGTAACACCCTTCTTCAGCCAGGCTAGCTTGAATCCAGTGGCAAAGTGAGCAAGGTACCCATGTCTGGGCATACCCTGCCAACTTAGGATGAACAAACAAAAATAAGGAGATGATGGATGGAGTGCTGAAACTTTTCAGACACTCACCCCCAGTCACAGATCTAGGTTGAATCCATAATCATTCTTTAACACACTTCACCCCCTCAGTTCAGACCCAGCTATATGTAAATCAGTCTTGACCCTGTGCCTTATGGGAACAGTCCAGCCTGAACTGCCAAGCCATGTCTTCCCTGAACCGGAAACAAGCATCCAGGGACCGGTTTCTGGTTAACACCCTGCTTCAGCCAGGCTAGCTTGAATCCAGTGGCAAAGTGAGCATGGTACACACGTCTGGGCATACCCTGCCAATTTAGGGTGAACAAAGCAAACTCAAGTAGATAATGGATGGAGTGCTGAAACTTTTCAGACACTCAGCCCCAGTCACAGATCTGGGTTGAATCCATCATCATTCTTTAGTTCACTTCACCAACTCTCTTCAGACCCAGCTATATGCAAATCAGTCTTGACCCTGTGCCTTATGGGAAGATTCCAGCCCGAACTGCCAAGCCAGGACTTTTCTGAACCGGAAACAAGCATCTTGGGACCGGTTTCTGGGTAACACCCTTCTTCAGCCAGGCTAGCTTGAATCCAGTGGAAAAGTGAGCAAGGGTCCCACGTCTGGGCATACCCTGCCAACTTAGGGCAAACAATGCAAACACAAGGATAAGTTGGATGGAGTTCTGAAACTTTTCAGACACTCACACCCAGTCACAGATCGGGGTTGAATCCATCATCATTGTTTAGCTCACTTCACTACCTTAGTTCAGACCCAGATATATGCAAATCAATCTTGACCCTGTACCTCATGGGAACAGTCGAGCCCAAACTGCCAAGCCAGGTCTTCCCTGAACCGGAAACAAGCATTCTGGGACCGGTTTCTGGGTAACACCCTTCTTCAGCCAGGCTAGCTTGAATCCAGTGGCAAAGTGAGCAAGGGACCCACATCTGGGCATACCCTGCCATCTTAGGGTGAACAAAGCAAACACAAGGAGATGATGGATGGAGTGCTGAAACTTTTCAGACACTCAGCCCCAGTCACAGATCTGGGTTGAATCCATCATTATTCTTTAGTTCACTTGACCAACTCAGTTCAGACCCAGCTATTTGCAAATCAGTCTTGACCCTGTGCCTTATGGGAAGATTCCAGCCTGAACTGCCAAGCCAGGTCTTCCCTGAACCGGAAACAAGCATCCTTGGGACCGGTTTCTGGGTAACACCCTTCTTCAGCCTGTCTAGCTTGAATCCAGTGGGAAAGTGAGCATGGTACACACGTCTGGGCATACCCTGCCAATTTAGGGTGAACAAAGCAAACTCAAGGAGATAATGGATGGAGTGCTGAAACTTTTCAGACACTCAGCCCCAGTCACAGATCTGGGTTGAATCCATCATCATTCTTTAGTTCACTTCACCAACTCTCTTCAGACACAGCTATATGCAAATCAGTCTTGACCCTGTGCCTTATGGGAAGATTCCAGCCCGAACTGCCAAGCCAGGACTTTCCTGAACTGGAAACAAGCATCTTGGGACCGGTTTCTGGGTAACACCCTTCTTCAGCCAGGCTAGCTTGAATCCAGTGGAAAAGGGAGCAAGGGACCCACGTCTGGGCATACCCTGCCAACCTAAGGCGAACAAAGCAAACACAAGGAGATGATGGATGGAGTGCTGAAACTTTTCAGACACTCACCCCCAGTCTCAGATCTGGGTTTAATCCATCATCATTCTTTAGTTCACTCCACCACCTCAGTTCAGACCCAGCTATATGCAAATCAGTCTTGACCCTGTGCCTTATGGGAAGATTCCAGCCCGAACTGCCAAGCCAGGACTTTCCTGAACCGGAAACAAGCATCTTGGGACCGGTTTCTGGGTAACTCCCTTCTTCAGCCAGGCTAGCTTGAATCCAGTGGAAACGTGAGCAAGGGACCCACATCTGGGCATACCCTGCCAACTTAGGGCAAGCAAAGCAAACACAAGGAGATGATGGATGGAGTGCTGGAACTTTTCAGATACTCACCCCAGTCACAGATCTGGGTTGAATCCATCATCATACTTTAGCTCACTTCACCACCTCAGTTCAGACCCAGATAAATGAAAATCAGTCATGACCCTGTGCCTCATGGGAACAGTCCAGCCCGAACTGCCAAGCAAGGTCTTCCCTGAACCGGAAACAAGCATACTGGGACCGGTTTCTGGGTAACACCCTTCCTCAACCAGGCTAGCTTGAATCCAGTGGCAAAGTGAGCAAGGGACCCACATCTGAACATACCCTTCCAACTTAGGGCGAACAAAGCAAACACAAGGAGATGATGGATGGAGAGCTGAAATATTTCAGACACTCACCCCCAGTCACGGATCTGGGTTGAATCCATCATTATTCTTTAGCACACTTCACCCCCTCAGTTCAGACCCAGTTAAATGCAAATCAGTCTTGACCCTCTGCCTCATGGGAACAGTCCAGCCCGAACTGCCAAGCAAGGTCTTCCCTGAACCGGAAACAAGCATCATGGGACCGGTTTATGGGTAACACCCTTCCTCAGCCAGGCTAGCTTGAATCCAGTGGCAAAGTGAGCAAGGGACCCAACTCTGGGCATACCCTTCCAACTTAGGGCGAACAAAGCAAACACAAGGAGATGATGGATGGATTGCTGAAACATTTCAGACACTCACCCCCAGTCACAGATCTGGGTTGAATCCATCATCATTCTTTAGCTCACTTCACCACTTCAGTTCAGACCCAGCTATATGCAAATCAGTCTTGACCCTGTGCCTCATGGGAACAGTCTAGCCCGAACTGCCAAGCCAGGTCTTCCCTGAACCGGAAACAAGCATCTTGGGACCGGTTTCTGGGTAACACCCTTCTTCAGCCAGGCTAGCTTGAATCCAGTGGAAAAGTGAGCAAGGGTCCCACGTCTGGGCATACCCTGCCAACTTAGGGCGAACAATGCAAACACAAGGATAAGTTGGATGGAGTTCTGAAACTTTTCAGGCACTCACACCCAGTCACAGATCGGGGTTGAATCCATCATCATACTTTAGCTCACTTCACTACCTTAGTTCAGACCCAGATATATGCAAATCAATCTTGACCCTGTACCTCATGGGAACAGTCGAGCCCGAACTGCCAAGCCAGGTCTTCCCTGAACCGGAAACAAGCATCCTGGGACCGGTTTCTGGGTAACACCCTTCTTCAGCCAGGCTAGCTTGAATCCAGTGGCAAAGTGGGCAAAGGACCCATGTCTAGGCATACCCTGCCAACTTAGGGCGAACAAAGCAAACACAAGGAGATGATGGATGGAGTGCTGAAACTTTTCAGACACTCAGCCCCAGTCACAGATCTGGGTTGAATCCATCATCATTCTTTAGTTCACTTCACCAACTCAGTTCAGACCCAGCTATATACAACTCAGTCTTGACCCTGTGCCTTATGGGAAGATTCCAGCCCGAACTGCCAAGCCAGGTCTTCCCTGAACCGGAAACAAGTATCCTGGGACCGGTTTCTGGGTAACACCCTTCTTAAGCCAGGCTAGCTTGAATCCAGTGGCAAAGTGAGCAAGGTACCCATGTCTGGGCATACCCTGCCAACTTAGGACGAACAAACAAAAATAAGGAGATGATTGATGGAGTTCTGAAACTTTTCAGACACTCACACCCAGTCACAGATCGGGGTTGAATCCATCATCATACTTTAGCTCACTTCACTACCTTAGTTCAGACCCAGATATATGCAAATCAATCTTGACCCTGTACCTCATGGGAACAGTCGAGCCCGAACTGCCAAACCAGGTCTTCCCTGACCCGGAAACAAGCATCCTGGGACCGGTTTCTGGGTAACACCCTTCTTCAGCCAGGCTAGCTTGAATCCAATGGCAAAGTGGGCAAAGGACCCATGTCTAGGCATACCCTGCCAACTTAGGGCGAACAAAGCAAACACAAGGAGATGATGGATGGAGTGCTGAAACTTTTCAGACACTCAGCCCCAGTCACAGATCTGGGTTGAATCCATCATCATTCTTTAGTTCACTTCACCAACTCAGTTCAGACCCAGCTATATACAACTCAGTCTTGACCCTGTGCCTTATGGGAAGATTCCAGCCCGAACTGCCAAGCCAGGTCTTCCCTGAACCGGAAACAAGTATCCTGGGACCGGTTTCTGGGTAACACCCTTCTTCAGCCAGGCTAGCTTGAATCCAGTGGCAAAGTGAGCAAGGTACCCATGTCTGGGCATACCCTGCCAACTTAGGACGAACAAACAAAAATAAGGAGATGATTGATGGAGTGCTGAAAGTTTTCAGACACTCACCCCCAGTCACAGATCTAGGTTGAATCCATAATCATTCTTTAACACACTTCACCCCCTCAGTTAAGACCCAGCTATATGTAAATCAGTATTGACCCTGTGCCTTATGGGAACAGTCCAGCCTGAACTGCCAAGCCATGTCTTCCCTGAACCAGAAACAAGCATCCTGGGACCGGTTTCTGGGTAACACCCTTCTTCAGCCAGGCTAGTTTGAATCCAGTGGCAAAGTGAGCAAGGGACCCACATCTGGGCATACCCTGCCAACTTAGGGTGAACAAAGCAAACACAAGGAGATGATGGATGGAGTGCTGAAACTTTTCAGACGCTCAGCCCCAGTCACAGATCTGGGTTGAATCCATCATTATTCTTTAGTTCACTTCACCAAATCAGTTCAGACCCAGCTATGTGCAAATCAGTCTTGACCCTGTGCCTTATGGGAAGATTCCAGCCCGAACTGCCAAGCCAGGTCTTCCCTGAACCGGAAACAAGCATCCTTGGGACCGGTTTCTGGGTAACACCCTTCTTCAGCCAGTCTAGCTTGAATCCAGTGGGAAAGTGAGCATGGTACACACGTCTGGGCATACCCTGCCAATTTAGGTGAACAAAGCAAACTCAAGGAGATAATGGATGGAGTGCTGAAACTTTTCAGACACTCAGCCCCAGTCACAGATCTGGGTTGAATCCATCATCATTCTTTAGTTCACTTCACCAACTCTCTTCAGACCCAGCTATATGCACATCAGTCTTGACCCTCTGCTTTATGGGAAGATTCCAGCCCGAACTGCCAAGCCAGGACTTTCCTGAACCGGAAACAAGCATCTTGGGACCGGTTTCTGGGTAACACCCTTCTTCAGCCAGGCTAGCTTGAATCCAGTGGAAAAGGGAGCAAGGGACCCATGTCTGGGCATACCCTGACAACTTAAGGCGAACAAAGCAAACACAAGGAGATGATGGATGGAGTGCTGAAACTTTTCAGACACTCACCCCCAGTCTCAGATCTGGGTTTAATCCATCATCATTCTTTAGTTCACTCCTCCACCTCAGTTCAGACCCAGCTATATGCAAATCAGTCTTGACCCTGTGCCTCATGGGAACAGCCTAGCCCGAACTGCCAAGCCAGGTCTTCCCTGAACCGGAAACAAGCATCTTGGGACCGGTTTCTGGGTAACACCCTTCTTCAGCCAGGCTAGCTTGAATCCAGTGGCAAAGTGAGCAAGGTACCCATGTCTGGGCATACCCTGCCAACTTAGGATGAACAAACAAAAATAAGGAGATGATGGATGGAGTGCTGAAACTTTTCAGACACTCACCCCCAGTAACAGATCTAGGTTGAATCCATAATCATTCTTTAACACACTTCACCCCCTCAGTTCAGACCCAGCTATATGTAAATCAGTCTTGACCCTGTGCCTTATGGGAACAGTCCAGCCTGAACTGCCAAGCCATGTCTTCCCTGAACCGGAAACAAGCATCCAGGGACCGGTTTCTGGGTAACACCCTGCTTCAGCCAGGCTAGCTTGAATCCAGTGGCAAAGTGAGCATGGTACACACGTCTGGGCATACCCTGCCAATTTAGGGTGAACAAAGCAAACTCAAGTAGATAATGGATGGAGTGCTGAAACTTTTCAGACACTCAGCCCCAGTCACAGATCTGGGTTGAATCGATCATCATTCTTTAGTTCACTTCACCAACTCTCTTCAGACCCAGCTATATGCAAATCAGTCTTGACCCTGTGCCTTATGGGAAGATTCCAGCCCGAACTGCCAAGCCAGGACTTTTCTGAACCGGAAACAAGCATCTTGGGACCGGTTTCTGGGTAACACCCTTCTTCAGCCAGGCTAGCTTGAATCCAGTGGAAAAGTGAGCAAGGGTCCCACGTCTGGGCATACCCTGCCAACTTAGGGCAAACAATGCAAACACAAGGATAAGTTGGATGGAGTTCTGAAACTTTTCAGACACTCACACCCAGTCACAGATCGGGGTTGAATCCATCATCATTGTTTAGCTCACTTCACTACCTTAGTTCAGACCCAGATATATGCAAATCAATCTTGACCCTGTACCTCATGGGAACAGTCGAGCCCAAACTGCCAAGCCAGGTCTTCCCTGAACCGGAAACAAGCATCCTGGGACCGGTTTCTGGGTAACACCCTTCTTCAGCCAGGCTAGCTTGAATCCAGTGGCAAAGTGAGCAAGGGACCCACATCTGGGCATACCCTGCCATCTTAGGGTGAACAAAGCAAACACAAGGAGATGATGGATGGAGTGCTGAAACTTTTCAGACACTCAGCCCCAGTCACAGATCTGGGTTGAATCCATCATTATTCTTTAGTTCACTTGACCAACTCAGTTCAGACCCAGCTATTTGCAAATCAGTCTTGACCCTGTGCCTTATGGGAAGATTCCAGCCTGAACTGCCAAGCCAGGTCTTCCCTGAACCGGAAACAAGCATCCTTGGGACCGGTTTCTGGGTAACACCCTTCTTCAGCCTGTCTAGCTTGAATCCAGTGGGAAAGTGAGCATGGTACACACGTCTGGGCATACCCTGCCAATTTAGGGTGAACAAAGCAAACTCAAGGAGATAATGGATGGAGTGCTGAAACTTTTCAGACACTCAGCCCCAGTCACAGATCTGGGTTGAATCCATCATCATTCTTTAGTTCACTTCACCAACTCTCTTCAGACCCAGCTATATGCAAATCAGTCTTGACCCTGTGCCTTATGGGAAGATTCCAGCCCGAACTGCCAAGCCAGGACTTTCCTGAACCGGAAACAAGCATCTTGGGACCGGTTTCTGGGTAACACCCTTCTTCAGCCAGGCTAGCTTGAATCCAGTGGAAAAGGGAGCAAGGGACCCACGTCTGGGCATACCCTGCCAACCTAAGGCGAACAAAGCAAAAACAAGGAGATGATGGATGGAGTGCTGAAACTTTTCAGACACTCACCCCCAGTCTCAGATCTGGGTTTAATCCATCATCATTCTTTAGTTCACTCCACCACCTCAGTTCAGACCCTGCTATATGCAAATCAGTCTTGACCCTGTGCCTCATGGGAACAGTCTAGCCCGAACTGCCAAGCCAGGTCTTCCCTGAACCGGAAACAAGCATCTTGGGACCGGTTTCTGGGTAACACCCTTCTTCAGCCAGGCTAGCTTGAATCCAGTGGCAAAGTGAGCAAGGGTCCCACGTCTGGGCATACCCTGCCAACTTAGGGCGAACAATGCAAACACAAGGATCAGTTGGATGGAGTTCTGAAACTTTTCAGACACTCACACCCAGTCACAGATCGGGGTTGAATCCATCATCATTCTTTAGCTCACTTCACTACCTTAGTTCAGACCCAGATATATGCAAATCAATCTTGACCCTGTACCTCATGGGAACAGTCCAGCCCGAACTGCCAAGCCAGGTCTTCCCTGAACCGGAAACAAGCATCCTGGGACTGGTTTCTGGGTAACACCCTTCTTCAGCCAGGCTAGCTTGAATCCAGTGGCAAAAAGAGCAAGGGACCCACATCTGGGCATACCCTGCCAACTTAGGGTGAACAAAGCAAACACAAGGAGATGGTGGATGGAGTGCTGAAACTTTTCAGACACTCAGCCCCAGTCACAGATCTGGGTTGAATCCATCATCATTCTTTAGTTCACTTCACCAACTCAGTTCAGACCCAGCTATATGCAAATCAGTCTTGACCCTGTGCCTTATAGGAAGATTTCAGCCCGAATTGCCAAGCCAGGTCTTCCCAGAACCGGAAACAAGCATCCTGGGACCGGTTTCTGGGTAACACCCTTTTTCAGCCAGGCTAGCTTGAATCCAGTGGCAAAGTGAGCCAAGGACGCATGTCTGGGCATACCCTGCAAACTTAGGGCGAACAAAGCAAACACAAGGAGATGATGGACGGAGTGCTGAAACTTTTCAGACACTCACCCCCTGTCACAGATCTAGATTGAATCCATCATTATTCTTTAGCACACTTCACCCCCTCAGTTCAGACCCAGTTAAATGCAAATCAGTCATGACCCTCTGCCTCATGGGAACAGTCCAGCTCGAACTGCCATGCCAGGTCTTCCCTGAACCGGAAACAAGCATCCTGGGACCGGTTGCTGGGTAACACCCTTCTTCAGCCAGTCTACCTTGAATCCAGTGGCAAAGTGAGCAAAGGAGCCATGTCTTGGCATACCCTGCCAACTTAGGACGAACAAAGCAAACACAAGGTGATGATGGATGGAGTGCTGAAACTTTTCAGACACTCAGCCCCAGTCACAGATCTGGGTTGAATCCATCATTATTCTTTAGTTCACTTCACCAACTCAGTTCAGACCCAGCTATTTGCAAATCAGTCTTGACCCTGTGCCTTATGGGAAGATTCCAGCCTGAACTGCCAAGCCAGGTCTTCCCTGAACCGGAAACAAGCATCCTTGGGACCGGTTTCTGGGTAACACCCTTCTTCAGCCTGTCTAGCTTGAATCCAGTGGGAAAGTGAGCATGGTACACACGTCTGGGCATACCCTGCCAATTTAGGGTGAACACAGCAAACTCAAGGAGATAATGGATGGAGTGCTGAAACTTTTCAGACACTCAGCCCCAGTCACAGATCTGGGTTGAATCCATCATCATTCTTTAGTTCACTCCACCACCTCAGTTCAGACCCAGCTATATGCAAATCAGTCTTGACCCTGTGCCTCATGGGAACAGTCTAGCCCGAACTGCCAAGCCAGGTCTTCCCTGAACCGGAAACAAGCATCTTGGGACCGGTTTCTGGGTAACACCCTTCTTCAGCCAGGCTAGCTTGAATCCAGTGGAAAAGTGAGCAAGGGTCCCACGTCTGGGCATACCCTGCCAACTTAGGGCGAAAAATGCAAACACAAGGATCAGTTGGATGGAGTTCTGAAACTTTTCAGACACTCACACCCAGTCACAGATCGGGGTTGAATCCATCATCATTCTTTAGCTCACTTCACTACCTTAGTTCAGACCCAGATATATGCAAATCAATCTTGACCCTGTACCTCATGGGAACAGTCGAGCCCGAACTGCCAAGCCAGGTCTTCCCTGAACCGGAAACAAGCATCCTGGGACCGGTGTCTGCGTAACACCCTTCTTCAGGCAGGCTAGCTTGAATCCAGTGGCAAAGTGAGCAAGGGACCCACATCTGGGCATACCCTGCCAACTTAGGGTGAACAAAGCAAACACAAGGAGATGATGTATGGAGTGCTGAAACTTTTCAGACACTCAGCCCCAGTCACAGATCTGGGTTGAATCCATCATCATCCTTTAGTTCACTTCACCAACTCAGTTCAGACCCAACTATATACAAATCAGTCTTGACCCTGTGCCTTATGGGAAGATTCCAGCCTGAACTGCCAAGCCAGGTCTTCCCTGAACCGGAAACAAGTATCCTGGGACCGGTTTCTGGGTAACACCCTTCTTCAGCCAGGCTAGCTTGAATCCAGTGGCAAAGTGAGCAGGGTACCCATGTCTGGGCATACCCTGCCAACTTAGGACAAACAAACAAAAATAAGGAGATGATTGATGGAGTGCTGAAACTTTTCAGACACTCACCCCCAGTCACAGATCTAGGTTGAATCCATAATCATTCTTTCACACACTTCACCCCCTCAGTTCTGACCCAGCTATATGTAAATCAGTCTTGACACTGTGCCTTATGGGAACAGTCCAGCCTGAGCTGCCAAGCCATGTCTTCCTTGAACCGAACACAAGCATCCAGGGACCGGTTTCTGGGTAACACCCTTCTTCAGCCAGGCTAGCTTGAATCCAGTGGCAAAGTGAGCATGGTACACACGTCTGGGCATACCCTGCCAATTTAGGGTGAACAAAGCAAACTCAAGGAGATAATGGATGGAGTGCTGAAACTTTTCAGACACTCAGCCCCAGTCACAGATCTGGGTTGAATCCATCATCATTCTTTCGTTCACTTCACCAACTCTCTTCAGACCCAGATAAATGCAAATCAGTCATGACCCTGTGCCTTATGGGAAGATTCCAGCCCGAACTGCCAAGCCAGGACTTTCCTTAACCGGAAACAAGCATCTTGGGACCGGTTTCTGGGTAACACCCTTCTTCAGCCAGGCTAGCTTGAATCCAGTGGAAAAGGGAGCAAGGGACCCACATCTGGGCATACCCTGCCAACTTAAGGCGAACAAAGCAAACACAAGGAGATGATGGATGGAGTGCTGAAACTTTTCAGACACTCACCCCCAGTCTCAGATCTGGGTTTAATCCATCATCATTCTTTAGTTCACTCCACCACCTCAGTTCAGACCCAGCTATATGCAAATCAGTCTTGACCCTGTACCTCATGGGAACAGTCTAGCCCGAACTGCCAAGCCAGGTCTTCCCTGAACCGGAAACAAGCATCTTGGGACCGGTTTCTGGGTAACACCCTTCTTCAGCCAGGCTAGCTTGAATCCAGTGGAAAAGTGAGCAAGGGTCCCACGTCTGGGCATACCCTGCCAACTTAGGGTGAACAATGCAAACACAAGGATAAGTTGGATGGAGTTCTGAAACTTTTAAGACACTCACACCCAGTCACAGATCGGGGTTGAATCCATCATCATTCTTTAGCTCACTTCACTACCTTAGTTCAGACCCAGATATATGCAAATCAATCTTGACCCTGTACCTCATGGGAACAGTCGAGCCCGAACTGCCAAGCCAGGTCTTCACTGAACCGGAAACAAGCATCCTGGGACCGGTGTCTGGGTAACACCCTTCTTCAGCCAGGCTAGCTTGAATCCAGTGGCAAAGTGAGCAAGGGACCCACATCTGGGCATACCCTGCCAACTTAGGGTGAACAAAGCAAACACAAGGAGATGATGGATGGAGTGCTGAAACTTTTCAGACACTCAGCCCCAGTCACAGATCTGGGTTGAATCCATCATCATTCTTTAGTTCACTTCACCAACTCAGTTCAGACCCAGCTATATGCAAATCAGGCTTGACCCTGTGCCTTATGGGAAGATTCCAGCCCGAACTGCCAAGCCAGGTCTTCCCTGAACCGGAAACAAGCATCCTGGGACTGGTTTCTGGGTAACACCCTTCTTCAGCCAGGCTAGCTTGAATCCACAGGCAAAGTGAGCAAGGGACCCACATCTGGGCATACCCTGCCAACTTAGGGTGAACAAAGCAAACACAAGGAGATGATTGATGGAGTGCCGAAACTTTTCAGACACTCAGCCCCAGTCACAGATCTAGGTTGAATCCATCATCATTCTTTAGTTCACTTCACCAACTCTCTTCAGGCCCAGCTATATGCAAATCAGTCTTGACCCTGTGCCTTATGGGAAGATTCCAGCCCGAACTGCCAAGCCAGGACTTTCCTGAACCAGAAACAAGCATCTTGGGACCGGTTTCTGGGTAACACCCTTCTTTAGCCAGGCTAACTTGAATCCAGTGGAAAAGGGAGCAAGGGACCCACGTCTGGGCATACCCTGCCAGCTTAGGGTGAACAAAGCAAACACAAGGAGATGATGGATGGAGTTCTGAAACTTTTCAGACACTCACCCCCAGTCACAGATCGGGGTTGAATCCATCATCATTCTTTAGCTCAATTCACTACCTCAGTTCAGACCCAGATATATGCAAATCAATCTTGACCCTGTGCCTCATGGGAACAGTCCAGCCTGAACTGCCAAGCCATGTCTTCCCTGACCCGGAAAAAAGCATCCTGGGACCGGTTTCTGGGTAACACCCTTCTTCAGCCAGGCTTGCTTGAATCCAGTGGCAAAGTGAGCAAGGGACCCACATCTGGGCATACCCTGCCAACTTAGGGTGAACAAAGCAAACACAAGGAGATGATGGATGGAGTGCTGAAACTTTTCAGACACTCAGCCCCAGTCACAGATCTGGGTTGAATCCATCATCATTCTTTAGTTCACTTCACCAACTCAGTTCAGACCCAGCTATATACAAATCAGTCTTGACCCTGTGCCTTATGGGAACAGTCCAGCCTGAAATGCCAAGCCATGTCTTCCCTGAACCGGAAACAAGCATCCTGGGACCGGTTTCTGGGTAACACCCTTCTTCAGCCAGTCTAGCTTGAATCCAGTGGGAAAGTGAGCATGGTACACACGTCTGGGCATACCCTGCCAATTTAGGGTGAACAAAGCAAACTCAAGGAGATAATGGATGGAGTGCTTAAACTTTTCAGACACTCAGCCCCAGTCACAGATCTGGGTTGAATCCATCATCATTCTTTAGTTCACTTCACCAACTCTCTTCAGACCCAGCTATATGCAAATCAGTCTTGATCCTGTGCCTTATGGGAAGATTCCAGCCCGAACTGCCAAGCCAGGACTTTCCTGAACCAGAAACAAGCATCTTGGGACCGGTTTCTGTGTAACACCCTTCTTCAGCCAGGCTAGCTTGAATCCAGTGGAAAAGGGAGCAAGGGACCCACGTCTGGGCATACCCTGCCAACTTAAGGCGAACAAAGCAAACACAAGGAGATGATGGATGGAGTGCTGAAACTTTTCAGACACTCACCCCCAGTCTCAGATCTGGGTTTAATCCATCATCATTCTTTAGTTCACTCCACCACCTCAGTTCAGACCCAGCTATATGTAAATCAGTCTTGACCCTGTGCCTTATGGGAACAGTCCAGCCTGAACTGCCAAGCCATGTCTTCCCTGAACCGGAAACAAGCATCCAGGGATCGGTTTCTGGGTAACACCTTTCTTCAGCCAGGCTAGCTTGAATCCAGTGGAAAAGTGAGCAAGGGTCCCACGTCTGGGCATACCCTGCCAACTTAGGGCAAACAATGCAAACACAAGTATAAGTTGGATGGAGTTCTGAAACTTTTCAGACACTCACACCCAGTCACAGATCGGGGTTGAATCCATCATCATTCTTTAGCTCACTTCACTACCTTAGTTCAGACCCAGATATATGCAAATCAATCTTGACCCTGTACCTCATGGGAACAGTCGAGCCCGCACTGCCAAGCCAGGTCTTCCCTGAACCGGAAACAAGCATCCTGGGACCGGTTTCTGGGTAACACCCTTCTTCAGCCAGGCTAGCTTGAATCCAGTGGCAAAGTGAGCAAGGGACCCACATCTGGGCATACCCTGCCAACTTAGGGTGAACAAAGCAAACACAAGGAGATAATGGATCGAGAGCTGAAATATTTCAGACACTCACCCCCAGTCACGGATCTGGGTTGAATCCATCATCTTTCTTTAGTTCACTTCACCAACTCAGTTCAGACCCAGCTATATGCAAATCAGTCTTGACCCTGTGCCTTATGGGAAGATTCCAGCCCGAACTGCCAAGCCAGGTCTTCCCTGAACCAGAAACAAGTATCCTGGGACCGGTTTCTGGGTAACACCCTTCTTCAGCCAGGATAGCTTGAATCCAGTGGCAAAGTGAGCAAGGTAACCATGTCTGGGCATTCCCTGTCAACTTAGGACGAACAAACAAAAATAAGGAGATGATGGATGGAGTGCTGAAACTTTTCAGACACTCACCCCAGTCACAGATCTAGATTGAATCCATAATCATTCTTTAACACACTTCACCCCCTCAGTTCAGACCCAGCTATATGCAAATCAGTCTTGACCTTGTGCCTTATTGGAACAGTCCAGACTGAACTGCCAAGCCATGTCTTCCCTGAACCGAAAACAAGCATCCTGGGATCGGTTTCTGGGTAACACCCTTCTTCAGCCAGGCTAGCTTGAATCCAGTAGCAAAGTGAGTAAGGGACCCACATCTGGGCATACCCTGCCAACTTAGGGTGAACAAAGCAAACACAAGGAGATGACGGATGGAGTGCTGAAACTTTTCAGAAACTCAGCCCCAGTCACAGATCTGGGTTGAATCCATCATCATTCTTTAGTTCACTTCACCAACTCTCTTCAGACCCAGCTATATGCAAATCAGTCTTGACCCTGTGCCTTATGGGAAGATTCCAGCCCGAACTGCCAAGCCAGGACTTTTCTGAACCGGAAACAAGCATCTTGGGACCGGTTTCTGGGTAACACCCTTCTTCAGCCAGGCTAGCTTGAATCCAGTGGAAAAGTGAGCAAGGGTCCCACGTCTGGGCATACCCTGCCAACTTAGGGCAAACAATGCAAACACAAGGATAAGTTGGATGGAGTTCTGAAACTTTTCAGACACTCACACCCAGTCACAGATCAGGGTTGAATCCATCATCATTCTTTAGCTCACTTCACTACCTTAGTTCAGACCCAGATATATGCAAATCAATCTTGACCCTGTACCTCATGGGAACAGTCGAGCCCAAACTTCCAAGCCAGGTCTTCCGTGAACCGGAAACAAGCATCCTGGGACCGGTTTCTGGGTAACACCCTTCTTCAGCCAGGCTAGCTTGAATCCAGTGGCAAAGTGAGCAAGGGACCCACATCCGGGCATACCCTGCCATCTTAGGGTGAACAAAGCAAACACAAGGAGATGATGGATGGAGTGCTGAAACTTTTCAGACACTCAGCCCCAGTCACAGATCTGGGTTGAATCCATCATTATTCTTTAGTTCACTTCACCAACTCAGTTCAGACCCAGCTATTTGCAAATCAGTCTTGACCCTGTGCCTTATGGGAAGATTCCAGCCTGAACTGCCAAGCCAGGTCTTCCCTGAACCGGAAACAAGCATCCTTGGGACCGGTTTCTGGGTAACACCCTTCTTCAGCCTGTCTAGCTTGAATCCAGTGGGAAAGTGAGCATGGTACACACGTCTGGGCATACCCTGCCAATTTAGGGTGAACAAAGCAAACTCAAGGAGATAATGGATGGAGTGCTGAAACTTTTCAGACACTCAGCCCCAGTCACAGATCTGGGTTGAATCCATCATCATTCTTTAGTTCACTTCACCAACTCTCTTCAGACCCAGCTATATGCAAATCAGTCTTGACCCTGTGCCTTATGGGAAGATTCCAGCCCGAACTGCCAAGCCAGGACTTTCCTGCACCGGAAACAAGCATCTTGGGACCGGTTTCTGGGTAACACCCTTCTTCAGCCAGGCTAGCTTGAATCCAGTGGAAAAGGGAGCAAGGGACCCACGTCTGGGCATACCCTGCCAACTTAAGGCGAACAAAGCAAACACAAGGAGATTATGGATGGAGTGCTGAAACTCTTCAGACACTCACCCCCAGTCTCAGATCTGGGTTTAATCCATCATCATTCTTTAGTTCACTCCACCACCTCAGTTCAGACCCAGCTATATGCAAATCAGTCTTGACCCTGTGCCTCATGGGAACAGTCTAGCCCGAACTGCCAAGCCAGGTCTTCCCTGAACCGGAAACAAGCATCTTGGGACCGGTTTCTGGGTAACACCCTTCTTCAGCCAGGCTAGCTTGAATCCAGTGGCAAAGTGAGCAAGGTACCCATGTCTGGGCATACCCTGCCAACTTAGGACGAACAAACAAAAATAAGGAGATGATTGATGGAGTGCTGAAACTTTTCAGACACTCACCCCCAGTCACAGATCTAGGTTGAATCCATAATCATTCTTTAACACACTTCACCCCCTCAGTTCTGACCCAGCTATATGTAAATCAGTCTTGACACTGTGCCTTATGGGAACAGTCCAGCCTGAACTGCCAAGCCATGTCTTCCCTGAACCGGAAACAAGCATCCAGGGACCGGTTTCTGGGTAAAACCCTTCTTCAGCCAGGCTAGCTTGAATCCAGTGGCAAAGTGAGCATGGTACACACGTCTGGGCATACCCTGCCAACTTAGGACGAACAAACAAAAATAAGGAGATGATGGATGGAGTGCTGAAACTTTTCAGACACTCACCCCCAGTCACAGATCTAGGTTGAATCCATAATCATTCTTTAAAAAACTTCACCCCCTCAGTTCAGACCCAGCTATATGCAAATCAGTGTTGACCCTGTGCCTTATGGGAACAGTCCAGCCTGAACTGCCAAGCCATGTCTTCCCTGAACTGGAAACAAGCATCCTGGGACCGGTTTCTGGGTAACACCCTTCTTCAGCCAGGCTAGCTTGAATCCAGTGGCAAAGTGAGCAAGGGACCCACATCTGGGCATACCCTGCCAACTTAGGGTGAACAAAGCAAGCACAAGGAGATGATGGATGGAGTTCTGAAACTTTTCAGACACTCACCCCCAGTCACAGATCGGGGTTTAATCCATCATCATTCTTTAGCTCAATTCACTACCTCAGTTCAGACCCAGATATATGCAAATCAATCTTGACCCTGTGCCTCATGGGAACAGTCCAGCCTGAACTGCCAAGCCATGTCTTCCCTGACCCGGAAAAAAGCATCCTGGGACCGGTTTCTGGGTAACACCCTTCTTCAGCCAGGCTTGCTTGAATCCAGTGGCAAAGTGAGCAAGGGACCCACATCTGGGCATACCCTGCCAACTTAGGGTGAACAAAGCAAACACAAGGAGATGATGGATGGAGTGCTGAAACTTTTCAGACACTCAGCCCCAGTCACAGATCTGGGTTGAATCCATCATCATTCTTTAGTTCACTTCACCAACTCAGTTCAGACCCAGCTATATACAAATCAGTCTTGACCCTGTGCCTTATGGGAACAGTCCAGCCTGAAATGCCAAGCCATGTCTTCCCTGAACCGGAAACAAGCATCCTGGGACCGGTTTCTGGGTAACACCCTTCTTCAGCCAGTCTAGCTTGAATCCAGTGGGAAAGTGAGCATGGTACACACGTCTGGGCATACCCTGCCAATTTAGGGTGAACAAAGCAAACTCAAGGAGATAATGGATGGAGTGCTGAAACTTTTCAGACACTCAGCCCCAGTCACAGATCTGGGTTGAATCCATCATCATTCTTTAGTTCACTTCACCAACTCTCTTCAGACCCAGCTATATGCAAATCAGTCTTGACCCTGTGCCTTATGGGAAGATTCCAGCTCGAACTGCCAAGCCAGGACTTTCCTGAACCGGAAACAAGCATCTTGGGACCGGTTTCTGGGTAACACCCTTCTTCAGCCAGGTTAGCTTGAATCCAGTGGAAAAGGGAGCAAGGGATCCACGTCTGGGCATTCCCTGCCAACTTAGGGTGAACAAAGCAAGCACAAGGAGATGATGGATGGAGTTCTGAAACTTTTCAGACACTCACCCCCAGTCACAGATCGGGGTTTAATCCATCATCATTCTTTAGCTCAATTCACTACCTCAGTTCAGACCCAGATATATGCAAATCATTCTTGACCCTGTGCCTCATGGGAACAGTCCAGCCTGAACTGCCAAGCCATGTCTTCCCTGAACCGGAAACAAGCATCCTGGGACCGGTTTCTGGGTAACTCCCTTCTTCAGCCAGGCTAGCTTGAATCCAGTGGCAAAGTGAGCAAGGGACCCACATCTGGGCATACCCTGCCAACTTAGGGTGAACAAAGCAAACACAAGGAGATGATGGATGGAGTGCTGAAACTTTTCAGACACTCAGCCCCAGTCACAGATCTGGGTTGAATCCATCATCATTCTTTAGTTCACTTCACCAACTCAGTTCCGACCCAGCTATATGCAAATCAGTCTTGACCCTGTGCCTTATGGGAAGATTCCAGCCCGAACTGCCAAGCCAGGTCTTCCCTGAACCGGAAACAAGTATCCAGGGACCGGTTTCTGGGTAACACCCTTCTTCAGCCAGGCTAGCTTGAATTCAGTGGCAATGTGAGCAAGGTACCCATGTCTGGGCATACCCTCCCAACTTAGGACGAACAAACAAAAATAAGGAGATGATGGATGGAGTGCTGAAACTTTTCAGACACTCACCCCCAGTCACAGATCTAGGTTGAATCCATAATCATTCTTTAAAAAACTTCACCCCCTCAGTTCAGACCCAGCTATATGCAAATCAGTGTTGACCCTGTGCCTTATGGGAACAGTCCAGCCTGAACTGCCAAGCCATGTCTTCCCTGAACTGGAAACAAGCATCCTGGGACCGGTTTCTGGGTAACACCCTTCTTCAGCCAGGCTAGCTTGAATCCAGTGGCAAAGTGAGCAAGGGACCCACATCTGGGCATACCCTGCCAACTTAGGGTGAACAAAGCAAACACAAGGAGATGATGGATGGAGTGCTGAAACTTTTCAGACACTCAGCCCCAGTCACAGATCTGGGTTGAATCCATTATTATTCTTTAGTTCACTTCACCAACTCAGTTCAGACCCAGCTATGTGCAAATCAGTCTTGACCCTTTGCCTTATGGGAAGATTCCAGCCTGAACTGCCAAGCCAGGTCTTCCCTGAACCGGAAACAAGCATCCTTGGGACCTGTTTCTGGGTAACACCCTTCTTCAGCCAGACTAGCTTGAATCCAGTGGGAAAGTGAGCAAGGTACACACGTCTGGGCATACCCTGCCAATTTAGGGTGAACAAAGCAAACTCAAGGAGATAATGGATGGCGTGCTGAAACTTTTCAGACACTCAGCCCCAGTCACAGATCTGGGTTGAATCCATCATCATTCTTTAGTTCACTTCACCAACTCTCTTCAGACCCAGCTATATGCAAATCAGTCTTGACCCTGTGCCTTATGGGAAGATTCCAGCTCGAACTGCCAAGCCAGGACTTTCCTGAACCGGAAACAAGCATCTTGGGACCGGTTTCTGGGTAACACCCTTCTTCAGCCAGGTTAGCTTGAATCCAGTGGAAAAGGGAGCAAGGGATCCACGTCTGGGCATTCCCTGCCAACTTAGGGTGAACAAAGCAAGCACAAGGAGATGATGGATGGAGTTCTGAAACTTTTCAGACACTCACCCCCAGTCACAGATCGGGGTTTAATCCATCATCATTCTTTAGCTCAATTCACTACCTCAGTTCAGACCCAGATATATGCAAATCATTCTTGACCCTGTGCCTCATGGGAACAGTCCAGCCTGAACTGCCAAGCCATGTCTTCCCTGAACCGGAAACAAGCATCCTGGGACCGGTTTCTGGGTAACTCCCTTCTTCAGCCAGGCTAGCTTGAATCCAGTGGTAAAGTGAGCAAGGGACCCACATCTGGGCATACCCTGCCAACTTAGGGTGAACAAAGCAAACACAAGGAGATGATGGATGGAGTGCTGAAACTTTTCAGACACTCAGCCCCAGTCACAGATCTGGGTTGAATCCATCATCATTCATTAGTTCACTTAACCAACTCAGTTCAGACCCAGCTATATGCAAATCAGTCTTGACCCTGTGCCTTATGGCAAGATTCCAGCCCGAACTGCCAAGCCAGGTATTCCCTGAACCAGAAACAAGCATCCTGGGACCGGTTTCTGGGTAACACCATTCTTCAGCCAGGCTAGCTTGAATCCAGTGGCAAAGTGAGCAAGGTACCCACGTCTGGGCATACCCTGCCAACTTAGGAGGAACAAAGCAAAAATTAGGAGATGATGGATGGAGTGCTGAAACTTTTCAGACACTCACCCCCAGTCACAGATCTAGGTTAAATCCATCATCATTCTTTAGCACACTTCACCCCCTCAGTTCAGACCCGGCTAAATGCAAATCAGTCTTGACCCTGTGACTTATGGGAAGATTCCAGCCCGAACTGCCAAGCCAGGACTTTCCTGAACCGGAAACAAGCATCTTGGGACCGGTTTCTGGGTAACTCCCTTCTTCAGCCAGGGTAGCTTGAATCCAGTGGAAACGTGAGCAAGGGACCCACATCTGGGCATACCCTGCCAACTTAGGGCAAGCAAAGCAAACACAAGGAGATGATGGATGGAGTGCTGGAACTTTTCAGATACTCACCCCAGTCACAGATCTGGGTTGAATCCATCATCATACTTTAGCTCACTTCACCACCTCAGTTCAGACCCAGATAAATGCAAATCAGTCATGACCCTGTGCCTCATGGGAACAGTCCAGCCCGAACTGCCAAGCAAGGTCTTCCCTGAACCGGAAACAAGCATCCTGGGACCAGTTTCTGGGTAACACCCCTCCTCAGCCAGGCTAGCTTGAATCCAGTGGCAAAGTGAGCAAGGGACCCAACTCTGGGCATACCCTTCCAACTTAGGGCGAACAAAGCAAACACAAGGAGATGATGGATGGATTGCTGAAACATTTCAGACACTCACCCCCAGTCACAGATCTGGGTTGAATCCATCATCATTCTTTAGCTCACTTCACCACCTCAGTTCAGACCCAGCTATATTCAAATCAGTCTTGACCCTGTGCCTCATAGGAACAGTCCAGCCTGAACTGCCAAGTCAGGTCTTCCCTGAACCGGAAACAAACATCCTAGGACCGGTTTCTGGGGAACACCCTTCTTCAGCCAGGCTAGCTTGAATCCAGTGGCAAAGTGAGCAAGGGACCCAGGTCTGGGCATACCCTGCCAACTTAAGGCGAACAAAGCAAACACAAGGAGATGATGGATGGAGTGCCGAAACTTTTCAGACACTCACCCCCAGTCTCAGATCTGGGTTGAATCCATCATCATTCTTTCGTTCACTCCACCACCTCAGTTCAGACCCAGCTATATGCAAATCAGTCTTGACCCTGTGCCTCATGGGAACAGTCTAGCCCAAACTGCCAAGCCAGGTCTTCCCAGAACCGGAAACAAGCATCTTGGGACCGGTTTCTGTGTAACACCCTTCTTCAGTCAGGCTAGCTTGAATCCAGTGGAAAAGTGAGCAAGGGTCCCACGTCTGGGCATACCCTGCCAACTTAGGGCAAACAATGCAAACACAAGGATAAGTTGGATGGAGTTCTGAAACTTTTCAGACACTCACACCCAGTCACAGATCGGGGTTGAATCCATCATCATTCTTTAGCTCACTTCACTACCTTAGCTCAGACCCAGATATATGCAAATCAATCTTGACCCTGTACCTCATGGGAACAGTCGAGCCCGAACTGCCCAGCCAGGTCTTCCCTGAACCGGAAACAAGCATCCTGGGACCGGTTTCTGGGTAATACCCTTCTTCAGCCAGGCTAGCTTGAATCCAGTGGCAAAGTGAGCAAGGGACCCACATCTGGGCATACCCTGCCAACTTACGGTGAACAAAGCAAACACAAGGAGATGATGGATGGAGTGCTGAAACTTTTCAGACACTCAGCCCCTGTCACAGATCTGGGTTGAATCCATCATCATTCTTTAGTTCACTTCACCAACTCAGTTCAGACCCAGCTATATGCAAATCAGTCTTGACCCTGTGCCTTATGGGAAGATTCCAGCCCGAACTGCCAAGCCAGGTCTTCCCTGAACCGGAAACAAGTATCCAGGGACCGGTTTCTGGGGAACACCCTTCTTCAGCCAGGCTAGCTTGAATTCAGTGGCAATGTGAGCAAGGTACCCATGTCTGGGCATACCCTGCCAACTTAGGACGAACAAACAAAAATAAGGAGATGATGGATGGAGTGCTGAAACTTTTCAGACACTCACCCCCAGTCACAGATCTAGGTTGAATCCATAATCATTCTTTAAAAAACTTCACCCCCTCAGTTCAGACCCAGCTATATGCAAATCAGTGTTGACCCTGTGCCTTATGGGAACAGTCCAGCCTGAACTGCCAAGCCATGTCTTCCCTGAACTGGAAACAAGCATCCTGGGACCGGTTTCTGGGTAACACCCTTCTTCAGCCAGGCTAGCTTGAATCCAGTGGCAAAGTGAGCAAGGGACCCACATCTGGGCATACCCTGCCAACTTAGGGTGAACAAAGCAAACACAAGGAGATGATGGATGGAGTGCTGAAACTTTTCAGACACTCAGCCCCAGTCACAGATCTGGGTTGAATCCATTATTATTCTTTAGTTCACTTCACCAACTCAGTTCAGACCCAGCTATGTGCAAATCAGTCTTGACCCTGTGCCTTATGGGAAGATTCAGCCTGAACTGCCAAGCCATGTCTTCCCTGAACTGGAAACAAGCATCCTTGGGACCTGTTTCTGGGTAACACCCTTCTTCAGCCAGGCTAGCTTGAATCCAGTGGGAAAGTGAGCAAGGTACACACGTCTGGGCATACCCTGCCAATTTAGGGTGAACAAAGCAAACTCAAGGAGATAATGGATGGAGTGCTGAAACTTTTCAGACACTCAGCCCCAGTCACAGATCTGGGTTGAATCCATCATCATTCTTTAGTTCACTTCACCAACTCTCTTCAGACCCAGCTATATGCAAATCAGTCTTGACCCTGTGCCTTATGGGAAGATTCCAGCTCGAACTGCCAAGCCAGGACTTTCCTGAACCGGAAACAAGCATCTTGGGACCGGTTTCTGGGTAACACCCTTCTTCAGCCAGGTTAGCTTGAATCCAGTGGAAAAGGGAGCAAGGGATCCACGTCTGGGCATTCCCTGCCAACTTAGGGTGAACAAAGCAAGCACAAGGAGATAATGGATGGAGTTCTGAAACTTTTCAGACACTCACCCCCAGTCACAGATCGGGGTTTAATCCATCATCATTCTTTAGCTCAATTCACTACCTCAGTTCAGACCCAGATATATGCAAATCATTCTTGACCCTGTGCCTCATGGGAACAGTCCAGCCTGAACTGCCAAGCCATGTCTTCCCTGAACCGGAAACAAGCATCCTGGGACCGGTTTCTGGGTAACTCCCTTCTTCAGCCAGGCTAGCTTGAATCCAGTGGCAAAGTGAGCAAGGGACCCACATCTGGGCATACCCTGCCAACTTAGGGTGAACAAAGCAAACACAAGGAGATGATGGATGGGGTGCTGAAACTTTTCAGACACTCAGCCCCAGTCACAGATCTGGGTTGAATCCATCATCATTCATTAGTTCACTTAACCAACTCAGTTCAGACCCAGCTATATGCAAATCAGTCTTGACCCTGTGCCTTATGGCAAGATTCCAGCCTGAACTGCCAAGCCAGGTATTCCCTGAACCAGAAACAAGCATCCTGGGACCGGTTTCTGGGTAACACCCTTCTTCAGCCAGGCTAGCTTGAATCCAGTGGCAAAGTGAGCAAGGTACCCACGTCTGGGCATACCCTGCCAACTTAGGAGGAACAAAGCAAAAATTAGGAGATGATGGATGGAGTGCTGAAACTTTTCAGACACTCACCCCCAGTCACAGATCTAGGTTAAATCCATCATCATTCTTTAGCACACTTCACCCCCTCAGTTCAGACCCGGCTAAATGCAAATCAGTCTTGACCCTGTGCCTTATGGGAAGATTCCAGCCCGAACTGCCAAGCCAGGACTTTCCTGAACCGGAAACAAGCATCTTGGGACCGGTTTCTGGGTAACTCCCTTCTTCAGCCAGGCTAGCTTGAATCCAGTGGAAACGTGAGCAAGGGACCCACATCTGGGCATACCCTGCCAACTTAGGGCAAGCAAAGCAAACACAAGGAGATGATGGATGGAGTGCTGGAACTTTTCAGATACTCACCCCAGTCACAGATCTGGGTTGAATCCATCATCATACTCTAGCTCACTTCACCACCTCAGTTCAGACCCAGATAAATGCAAATCAGTCATGACCCTGTGCCTCATGGGAACAGTCCAGCCCGAACTGCCAAGCAAGGTCTTCCCTGAACCGGAAACAAGCATCCTGGGACCGGTTTCTGGGTAACACCCTTCCTCAGCCAGGCTAGCTTGAATCCAGTGGCAAAGTGAGCAAGGGACCCAACTCTGGGCATACCCTTCCAACTTAGGGCGAACAAAGCAAACACAAGGAGATGATGGATGGATTGCTGAAACATTTCAGACACTCACCCCCAGTCACAGATCTGGGTTGAATCCATCATCATTCTTTAGCTCACTTCACCACCTCAGTTCAGACCCAGCTATATTCAAATCAGTCTTGACCCTGTGCCTCATAGGAACAGTCCAGCCTGAACTGCCAAGTCAGGTCTTCCCTGAACCGGAAACAAACATCCTAGGACCGGTTTCTGGGGAACACCCTTATTCAGCCAGGCTAGCTTGAATCCAGTGGCAAAGTGAGCAAGGGACCCAGGTCTGGGCATACCCTGCCAACTTAAGGCGAACAAAGCAAACACAAGGAGATGATGGATGGAGTGCTGAAACTTTTCAGACACTCACCCCCAGTCTCAGATCTGGGTTGAATCCATCATCATTCTTTCGTTCACTCCACCACCTCAGTTCAGACCCAGCTATCTGCAAATCAGTCTTGACCCTGTGCCTCATGGGAACAGTCTAGCCCGAACTGCCAAGCCAGGTCTTCCCTGAACCGGAAACAAGCATCGTGGGACCGGTTTCTGTGTAACACCCTTCTTCAGCCAGGCTAGCTTGAATCCAGTGGAAAAGTGAGCAAGGGTCCCACGTCTGGGCATACCCTGCCAACTTAGGGCGAACAATGCAAACACAAGGATAAGTTGAATGGAGTTCTGAAACTTTTCAGACACTCACACCCAGTCACTGATCAGGGTTGAATCCATCATCATTCTTTAGCTCACTTCACTACCTTAGCTCAGACCCAGATATATGCAAATCAATCTTGACCCTGTACCTCATGGGAACAGTCGAGCCCGAACTGCCAAGCCAGGTCTTCCCTGAACCGGAAACAAGCATCCTGGGACCGGTTTCTGGGTAACACCCTTTTTCAGCCAGGCTATCTTGAATCCAGTGGCAAAGTGAGCAAGGGACCCACATCTGGGCATACCCTGCCAACTTAGGGTGAACAAAGCAAACACAAGGAGATGATGGATGGAGTGCTGAAACTTTTCAGACACTCAGCCCCAGTCACAGATCTGGGTTGAATCCATCATCATTCTTTTGTTCACTTCACCAACTCAGTTCAGACCCAGCTATATGCAAATCAGTCTTGACCCTGTGCCTTATGGGAAGATTCCAGCCCGAACTGCCAAGCCAGGTCTTCCCTGAACCGGAAACAAGTATCCTGGGACCGGTTTCTGGGTAACACCCTTCTTCAGCCAGGCTAGCTTGAATCCAGTGGCAATGTGAGCAAGGTACCCATGTCTGGGCATACCCTGCCAACTTAGGACGAACAAACAAAAATAAGGAGATGATGGATGGAGTGCTGAAACTTTTCAGACACTCACCCCCAGTCACAGATCTAGGTTGAATCCATAATCATTCTTTAACACACTTCACCCCCTCAGTTCAGACCCAGCTATATGCAAATCAGTCTTGACCCTGTGCCTTATGGGAAGATTCCAGCCCGAACTGCCAAGCCAGGTCTTCACAGAACCGGAAACAAGCATCCTGGGACCGGTTTCTGGGTAACACCCTTCTTCAGCCACGCTAGCTTGAATCCAGTGGCAAAGTGAGCAAAGGACGCATGTCTGGGCATACCCTTCCAACTTAGGGCGAGCAAAGCAAACACAAGGAGATGATGGATGGAGTGCTGGAACTTTTCAGACACTCACCCCAGTCACAGATCTGGGTTGAATCCATCATCATACTTTAGCTCACTTCACAACCTCAGTTAAGACCCAGATAAATGCAAATCAGTCATGACCCTGTGCCTCATGGGAACAGTCCAGCCCGAACTGCCAAGCAAGGTCTTCCCTGAACCGGAAACAAGCATCCTGGGACCGGTTTCTGGGTAACCCCCTTCCTCAGCCAGGCTAGCTTGAATCCAGTGGCAAAGTGAGCAAGGGACCCAACTCTGGGCATACCCTTCCAACTTAGGGCGAACAGAGCAAACACAAGGAGATGATGGATGGATTGCTGAAACATTTCAGACACTCACCCCCAGTCACAGATCTGGGTTGAATCCATCATCATTCTTTAGCTCACTTCACCACCTCAGTTCAGACCCAGCTATATTCAAATCAGTCTTGACCCTGTGCCTCATAGGAACAGTCCAGCCTGAACTGCCAAGTCAGGTCTTCCCTGAACCGGAAACAAACATCCTAGGACCGGTTTCTGGGGAACACCCTTCTTCAGCCAGGCTAGCTTGAATCCAGTGGCAAAGTGAGCAAGGGACCCAGGTCTGGGCATACCCTGCCAACTTAAGGCGAACAAAGCAAACACAAGGAGATGATGGATGGAGTGCTGAAACTTTTCAGACACTCACCCCCAGTCTCAGATCTTGGTTGAATCCATCATTATTCTTTAGCACCCCTTCACCCCCTCAGTTCAGACCCAGGTAAATACAAATCAGTCTTGACCCTCTGGATCATGGGAACAGTCCAGCACGAACTGCCAAGCCAGGTCTTCCCTGAACCGGAAACAAGCATCCTGGGACCGGTTTCTGGGTAACACCCTTCTTCAGCCAGGCTAGCTTGAATCCAGTGGCAAAGTGAGTAAGGGACCCACATCTGGGCATACCCTGCCAACTTAGGGTGAACAAAGCAAACACAAGGAGATGATGGATGGAGTGCTGAAACTTTTCAGACACTCAGCCCCAGTCACAGATCTGGGTTGAATCCATCATCATACTTTAGCTCACTTCACCACCTCAGTTCAGACCCAGATAAATGCAAATCAGTCATGACCCTGTGCCTCATGGGAACAGTCCAGCCCGAACTGCCAAGCAAGGTCTTCCCTGAACCGGAAACAAGCATCCTGGGACCGGTTTCTGGGTAACACCCTTCCTCAGCCAGGCTAGCTTGAATCCAGTGGCAAAGTGAGCAAGGGACCTAACTCTGGGCATACCCTTCCAACTTAGGGCGAACAAAGCAAACACAAGGAGATGATGGATGGATTGCTGAAACATTTCAGACACTCACCCCCAGTCACAGATCTGGGTTGAAATCATCATCATTCTTTAGCTCAATTCACCACCTAAGTTCAGACCCAGCTATATTCAAACCAGTCTTGACCCTGTGCCTCATAGGAACAGTCCAGCCTGAACTGCCAAGTCAGGTCTTCCCTGAACCGGAAACAAACATCCTAGGACCGGTTTCTGGGGAACACCCTTCTTCAGCCAGGCTAGCTTGAATCCAGTGGCAAAGTGAGCAAGGGACCCAGGTCTGGGCATACCCTGCCAACTTAAGGCGAACAAAGCAAACACAAGGAGATGATGGATGGAGTGCTGAAACTTTTCAGACACTCACCCCCAGTCTCAGATCTGGGTTGAATCCATCATCATTCTTTCGTTCACTCCACCACCTCAGTTCAGACCCAGCTATATGCAAATCAGTCTTGACCCTGTGCCTCATGGGAACAGTCTAGCCCGAACTGCCAAGCCAGGTCTTCCCTGAACCGGAAACAAGCATCTTGGGACCGGTTTCTGTGTAACACCCTTCTTCAGTCAGGCTAGCTTGAATCCAGTGGAAAAGTGAGCAAGGGTCCCACGTCTGGGCATACCCTGCCAACTTAGGGCAAACAATGCAAACACAAGGAGAAGTTGGATGGAGTTCTGAAACTTTTCAGACACTCAGCCCCATTCACAGATCTGGGTTGAATCCATCATCATTCATTAGTTCACTTAACCAACTCAGTTCAGACCCAGCTATATGCAAATCAGTCTTGACCCTGTGCCTTATGGGAAGATTCCAGCCCGAACTGCCAAGCCAGGTCTTCCCTGAACCGGAAACAAGTATCCAGGGACCGGTTTCTGGGTAACACCCTTCTTCAGCCAGGCTAGCTTGAATTCAGTGGCAATGTGAGCAAGGTACCCATGTCTGGGCATACCCTGCCAACTTAGGACGAACAAACAAAAATAAGGAGATGATGGATGGAGTGCTGAAACTTTTCAGACAATCACCCCCAGTCACAGATCTAGGTTGAATCCATAATCATTCTTTAAAAAACTTCACCCCCTCAGTTCAGACCCAGCTATATGCAAATCAGTGTTGACCCTGTGCCTTATGGGAACAGTCCAGCCTGAACTGCCAAGCCATGTCTTCCCTGAACTGGAAACAAGCATCCTGGGACCGGTTTCTGGGTAACACCCTTCTTCAGCCAGGCTAGCTTGAATCCAGTGGCAAAGTGAGCAAGGGACCCACATCTGGGCATACCCTGCCAACTTAGGGTGAACAAAGCAAACACAAGGAGATGATGGATGGAGTGCTGAAACTTTTCAGACACTCAGCCCCAGTCACAGATCTGGGTTGAATCCATTATTATTCTTTAGTTCACTTCACCAACTCAGTTCAGACCCAGCTATGTGCAAATCAGTCTTGACCCTGTGCCTTATGGGAAGATTCCAGCCTGAACTGCCAAGCCAGGTCTTCCCTGAACCGGAAACAAGCATCCTTGGGACCTGTTTCTGGGTAACACCCTTCTTCAGCCAGACTAGCTTGAATCCAGTGGGAAAGTGAGCAAGGTACACACGTCTGGGCATACCCTGCCAATTTAGGGTGAACAAAGCAAACTCAAGGAGATAATGGATGGAGTGCTGAAACTTTTCAGACACTCAGCCCCAGTCACAGATCTGGGTTGAATCCATCATCATTCTTTAGTTCACTTCACCAACTCTCTTCAGACCCAGCTATATGCAAATCAGTCTTGACCCTGTGCCTTATGGGAAGATTCCAGCTCGAACTGCCAAGCCAGGACTTTCCTGAACCGGAAACAAGCATCTTGGGACCGGTTTCTGGGTAACACCCTTCTTCAGCCAGGTTAGCTTGAATCCAGTGGAAAAGGGAGCAAGGGATCCACGTCTGGGCATTCCCTGCCAACTTAGGGTGAACAAAGCAAGCACAAGGAGATGATGGATGGAGTTCTGAAACTTTTCAGACACTCACCCCCAGTCACAGATCGGGGTTTAATCCATCATCATTCTTTAGCTCAATTCACTACCTCAGTTCAGACCCAGATATATGCAAATCATTCTTGACCCTGTGCCTCATGGGAACAGTCCAGCCTGAACTGCCAAGCCATGTCTTCCCTGAACCGGAAACAAGCATCCTGGGACCGGTTTCTGGGTAACTCCCTTCTTCAGCCAGGCTAGCTTGAATCCAGTGGCAAAGTGAGCAAGGGACCCACATCTGGGCATACCCTGCCAACTTAGGGTGAACAAAGCAAACACAAGGAGATGATGGATGGAGTGCTGAAACTTTTCAGACACTCAGCCCCAGTCACAGATCTGGGTTGAATCCATCATCATTCATTAGTTCACTTAACCAACTCAGTTCAGACCCAGCTATATGCAAATCAGTCTTGACCCTGTGCCTTATGGCAAGATTCCAGCCCGAACTGCCAAGCCAGGTATTCCCTGAACCAGAAACAAGCATCCTGGGACCGGTTTCTGGGTAACACCCTTCTTCAGCCAGGCTAGCTTGAATCCAGTGGCAAAGTGAGCAAGGTACCCACGTCTGGGCATACCCTGCCAACTTAGGAGGAACAAAGCAAAAATTAGGAGATGATGGATGGAGTGCTGAAACTTTTCAGACACTCACCCCCAGTCACAGATCTAGGTTAAATCCATCATCATTCTTTAGCACACTTCACCCCCTCAGTTCAGACCCGGCTAAATGCAAATCAGTCTTGACCATGTGCCTTATGGGAAGATTCCAGCCCGAACTGCCAAGCCAGGACTTTCCTGAACCGGAAACAAGCATCTTGGGGCCGGTTTCTGGGTAACTCCCTTCTTCAGCCAGGCTAGCTTGAATCCAGTGGAAACGTGAGCAAGGGACCCACATCTGGGCATACCCTGCCAACTTAGGGCAAGCAAAGCAAACACAAGGAGATGATGGATGGAGTGCTGGAACCTTTCAGATACTCACCCCAGTCACAGATCTGGGTTGAATCCATCATCATACTTTAGCTCACTTCACCACCTCAGTTCAGACCCAGCTATATTCAAATCAGTCTTGACCCTGTGCCTCATAGGAACAGTCCAGCCTGAACTGCCAAGTCAGGTCTTCCCTGAACCGGAAACAAACATCCTAGGACCGGTTTCTGGGGAACACCCTTCTTCAGCCAGGCTAGCTTGAATCCAGTGGCAAAGTGAGCAAGGCACCCAGGTCTGGGCATACCCTGCCAACTTAAGGCGAACAAAGCAAACACAAGGAGATGATGGATGGAGTGCTGAAACTTTTCAGACACTCACCCCCAGTCTCAGATCTGGGTTGAATCCATCATCATTCTTTCGTTCACTCCACCACCTCAGTTCAGACCCAGCTATCTGCAAATCAGTCTTGACCCTGTGCCTCATGGGAACAGTCTAGCCCGAACTGCCAAGCCAGGTCTTCCCTGAACCGGAAACAAGCATCGTGGGACCGGTTTCTGTGTAACACCCTTCTTCAGCCAGGCTAGCTTGAATCCAGTGGAAAAGTGAGCAAGGGTCCCACGTCTGGGCATACCCTGCCAACTTAGGGCGAACAATGCAAACACAAGGATAAGTTGGATGGAGTTCTGAAACTTTTCAGACACTCACCCCCAGTCACAGATCTAGGTTGAATCCATAATCATTCTTTAAAAAACTTCACCCCCTCAGTTCAGACCCAGCTATATGCAAATCAGTGTTGACCCTGTGCCTTATGGGAACAGTCCAGCCTGAACTGCCAAGCCATGTCTTCCCTGAACTGGAAACAAGCATCCTGGGACCGGTTTCTGGGTAACACCCTTCTTCAGCCAGGCTAGCTTTAATCCAGTGGCAAAGTGAGCAAGGGACCCACATCTGGGCATACCCTGCCAACTTAGGGTGAACAAAGCAAACACAAGGAGATGATGGATGGAGTGCTGAAACTTTTCAGACACTCAGCCCCAGTCACAGATCTGGGTTGAATCCATTATTATTCTTTAGTTCACTTCACCAACTCAGTTCAGACCCAGCTATGTGCAAATCAGTCTTGACCCTGTGCCTTATGGGAAGATTCCAGCCTGAACTGCCAAGCCAGGTCTCCCCTGAACCGGAAACAAGCATCCTTGGGACCTGTTTCTGGGTAACACCCTTCTTCAGCCAGGCTAGCTTGAATCCAGTGGGAAAGTGAGCAAGGTACACACGTCTGGGCATACCCTGCCAATTTAGGGTGAACAAAGCAAACTCAAGGAGATAATGGATGGAGTGCTGAAACTTTTCAGACACTCAGCCCCAGTCACAGATCTGGGTTGAATCCATCATCATTCTTTAGTTCACTTCACCAACTCCCTTCAGACCCAGCTATATGCAAATCAGTCTTGACCCTGTGCCTTATGAGAAGATTCCAGCTCGAACTGCCAAGCCAGGACTTTCCTGAACCGGAAACAAGCATCTTGGGACCGGTTTCTGGGTAACACCCTTCTTCAGCCAGGTTAGCTTGAATCCAGTGGAAAAGGGAGCAAGGGATCCACGTCTGGGCATTCCCTGCCAACTTAGGGTGAACAAAGCAAGCACAAGGAGATGATGGATGGAGTTCTGAAACTTTTCAGACACTCACCCCCAGTCACAGATCGGGGTTTAATCCATCATCATTCTTTAGCTCAATTCACTACCTCAGTTCAGACCCAGATATATGCAAATCATTCTTGACCCTTTGCCTCATGGGAACAGTCCAGCCTGAACTGCCAAGCCTTGTCTTCCCTGAACCGGAAACAAGCATCCTGGGACCGGTTTCTGGGTAACTCCCTTCTTCAGCCAGGCTAGCTTGAATCCAGTGGCAAAGTGAGCAAGGGACCCACATCTGGGCATACCCTGCCAACTTAGGGTGAACAAAGCAAACACAAGGAGATGATGGATGGAGTGCTGAAACTTTTCAGACACTCAGCCCCAGTCACAGATCTGGGTTGAATCCATCATCATTCATTAGTTCACTTAACCAACTCAGTTCAGACCCAGCTATATGCAAATCAGTCTTGACCCTGTGCCTTATGGCAAGATTCCAGCCCGAACTGCCAAGCCAGGTATTCCCTGAACCAGAAACAAGCATCCTGGGACCGGTTTCTGGGTAACACCCTTCTTCAGCCATGCTAGCTCGAATCCAGTGGCAAAGTGAGGAAGGTACCCACGTCTGGGCATACCCTGCCAACTTAGGAGGAACAAAGCAAAAATTAGGAGATGATGGATGGAGTGCTGAAACTTTTCAGACACTCACCCCCAGTCACAGATCTAGGTTAAATCCATCATCATTCTTTAGCACACTTCACCCCCTCAGTTCAGACCCGGCTAAATGCAAATCAGTCTTGACCCTGTGCCTTATGGGAAGATTCCAGCCCAAACTGCCAAGCCAGGACTTTCCTGAACCGGAAACAAGCATCTTGGGACCGGTTTCTGGGTAACTCCCTTCTTCAGCCAGGATAGCTTGAATCCAGTGGAAACGTGAGCAAGGGACCCACATCTGGGCATACCCTGCCAACTTAGGGCAAGCAAAGCAAACACAAGGAGATGATGGATGGAGTGCTGGAACTTTTCAGATACTCACCCCAGTCACAGATCTGGGTTGAATCCATCATCATACTTTAGCTCAGTTCACCACCTCAGTTCAGACCCAGATAAATGCAAATCAGTCATGAACCTGTGCCTCATGGGAACAGTCCAGCCCGAACTGCCAAGCAAGGTCTTCCCTGAACCGGAAACAAGCATCCTGGGACCGGTTTCTGGGTAACACCCTTCCTCAGCCAGGCTAGCTTGAATCCAGTGGCAAAGTGAGCAAGGGACCCAACTCTGGGCATACCCTTCCAACTTAGGGCGAACAAAGCAAACACAAGGAGATGATGGATGGATTGCTGAAACTTTTCAGACACTCACCCCCAGTCACAGATCTGGGTTGAATCCATCATCATTCTTTTGTTCACTTCACCAACTCAGTTCAGACCCAGCTATATTCAAATCAGTCTTGACCCTGTGCCTCATAGGAACAGTCCAGCCTGAACTGCCAAGCCAGGTCTTCCCTGAACCGGAAACAAGTATCCTGGGACCGGTTTCTGGGTAACACCCTTCTTCAGCCAGGCTAGCTTGAATCCAGTGGCAATGTGAGCAAGGTACCCATGTCTGGGCATACCCTGCCAACTTAGGACGAACAAACAAAAATAAGGAGATGATGGATGGTGTGCTGAAACTTTTCAGACACTCACCCCCAGTCACAGATCTAGGTTGAATCCATAATCATTCTTTAACACACTTCACCCCCTCAGTTCAGACCCAGCTATATTCAAATCAGTATTGACCCTGTGCCTCATAGGAACAGTCCAGCCTGAACTGCCAAGTCAGGTCTTCCCTGAACCGGAAACAAACATCCTAGGACCGGTTTCTGGGGAACACCCTTCTTCAGCCAGGCTAGCTTGAATCCAGTGGCAAAGTGAGCAAGGGACCCAGGTCTGGGCATACCCTGGCAACTTAAGGCGAACAAAGCAAACACAAGGAGATGATGGATGGAGTGCTGAAACTTTTCAGACACTCACCCCCAGTCTCAGATCTGGGTTGAATCCATCATTATTCTTTAGCACACTTCACCCCCTCAGCTCAGACCCAGGTAAATACAAATCAGTCTTGACCCTCTGGATCATGGGAACAGTCCAGCACGAACTGCCAAGCCAGGTCTTCCCTGAACCGGAAACAAGCATCCTGTGACCGGTTTCTGGGTAACACCCTTCTTCAGCCAGGCTAGCTTGAATCCAGTGGCAAAGTGAGTAAGGGACCCACATCTGGGCATACCCTGCCAACTTAGGGTGAACAAAGCAAACACAAGGAGATGATGGATGGAGTGCTGAAACTTTTCAGACACTCAGCCCCAGTCACAGATCTGGGTTGAATCCATCATCATTCTTTAGTTCACTTCACCAACTCAGTTCAGACCCAGCTATATGCAAATCAGTCTTGACCCTGTGGCTTATGGGAAGATTCCAGCCCGAACTGCCAAGCCAGGTCTTCCCAGAACCGGAAACAAGCATCCTGGGACCGGTTTCTGGGTAACACCCTTCTTCAGCCAGGCTAGCTTGAATCCAGTGGCAAAGTGAGCAAAGGACGCATGTCTGGGCATACCCTGCCAACTTAGGGCGTGCAAAGCAAACACAAGGAGATGATGGATGGAGTGCTGGAACTTTTCAGACACTCACCCCAGTCACAGATCTGGGTTGAATCCATCATCATACTTTAGCTCACTTCACCACCACAGTTCAGACCCAGATAAATGCAAATCAGTCATGACCCTGTGCCTCATGGGAACAGTCCAGCCCGAACTGCCAAGCAAGGTCTTCCCTGAACCGGAAACAAGCATCCTGGGACCGGTTTCTGGGTAACACCCTTCCTCAGCCAGGCTAGCTTCAATCCAGTGGCAAAGTGAGCAAGGGACCCAACTCTGGGCATACCCTTCCAACTTAGGGCGAACAAAGCAAACACAAGGAGATGATGGATGGATTGCTGAAACTTTTCAGACACTCACCCCCAGTCTCAGATCTGGGTTGAATCCATCATCATTCTTTCGTTCACTCCACCACCTCAGTTCAGACCCAGCTATATGCAAATCAGTCTTGACCCTGTGCCTCATAGGAACAGTCCAGCCTGAACTGCCAAGTCAGGTCTTCCCTGAACCGGAAACAAACATCCTAGGACCGGTTTCTGGGGAACACCCTTCTTCAGCCAGGCTAGCTTGAATCCAGTGGCAAAGTGAGCAAGGGACCCAGGTCTGGGCATACCCTGCCAACTTAAGGCGAACAAACCAAACACAAGGAGATGATGGATGGAGTGCTGAAACTTTTCAGACACTCACCCCCAGTCTCAGATCTGGGTTGAATCCATCATCATTCTTCCGTTCACTCCACCACCTCAGTTCAGACCCAGCTATATGCAAATCAGTCTTGACCCTGCGCCTCATGGGAACAGTCTAGCCCGAACTGCCAAGCCAGGTCTTCCCTGAACCGGAAACAAGCATCTTGGGACCGGTTTCTGTGTAACACCCTTCTTCAGTCAGGCTAGCTTGAATCCAGTGGAAAAGTGAGCAAGGGTCCCACGTCTGGGCATACCCTGCCAACTTAGGGCAAACAATGCAAACACAAGGATAAGTTGGATGGAGTTCTGAAACTTTTCAGACACTCACACCCAGTCACAGATCGGGGTTGAATCCATCATCATTCTTTAGCTCACTTCACTACCTTAGCTCAGACCCAGATATATGCAAATCAATCTTGACCCTGTACCTCATGGGAACAGTCGAGCCCAAACTGCCAAGCCAGGTCTTCCCTGAACCGGAAACAAGCATCCTGGGACCGGTTTCTGGGTAATACCCTTCTTCAGCCAGGCTAGCTTGAATCCAGTGGCAAAGTGAGCAAGGGACCCACATCTGGGCATACCCTGCCAACTTAGGGTGAACAAAGCAAACACAAGGAGATGATGGATGGAGTGCTGAAACTTTTCAGACACTCAGCCCCAGTCACAGATCTGGGTTGAATCCATCATCATTCTTTAGTTCACTTCACCAACTCAGTTCAGACCCAGCTATATGCAAATCAGTCTTGACCCTGTGCCTTATGGGAAGATTCCAGCCCGAACTGCCAAGCCAGGTCTTCCCTGAACCGGAAACAAGTATCCAGGGACCGGTTTCTGGGTAACACCCTTCTTCAGCCAGGCTAGCTTGAATTCAGTGGCAATGTGAGCAAGGTACCCATGTCTGGGCATACCCTGCCAACTTAGGACGAACAAACAAAAATAAGGAGATGATGGATGGAGTGCTGAAACTTTTCAGACACTCACCCCCAGTCACAGATCTAGGTTGAATCCATAATCATTCTTTAAAAAACTTCACCCCCTCAGTTCAGACCCAGCTATATGCAAATCAGTGTTGACCCTGTGCCTTATGGGAACAGTCCAGCCTGAACTGCCACGCCATGTCTTCCCTGAACTGGAAACAAGCATCCTGGGACCGGTTTCTGGGTAACACCCTTCTTCAGCCAGGCTAGCTTGAATCCAGTGGCAAAGTGAGCAAGGGACCCACATCTGGGCATACCCTGCCAACTTAGGGTGAACAAAGCAAACACAAGGAGATGATGGATGGAGTGCTGAAACTTTTCAGACACTCAGCCCCAGTCACAGATCTGGGTTGAATCCATTATTATTCTTTAGTTCACTTCACCAACTCAGTTCAGACCCAGCTATGTGCAAATCAGTCTTGACCCTGTGCCTTATGGGAAGATTCCAGCCTGAACTGCCAAGCCAGGTCTTCCCTGAACCGGAAACAAGCATCCTTGGGACCTGTTTCTGGGTAACACCCTTCTTCAGCCAGGCTAGCTTGAATCCAGTGGGAAAGTGAGCAAGGTACACACGTCTGGGCATACCCTGCCAATTTAGGGTGAACAAAGCAAACTCAAGGAGATAATGGATGGAGTGCTGAAACTTTTCAGACACTCAGCCCCAGTCACAGATCTGGGTTGAATCCATCATCATTCTTTAGTTCACTTCACCAACTCTCTTCAGACCCAGCTATATGCAAATCAGTCTTGACCCTGTGCCTTATGGGAAGATTCCAGCTCGAACTGCCAAGCCAGGACTTTCCTGAACCGGAAACAAGCATCTTGGGACCGGTTTCTGGGTAACACCCTTCTTCAGCCAGGTTAGCTTGAATCCAGTGGAAAAGGGAGCAAGGGATCCACGTCTGGGCATTCCCTGCCAACTTAGGGTGAACAAAGCAAGCACAAGGAGATGATGGATGGAGTTCTGAAACTTTTCAGACACTCACCTCCAGTCACAGATCGGGGTTTAATCCATCATCATTCTTTAGCTCAATTCACTACCTCAGTTCAGACCCAGATATATGCAAATCATTCTTGACCCTGTGCCTCATGGGAACAGTCCAGCCTGAACTGCCAAGCCATGTCTTCCCTGAACTGGAAACAAGCATCCTGGGACCGGTTTCTGGGTAACTCCCTTCTTCAGCCAGGCTAGCTTGAATTCAGTGGCAAAGTGAGCAAGGGACCCACATCTGGGCATACCCTGCCAACTTAGGGTGAATAAAGCAAACACAAGGAGATGATGGATGGAGTGCTGAAACTTTTCAGACACTCAGCGCCAGTCACAGATCTGGGTTGAATCCATCATCATTCATTAGTTCACTTAACCAACTCAGTTCAGACCCAGCTATATGCAAATCAGTCTTGACCCTGTGCCTTATGGCAAGATTCCAGCCCAAACTGCCAAGCCAGGTATTCCCTGAACCAGAAACAAGCATCCTGGGACCGGTTTCTGGGTAACACCCTTCTTCAGCCAGGCTAGCTTGAATCCAGTGGCAAAGTGAGCAAGGTACCCACATCTGGGCATACCCTGCCAACTTAGGAGGAACAAAGCAAAAATTAGGAGATGATGGATGGAGTGCTGAAACTTTTCAGACACTCACCCCCAGTCACAGATCTAGGTTAAATCCATCATCATTCTTTAGCACACTTCACCCCCTCAGTTCAGACCCGGCTAAATGCAAATCAGTCTTGACCCTGTGCCTTATGGGAAGATTCCAGCCCGTACTGCCAAGCCAGGACTTTCCTGAACCGGAAACAAGCATCTTGGGACCGGTTTCTGGGTAACTCCCTTCTTCAGCCAGGCTAGCTTGAATCCAGTGGAAACGTGAGCAAGGGACCCACATCTGGGCATACCCTGCCAACTTAGGGCAAGCAAAGCAAACACAAGGAGATGATGGATGGAGTGCTGGAACTTTTCAGACACTCACCCCAGTCACATATCTGGGTTGAATCCATCATCATACTTTAGCTCACTTCACCACCTCAGTTCAGACCCAGATAAATGCAAATCAGTCATGACCCTGTGCCTCATGGGAACAGTCCAGCCCGAACTGCCAAGCAAGGTCTTCCCTGAACCGGAAACAAGCATCCTGGGACCGGTTTCTGGGTAACACCCTTCCTCAGCCAGGCTAGCTTGAATCCAGTGGCAAAGTGAGCAAGGGACCCAACTCTGGGCATACCCTTCCAACTTAGGGCGAACAAAGCAAACACAAGGAGATGATGGATGGATTGCTGAAACATTTCAGACACTCACCCCCAGTCACAGATCTGGGTTGAATCCATCATCATTCTTTAGCTCACTTCACCACCTCAGTTCAGACCCAGCTATATTCAAATCAGTCTTGACCCTGTGCCTCATAGGAACAGTCCAGCCTGAACTGCCAAGTCAGGTCTTCCCTGAACCAGAAACAAACATCCTAGGACCGGTTTCTGGGGAACACCCTTCTTCAGCCAGGCTAGCTTGAATCCAGTGGCAAAGTGAGCAAGGGACCCAGGTCTGGGCATACCCTGCCAACTTAAGGCGAACAAAGCAAACACAAGGAGATGATGGATGGAGTGCTGAAACTTTTCAGACACTCACCCCCAGTCTCAGATCTGGGTTGAATCCATCATCATTCTTTCGTTCACTCCACCACCTCAGTTCAGACCCAGCTATCTGCAAATCAGTCTTGACCCTGTGCCTCATGGGAACAGTCTAGCCCGAACTGCCAAGCCAGGTCTTCCCTGAACCGGAAACAAGCATCGTGGGACCGGTTTCTGTGTAACACCCTTCTTCAGCCAGGCTAGCTTGAATCCAGTGGAAAAGTGAGCAAGGGTCCCACGTCTGGGCATACCCTGCCAACTTAGGGCGAACAATGCAAACACAAGGATAAGTTGGATGGAGTTCTGAAACTTTTCAGACACTCACACCCAGTCACAGATCGGGGTTGAATCCATTATCATTCTTCAGCTCACTTCACTACCTTAGCTCAGACCCAGATATATGCAAATCAATCTTGACCCTGTACCTCATGGGAACAGTCGAGCCCGAACTGCCAAGCCAGGTCTTCCCTGAACCGGAAACAAGCATCCTGGGACCGGTTTCTGGGTAACACCCTTCTTCAGCCAGGCTATCTTGAATCCAGTGGCAAAGTGAGCAAGGGACCCACATCTGGGCATACCCTGCCAACTTAGGGTGAACAAAGCAAACACAAGGAGATGATGGATGGAGTGCTGAAACTTTTCAGACACTCAGCCCCAGTCACAGATCTGGGTTGAATCCATCATCATTCTTTTGTTCACTTCACCAACTCAGTTCAGACCCAGCTATATGCAAATCAGTCTTGACCCTGTGCCTTATGGGAAGATTCCAGCCCGAACTGCCAAGCCAGGTCTTCCCTGAACCGGAAACAAGTATCCTGGGACCGGTTTCTGGGTAACACCCTTCTTCAGCCAGGCTAGCTTGAATCCAGTGGCAATGTGAGCAAGGTGCCCATGTCTGGGCATACCCTGCCAACTTAGGACGAACAAACAAAAATAAGGAGATGATGGATGGAGTGCTGAAGCTTTTCAGACACTCACCCCCAGTCACAGATCTAGGTTGAATCCATAATCATTCTTTAACACACTTCACCCCCTCAGTTCAGACCCAGCTATATGCAAATCAGTCTTGACCCTGTGCCTTATGGGAAGATTCCAGCCCGAACTGCCAAGCCAGGTCTTCACAGAACCGGAAACAAGCATCCTGGGACCGGTTTCTGGGTAACACCCTTCTTCAGCCAGGCTAGCTTTAATCCAGTGGCAAAGTGAGCAAAGGACGCATGTCTGGGCATACCCTGCCAACTTAGGGCGAGCAAAGCAAACACAAGGAGATGATGGATGGAGTGCTGGAACTTTTCAGACACTCACCCCAGTCACAGATCTGGGTTGAATCCATCATCATACTTTAGCTCACTTCACCACCTCAGTTCAGACCCAGATAAATGCAAATCAGTCATGACCCTGTGCCTCATGGGAACAGTCCAGCCCGAACTGCCAAGCAAGGTCTTCCCTGAACCGGAAACAAGCATCCTGGGACCGGTTTCTGGGTAACACCCTTCCTCAGCCAGGCTAGCTTCAATCCAGTGGCAAAGTGAGCAAGGGACGCAACTCTGGGCATACCCTTCCAACTTAGGGCGAACAAAGCAAACACAAGGAGATGATGGATGGATTGCTGAAACATTTCAGACACTCACCCCCAGTCACAGATATGGGTTGAATCCATCATCATTCTTTAGCTCACTTCACCACCTCAGTTCAGACCCAGCTATATTCAAATCAGTCTTGACCCTGTGCCTCATAGGAACAGTCCAGCCTGAACTGCCAAGTCAGGTCTTCCCTGAACCGGAAACAAACATCCTAGGACCGGTTTCTGGGGAACACCCTTCTTCAGCCAGGCTAGCTTTAATCCAGTGGCAAAGTGAGCAAGGGACCCAGGTCTGGGCATACCCTGCCAACTTAAGGCGAACAAAGCAAACACAAGGAGATGATGGATGGAGTGCTGAAACTTTTCAGACACTCACCCCCAGTCTCAGATCTGGGTTGAATCCATCATTATTCTTTAGCACACTTCACCCCCTCAGTTCAGACCCAGGTAAATACAAATCAGTCTTGACCCTCTGGATCATGGGAACAGTCCAGCACGAACTGCCAAGCCAGGTCTTCCCTGAACCGGAAACAAGCATCCTGGGACCGGTTTCTGGGTAACACCCTTCTTCAGCCAGGCTAGCTTGAATCCAGTGGCAAAGTGAGTAAGGGACCCACATCTGGGCATACCCTGCCAACTTAGGGTGAACAAAGCAAACACAAGGAGATGATGGATGGAGTGCTGAAACTTTTCAGACACTCAGCCCCAGTCACAGATCTGGGTTGAATCCATCATCATTCTTTAGTTCACTTCACCAACTCAGTTCAGACCCAGCTATATGCAAATCAGTCTTGACCCTGTGCCTTATGGGAAGATTCCAGCCCGAACTGCCAAGCCAGGTCTTCCCAGAACCGGAAACAAGCATCCTGGGACCGGTTTCTGGGTAACACCCTTCTTCAGCCAGGCTAGCTTGAATCCAGTGGCAAAGTGAGCAAAGGACGCATGTCTGGGCATACCCTGCCAACTTAGGGCGAGCAAAGCAAACACAAGGAGATGATGGATGGAGTGCTGGAACTTTTCAGACACTCACCCCAGTCACAGATCTGGGTTGAATCCATCATCATACTTTAGCTCACTTCACCACCTCAGTTCAGACCCAGATAAATGCAAATCAGTAATGACCCTGTGCCTCATGGGAACAGTCCAGCCTGAACTGCCAAGCAAGGTCTTCCCTGAACCGGAAACAAGCATCCTGGGACCGGTTTCTGGGTAACACCCTTCCTCAGCCAGGCTAGCTTGAATCCAGTGGCAAAGTGAGCAAGGGACCCAACTCTGGGCATACCCTTCCAACTTAGGGCGAACAAAGCAAACACAAGGAGATGATGGATGGATTGCTGAAACATTTCAGACACTCACCCCCAGTCACAGATCTGGGTTGAAATCATCATCATTCTTTAGCTCACTTCACCACCTCAGTTCAGACCCAGCTATATTCAAATCAGTCTTGACCCTGTGCCTCATAGGAACAGTCCACCCTGAACTGCCAAGTCAGGTCTTCCCTGAACCGGAAACAAACATCCTAGGACCGGTTTCTGGGGAACACCCTTCTTCAGCCAGGCTAGCTTGAATCCAGTGGCAAAGTGAGCAAGGGACCCAGGTCTGGGCATACCCTGCCAACTTAAGGCGAACAAAGCAAACACAAGGAGATGATGGATGGAGTGCTGAAACTTTTCAGACACTCACCCCCAGTCTCAGATCTGGGTTGAATCCATCATCATTCTTTCGTTCACTCCACCACCTCAGTTCAGACCCAGCTATATGCAAATCAGTCTTGACCCTGTGCCTCATGGGAACAGTCTAGCCCGAACTGCCAAGCCAGGTCTTCCCTGAACCGGAAACAAGCATCTTGGGACCGGTTTCTGTGTAACACCCTTCTTCAGTCAGGCTAGCTTGAATCCAGTGGAAAAGTGAGCAAGGGTCCCACGTCTGGGCATACCCTGCCAACTTAGGGCAAACAATGCAAACACAAGGATAAGTTGGATGGAGTTCTGAAACTTTTCAGACACTCACACCCAGTCACAGATCGGGGTTGAATCCATCATCATTCTTTAGCTCACTTCACTACCTTAGCTCAGACCCAGATATATGCAAATCAATGTTGACCCTGTACCTCATGGGAACAGTCGAGCCCGAACTGCCAAGCCAGGTCTTCCCTGAACCAGAAACAAGCATCCTGGGACCGGTTTCTGGGTAATACCCTTCTTCAGCCAGGCTAGCTTGAATCCAGTGGCAAAGTGAGCAAGGGACCCACATCTGGGCATACCCTGCCAACTTAGGGTGAACAAAGCAAACACAAGGAGATGATGGATGGAGTGCTGAAACTTTTCAGACACTCAGCCCCAGTCACAGATCTGGGTTGAATCCATCATCATTCTTTAGTTCACTTCACCAACTCAGTTCAGACCCAGCTATATGCAAATCAGTCTTGACCCTGTGCCTTATGGGAAGATTCCAGCCCGAACTGCCAAGCCAGGTCTTCCCTGAACCGGAAACAAGTATCCAGGGACCGGTTTCTGGGTAACACCCTTCTTCAGCCAGGCTAGCTTGAATTCAGTGGCAATGTGAGCAAGGTACCCATGTCTGGGCATACCCTGCCAACTTAGGACGAACAAACAAAAATAAGGAGATGATGGATGGAGTGCTGAAACTTTTCAGACACTCACCCCCAGTCACAGATCTAGGTTGAATCCATAATCATTCTTTAAAAAACTTCACCCCCTCAGTTCAGACCCAGCTATATACAAATCAGTGTTGACCCTGTGCCTTATGGGAACAGTCCAGCCTGAACTGCCAAGCCATGTCTTCCCTGAACTGGAAACAAGCATCCTGGGACCGGTTTCTGGGTAACACCCTTCTTCAGCCAGGCTAGCTTGAATCCAGTGGCAAAGTGAGCAAGGGACCCACATCTGGGCATACCCTGCCAACTTAGGGTGAACAAAGCAAACACAAGGAGATGATGGATGGAGTGCTGAAACTTTTCAGACACTCAGCCCCAGTCACAGATCTGGGTTGAATCCATTATTATTCTTTAGTTCACTTCACCAACTCAGTTCAGACCCAGCTATGTGCAAATCAGTCTTGACCCTGTGCCTTATGGGAAGAGTCCAGCCCGAACTGCCAAGCCAGGTCTTCCCTGAACCAGAAACAAGCATCCTTGGGACCTGTTTCTGGGTAACACCCTTCTTCAGCCAGGCTAGCTTGAATCCAGTGGGAAAGTGAGCAAGGTACACACGTCTGGGCATACCCTGCCAATTTAGGGTGAACAAAGCAAACTCAAGGAGATAATGGATGGAGTGCTGAAACTTTTCAGACACTCAGCCCCAGTCACAGATCTGGGTTGAATCCATCATCATTCTTTAGTTCACTTCACCAACTCTCTTCAGACCCAGTTATATGCAAATCAGTCTTGACCCTGTGCCTTATGGGAAGATTCCAGCCCGAACTGCCAAGCCAGGACTTTCCTGAACCGGACACAAGCATCTTGGGACCGGTTTCTGGGTAACACCCTTCTTCAGCCAGGTTAGCTTGAATCCAGTGGAAAAGGGAGCAAGGGACCCACGTCTGGGCATTCCCTGCCAACTTAGGGTGAACAAAGCAAACACAAGGAGATGATGGATGGAGTTCTGAAACTTTTCAGACACTCACCCCCAGTCACAGATCGGGGTTGAATCCATCATCATTCTTTAGCTCAATTCACTACCTCAGTTTAGACCCAGATATATGCAAATCATTCTTGACCCTGTGCCTCATGGGAACAGTCCAGCCTGAACTGCCAAGCCATATCTTCCCTGAACCAGAAACAAGCATCCTGGGACCGGTTTCTGGGTAACTCCCTTCTTCAGCCAGGCTAGCTTGAATCCAGTGGCAAAGTGAGCAAGGGACCCACATCTGGGCATACCCTGCCAACTTAGGGTGAACAAAGCAAACACAAGGAGATGATGGATGGAGTGCTGAAACTTTTCAGACACTCAGCCCCAGTCACAGATCTGGGTTGAATCCATCATCATTCATTAGTTCACTTAACCAACTCAGTTCAGACCCAGCTATATGCAAATCAGTCTTGACCCTGTGCCTTATGGGAAGATTCCAGCCCGAACTGCCAAGCTAGGTATTCCCTGAACTGGAAACAAGCATCCTGGGACCGGTTTCTGGGTAACACCCTTCTTCAGCCAGGCTAGCTTGAATCCAGTGGCAAAGTGAGCAAGGTACCCACGTCTGGGCATACCCTGCCAACTTAGGAGGAACAAAGCAATAATTAGGAGATGAGGGATGGAGTGCTGAAACTTTTCAGACACTCACCCCCAGTCACAGATCTAGGTTGAATCCATCATCATTCTTTAGCACACTTCACCCCCTCAGTTCAGACCCGGCTAAATGCAAATCAGTCTTGACCCTGTGCCTTATGGGAAGATTCCAGCCCGAACTGCCAAGCCAGGACTTTCCTGAACCGGAAACAAGCATCTTGGGACCGGTTTCTGGGTAACTCCCTTCTTCAGCCAGGCTAGCTTGAATCCAGTGGAAACGTGAGCAAGGGACCCACATCTGGGCATACCCTGCCAACTTAGGGCGAGCAAAGCAAACACAAGGAGATGATGGATGGAGTGCTGGAACTTTTCAGACACTCACCCCAGTCACAGATCTGGGTTGAATCCATCATCATACTTTAGCTCACTTCACCACCTCAGTTCAGACCCAGATAAAAGCAAATCAGTCATGACCCTGTGCCTCATGGGAACAGTCCAGCCCGAACTGCCAAGCAAGGTCTTCCCTGAAACGGAAACCAGCATCCTGGGACCAGTTTCTGGGTAACACCCTTCCTCAGCCAGGCTAGCGTGAATCCAGTGGCAAAGTGAGCAAGGGACTCACATCTGGGCATGCCCTTCCAACTTAGGGCGAACAATGCAAACACAAGGAGATGATGGATGGAGCGCTGAAATATTTCAGACACTCACCCCCAGTCACAGATCTGGGTTGAATCAATCATCATTCTTTAGCTCACTTCACCACCTCAGTTCAGACCCAGTTATATTCAAATCAGTTTTGAGCCTGTGCCTCATGGGAACAGTCCAGCCTGAACTGCCAAGCCAGGTCTTCCCTGAACCGGAAACAAACATCCTGAGACCGGTTTCTGGGTAACACCCTTCTTCAGCCAGGCTAGCTTGAATCCAGTGGCAAAGTGAGCAAGGGACCCAGGTCTGGGCATACCCTGCCAACTTAAGGCGAACAAAGCAAACACAAGGAGATGATGGATGGAGTGCTGAAACTTTTCAGACACTCACCCCCAGTCTCAGATCTGGGTTTAATCCATCATCATTCTTTAGTTCACTCCACCACCTCAGTTCAGACCCAGCTATATGCAAATCAGTCTTGACCCTGTGCCTCATGGGAACAGTCTAGCCCGAACTTCCAAGCTAGGTCTTCCCTGAACCGGAAACAAGCATCCTGGGACCGGTTTCTGGGTAACACCCTTCTTCAGCCAGGCTAGCTTGAATCCAGTGGCAAAGTGAGAAAGGGACCCACATCTGGGCATACCCTGCCAAATTAGGGTGAACAAAGCAAACACAAGGAGATGATGGATGGAGTGCTGAAACTTTTCAGACACTCACCCCCAGTCACAGATCGGGGTTGAATCCATCATCATTCTTTAGCTCACTTCACTACCTCAGTTCAGACCCAGATATATGCAAATCAATCTTGACCCTGTGCCTCATGGGAACAGTCCAGCCCGAACTGCCAAGCCACGTCTTCCCTGAACCGGAAACAAGCATCCTGGGACCGGTTTCTGGGTAACACCCTTCTTTAGCCAGGCTAGCTTGAATCCAGTGGCAAAGTGAGCAAGGGACCCACATCTGGGCATACCCTGCCATTTTAGGGTGAACAAAGCAAACACAAGGAGATGATGGATGGAGTGCTGAAACTTTTCAGACACTCACCCCCAGTCACAGATCTAGATTGAATCCATCATTATTCTTTAGCACACTTCACCCGCTCAGTTCAGACCCAGTTAAATGCAAATCAGTCATGACCCTCTGCCTCATGGGAACAGTCCAGCTCGAACTGCCAAGCCAGGTCTTCCCTGAACCGGAAACAAGCATCCGGGGACCGGTTGCTGGGTAACACCCTTCTTCAGCCAGACTACATTGAATCCAGTGGCAAAGTGAGCAAAGGACCCATGTCTAGGCATACCCTGCCAACTTAGGACGAACAAAGCAAACACAAGGTGATGATGGATGGAGTGCTGACACTTTTCAGACACTCACCCCCAGTCACAGATCTGGGTTGAATCCATCATTATTCTTTAGCACACTTCACCCCCTCAGTTCAACCCAGTTAAATGCAAATCAGTCTTGACCCTCTGCCTCATGGGAACAGTCCAGCCCGAACTGCCAAGCAAGGTCTTCCCTGAACCGGAAACAAGCATCCTGGGACCGGTTTATGGGTAACACCCTTCCTCAGCCAGGCTAGCTTGAATCCAGTGGCAAAGTGAGCAAGGGACCCAACTCTGGGCATACCCTTCCAACTTAGGGCGAACAAAGCAAACACAAGGAGATGATGGATGGATTGCTGAAACATTTCAGACACTCACCCCCAGTCACAGATCTGGGTTGAATCCATCATCATTCTTTAGCTCACTTCACCACCTCAGTTCAGACCCAGCTATATTCAAATCAGTCTTGACCCTGTGCCTCATAGGAACAGTCCAGCCTGAACTGCCAAGTCAGGTCTTCCCTGAACCGGAAACAAACATCCTAGGACCGGTTTCTGGGGAACACCCTTCTTCAGCCAGGCTAGCTTGAATCCAGTGGCAAAGTGAGCAAGGGACCCAGGTCTGGGCATACCCTGCCAACTTAAGGCGAACAAAGCAAACACAAGGAGATGATGGATGGAGTGCTGAAACTTTTCAGACACTCACCCCCAGTCTCAGATCTGGGTTGAATCCATCATCATTCTTTCGTTCACTCCACCACCTCAGTTCAGACCCAGCTATCTGCAAATCAGTCTTGACCCTGTGCCCCATGGGAACAGTCTAGCCCGAACTGCCAAGCCAGGTCTTCCCTGAACCGGAAACAAGCATCTTGGGACCGGTTTCTTTGTAACACCCTTCTTCAGCCAGGCTAGCTTGAATCCAGTGGAAAAGTGAGCAAGGGTCCCACGTCTGGGCATACCCTGCCAACTTAGGGCAAACAATGCAAACACAAGGATAAGTTGGATGGAGTTCTGAAACTTTTCAGACACTCACCCCCAGTCTCAGATCTGGGTTGAATCCATCATCATTCTTTAGCTCACTTCACTACCTTAGCTCAGACCCAGATATATGCAAATCAATCTTGACCCTGTACCTCATGGGAACAGTCGAGCCCGAACTGCCAAGCCAGGTCTTCCCTGAACCGGAAACAAGCATCCTGGGACCGGTTTCTGGGTAACACCCTTCTTCAGCCAGGCTAGCTTGAATCCAGTGGCAAAGTGAGCAAGGGACCCACATCTGGGCATACCCTGCCAACTTAGGGTGAACAAAGCAAACACAAGGAGATGATGGATGGAGTGCTGAAACTTTTCAGACACTCACCCCCAGTCACAGATCTGGGTTGAATCCATCATTATTATTTAGCACACTTCACTACCTCAGTTCAGACCCAGATATATGCAAATCAATCTTGACCCTGTGCCTCATGGGAACAGTCCAGCCTGAACTGCCAAGCCACGTCTTCCCTGAACCGGAAACAAGCATCCTGGGACCGGTTTCTGGGTAACACCCTTCTTCAGCCAGGCTAGCTTGAATCCAGTGGCAAAGTGAGCAAGGGACCCACATCTGGGCATACCCTGCCATTTTAGGGTGAACAAAGCAAACACAAGGAGATGATGGATGGAGTGCTGAAACTTTTCAGACACTCACCCCCAGTCACAGATCTAGATTGAATCCATCATTAATCTTTAGCACACTTCACCCCCTCAGTTCAGACCCAGTTAAATGCAAATCAGTCATGACCCTCTGCCTCATGGGAACAGTCCAGCTCGAACTGCCAAGCCATGTCTTCCCTGAACCGGAAACAAGCATCCTGGGACCGGTTGCTGGGTAACACCCTTCTTCAGCCAGGCTACATTGAATCCAGTGGCAAAGTGAGCAAAGGACCCATGTCTAGGCATACCCTGCCAACTTAGGACGAACAAAGCAAACACAAGGTGATGATGGATGGAGTGCTGACACTTTTCAGACACTCACCCCCAGTCACAGATCTAGATTGAATCCATCATTATTCTTTAGCACACTTCACCCCCTCAGTTCAACCCAGTTAAATGCAAATCAGTCTTGACCCCCTGCCTCATGGGAACAGTCCAGCCCGAACTGCCAAGCAAGGTCTTCCCTGAACCGGAAACAAGCATCCTGGGACCGGTTTATGGGTAACACCCTTCCTCAGCCAGGCTAGCTTGAATCCAGTGGCAAAGTGAGCAAGGGACCCAACTCTGGGCATACCCTTCCAACTTAGGGCGAACACAGCAAACACAAGGAGATGATGGATGGATTGCTGAAACATTTCAGACACTCACCCCCAGTCACAGATCTGGGTTGAATCCATCATCATTCTTTAGCTCACTTCACCACCTCAGTTCAGACCCAGCTATATTCAAATCAGTCTTGACCCTGTGCCTCATAGGAACAGTCCAGCCTGAACTGCCAATTCAGGTCTTCCCTGAACCGGAAACAAACATCCTAGGACCGGTTTCTGGGGAACACCCTTCTTCAGCCAGGCTAGCTTGAATCCAGTGGCAAAGTGAGCAAGGGACCCAGGTCTGGGCATACCCTGCCAACTTAAGGCGAACAAAGCAAACACAAGGAGATGATGGATGGAGTGCTGAAACTTTTCAGACACTCACCCCCAGTCTCAGATCTGGGTTGAATCCATCATCATTCTTTCGTTCACTCCACCACCTCAGTTCAGACCCAGCTATCTGCAAATCAGTCTTGACCCTGTGCCTCATGGGAACAGTCTAGCCCGAACTGCCAAGCCAGGTCTTCCCTGAACCGGAAACAAGCATCTTGGGACCGGTTTCTGTGTAACACCCTTCTTCAGCCAGGCTAGCTTGAATCCAGTGGAAAAGTGAGCAAGGGTCCCACGTCTGGGCATACCCTGCCAACTTAGGGCGAACAATGCAAACACAAGGATAAGTTGGATGGAGTTCTGAAACTTTTCAGACACTCACACCCAGTCACAGATCGGGGTTGAATCCATCATCACTCTTTAGCTCACTTCACTACCTTAGCTCAGACCCAGATATATGCAAATCAATCTTGACCCTGTACCTCATGGGAACAGTCGAGCCCGAACTGCCAAGCCAGGTCTTCCCTGAACCGGAAACAAGCATTCTGGGACCGGTTTCTGGGTAACACCCTTCTTCAGCCAGGCTAGCTTGAATCCAGTGGCAAAGTGAGCAAGGGACCCACATCTGGGCATACCCTGCCAACTTAGGGTGAACAAAGCAAACACAAGGAGATGATGGATGGAGTGCTGAAACTTTTCAGACACTCAGCCCCAGTCACAGATCTGGGTTGAATCCATCATCATTCTTTAGTTCACTTCACCAACTCAGTTCAGACCCAGCTATATGCAAATCAGTCTTGACCCTGTGCCTTATGGGAAGATTCCAGCCCGAACTGCCAAGCCAGGTCTTCCCTGAACCGGAAACAAGTATCCTGGGACCGGTTTCTGGGTAACACCCTTCTTCAGCCAGGGTAGCTTGAATCCAGTGGCAATGTGAGCAAGGTACCCATGTCTGGGCATACCCTGCCAACTTAGGGTGAACAAAGCAAACACAAGGAGATGATGGATGGAGTGCTGAAACTTTTCAGACACTCAGCCCCAGTCACAGATCTGGGTTGAATCCATTATTATTCTTTAGTTCACTTCACCAACTCAGTTCAGACCCAGCTATGTGCAAATCAGTCTTGACCCTGTGCCTTATGGGAAGATTCCAGCCCGAACTGCCAAGCCAGGTCTGCCCTGAACCGGAAACAAGCATCCTTGGGACCTGTTTCTGGGTAACACCCTTCTTCAGCCAGGTTAGCTTGAATCCAGTGGAAAAGGGAGCAAGGGACCCACGTCTGGGCATACCCTGCCAATTTAGGGTGAACAAAGCAAACTCAAGGAGATAATGGATGGAGTGCTGAAACTTTTCAGACACTCAGCCCCAGTCACAGATCTGGGTTGAATCCATCATCATTCTTTAGTTCACTTCACCAACTCTCTTCAGACCCAGCTATATGCAAATCATTCTTGACCCTGTACCTCATGGGAACAGTCCAGCCTGAACTGCCAAGCCATGTCTTCCCTGAGCCGGAAACAAGCATCCTGGGACCGGTTTCTGGGTAACTCCCTTCTTCAGCCAGGCTAGCTTGAATCCAGTGGCAAAGTGAGCAAGGGACCCACATCTGGGCATACCCTGCCAACTTAGGGTGAACAAAGCAAACACAAGGAGATGATGGATGGAGTGCTGAAACTTTTCAGACACTCAGCCCCAGTCACAGATCTGGGTTGAATCTATCATCATTCATTAGTTCACTTAACCAACTCAGTTCAGACCCAGCTATATGCAAATCAGTCTTGACCCTGTGCCTTATGGGAAGATTCCAGCCCGAACTGCCAAGCCAGGTATTCCCTGAATCGGAAACAAGCATCCTGGGACAGGTTTCTGGTTAACACCCTTCTTCAGCCAAGCTAGCTTGAATCCAGTGGCAAAGGGAGCAAGGTACCCACGTCTGGGCATACCCTGCCAATTTATGAGGAACAAAGCAAAAATTAGGAGATGAGGGATGGAGTGCTGAAACTTTTCAGACACTCACCCCCAGTCACAGATCTAGGTTGAATCCATCATCATTCTTTAGCACACTTCACCCCCTCAGTTCAGACCCGGCTAAATGCAAATCAGTCTTGACCCTGTGCCTTATGGGACGATTCCAGCCCGAACTGCCAAGCCAGGACTTTCCTGAACCGGAAACAAGCATCTTGGGACCGGTTTCTGGGTAACTCCCTTCTTCAGCCAGGCTAGCTTGAATCCAGTGGAAACGTGAGCAAGGGACCCACATCTGTGCATACCCTGCCAACTTAGGGCGAGCAAAGCAAACACAAGGAAATGATGGATGGAGTGCTGGAACTTTTCAGACACTCACCTCAGTCACAGATCTGGGTTGAATCCATCATCATACTTTAGCTCACTTCACCACCTCAGTTCAGACCCAGATAAATGCAAATCAGTCATGACCCTGTGCCTCATGGGAACAGTCCAGCCCGAACTGCCAAGCAAGGTCTTCCCTGAACCGGAAACATGCATCCTGGGACCGGTTTCTGGGTAACACCCTTCCTCAGCCAGGCTAGCGTGAATCCAGTGGCAAAGTGAGCAAGGAACTCACATCTGGGCATACCCTTCCGACTTAGGGCGAACAATGCAAACACAAGGAGATGATGGATGGAGCGCTGAAATATTTCAGACACTCATCCCCAGTCACAGATCTGGGTTGAATCAATCATCATTCTTTAGCTCACTTCACCACCTCAGTTCAGACCCAGTTATATTCAAATCAGTTTTGAGCCTGTGCCTCATGGGAACAGTCCAGCCTGAACTGCCAAGCCAGGTCTTCCCTGAACCGGAAACAAACATCCTGAGACCGGTTTCTGGGTAACACCCTTCTTCAGCCAGGCTAGCTTGAATCCAGTGGCAAAGTGAGCAAGGGACCCAGGTCTGGGCATACCCTGCCATTTTAGGGTGAACAAAGCAAACACAAGGAGATGATGGATGGAGTGCTGAAACTTTTCAGACACTCACCCCCAGTCACAGATTGGGGTTGAATCCATCATCATTCTTTAGCTCACTTCACTACCTCAGTTCAGACCCAGATATATGCAAATCAATCTTGACCCTGTGCCTCATGGGAACAGTCCAGCCCGAACTGCCAAGCCACGTCTTCCTTGAACCGGAAACAAGCATCCTGGGACCGGTTTCTGGGTAACACCCTTCTTCAGCCAGGCTAGCTTGAATCCAGTGGCAAAGTGAGCAAGAGACCCACATCTGGGCATACCCTGCCATTTTAGGGTGAACAAAGCAAACACAAGGAGATGATGGATGGAGTGCTGAAACTTTTCAGACACTCACCCCCAGTCACAGATCTAGATTGAATCCATCATTATTCTTTAGCACACTTCACCCCCTCAGTTCAGACCCAGTTAAATGCAAATCAGTCATGACCCTCTGCCTCATGGGAACAGTCCAGCTCGAACTGCCAAGCCAGGTCTTCCCTGAACCAGAAACAAGCATCCTGGGACCGGTTGCTGGGTAACACCCTTCTTCAGCCAGGCTACATTGAATCCAGTGGCAAAGTGAGCAAAGGACCCATGTCTAAGCATACCCTGCCAACTTAGGACGAACAAAGCAAACACAAGGTGATGATGGATGGAGTGCTGACACTTTTCAGACACTCATCCCCAGTCACAGATCTGGGTTGAATCCATCATTATTCTTTAGCACACTTCACCCCCTCAGTTCAACCCAGTTAAATGCAAATCAGTCTTGACCCTCTGCCTCATGGGAACAGTCCAGCCCGAACTGCCAAGCAAGGTCTTCCCTGAACCGGAAACAAGCATCCTGGGACCGGTTTATGGGTAACACCCTTCCTCAGCCAGGCTAGCTTGAATCCAGTGGCAAAGTGAGCAAGGGACCCAACTCTGGGCATACCCTTCCAACTTAGGGCGAACAAAGCAAACACAAGGAGATGATGGATGGATTGCTGAAACATTTCAGACACTCACCCCCAGTCACAGATCTGGGTTGAATCCATCATCATTCTTTAGCTCACTTCACCACCTCAGTTCAGACCCAGCTATATTCAAATCAGTCTTGACCCTGTGACTCATAGGAACAGTCCAGCCTGAACTGCCAAGTCAGGTCTTCCCTGAACCGGAAACAAACATCCTAGGACCGGTTTCTGGGGAACACCCTTCTTCAGCCAGGCTAGCTTGAATCCAGTGGCAAAGTGAGCAAGGGACCCAGGTCTGGGCATACCCTGCCAACTTAAGGCGAACAAAGCAAACACAAGGAGATGATGGATGGAGTGCTGAAACTTTTCAGACACTCACCCCCAGTCTCAGATCTGGGTTGAATCCATCCTCATTCTTTCGTCCACTCCACCACCTCAGTTCAGACCCAGCTATCTGCAAATCAGTCTTGACCCTGTGCCTCATGGGAACAGTCTAGCCCGAACTGCCAAGCCAGGTCTTCCCTGAACCGGAAACAGGCATCTTGGGACCGGTTTCTGTGTAACACCCTTCTTCAGCCAGGCTAGCTTGAATCCAGTGGAAAAGTGAGCAAGGGTCCCACGTCTGGGCATACCCTGCCAACTTAGGGCGAACAATGCAAACACAAGGATAAGTTGGATGGAGTTCTGAAACTTTTCAGACACTCACACCCAGTCACAGATCGGGGTTGAATCCATCATCATTCTTTAGCTCACTTCACTACCTTAGCTCAGACCCAGATATAGGCAAATCAATCTTGACCCTGTACCTCATGGGAACAGTCGAGCCCGAACTGCCAAGCCAGGTCTTCCCTGAACCGGAAACAAGCATTCTGGGACCGGTTTCTGGGTAACACCCTTCTTCAGCCAGGCTAGCTTGAATCCAGTGGCAAAGTGAGCAAGGGACCCACATCTGGGCATACCCTGCCAACTTAGGGTGAACAAAGCAAACACAAGGAGATGATGGATGGAGTGCTGAAACTTTTCAGACACTCAGCCCCAGTCACAGATCTGGGTTGAATCCATCATCATTCTTTAGTTCACTTCACCAACTCAGTTCAGACCCAGCTATATGCAAATCAGTCTTGACCCTGTGCCTTATGGGAAGATTCCAGCCCGAACTGCCAAGCCAGGTCTTCCCTGAACCGGAAACAAGTATCCTGGGACCGGTTTCTGGGTAACACCCTTCTTCAGCCAGGCTAGCTTGAATCCAGTGGCAATATGAGCAAGGTACCCATGTCTGGGCATACCCTGCCAACTTAGGACGAACAAACAAAAATAAGGAGATGATGGATGGAGTGCTGAAACTTTTCAGACACTCACCCCCAGTCACAGATCTAGGTTGAATCCATAATCATTCTTTAACACACTTCACCCCCTCAGTTCAGACCCAGCTATATGCAAATCAGTGTTGACCCTGTGCCTTATGGGAACAGTCCAGCCTGAACTGCCAAGCCATGTCTTCCCCGAACTGGAAACAAGCATCCTGGGACCGGTTTCTGGGTAACACCCTTCTTCAGCCCGGCTAGCTTGAATCCAGTGGCAAAGTGAGCAAGGGACCCACATCTGGGCATACCCTGCCAACTTAGGGTGAACAAAGCAAACACAAGGAGATGATGGATGGAGTGCTGAAACTTTTCAGACACTCAGCCCCAGTCACAGATCTGGGTTGAATCCATTATTATTCTTTAGTTCACTTCACCAACTCAGTTCAGACCCAGCTATGTGCAAATCAGTCTTGACCCTGTGCCTTATGGGAAGATTCCAGCCCGAACTGCCAAGCCAGGTATTCCCTGAACCTGAAACAAGCATCCTGGGACCAGTTTCTGGGTAACTCCCTTCTTCAGCCAGGCTAGCTTGAATCCAGTGGAAACGGGAGCAAGGGACCCACATCTGGGCATACCCTGCCAACTTAGGGCGAGCAAAGCAAACACAAGGAGATGATGGATGGAGTGCTGGAACTTTTCAGACACTCACCCCAGTCACAGATCTGGGTTGAATCCATCATCATACTTTAGCTCACTTCACCACCTCAGTTCAGACCCAGATAAATGCAAATCAGTCATGACCCTGTGCCTCATGGGAATAGTCCAGCCCGAACTGCCAAGCAAGGTCTTCCCTGAACCGGAAACATGCATCCTGGGACCGGTTTCTTGGTAACACCCTTCCTCAGGCAGGCTAGCGTGAATCCAGTGGCAAAGTGAGCAAGGGACTCACATCTGGGCATACCCTTCCAACTTAGGGCGAACAATGCAAACACAAGGAGATGATGGATGGAGCGCTGAAATATTTCAGACACTCACCCCAGTCACAGATCTGGGTTGAATCCATCATCATACTTTAGCTCACTTCACCAGCTCAGTTCAGACCCAGCTATATGCAAATCAGTGTTGACCCTGTGCCTCATGGGAACAGTCCAGCCTGAACTGCCAAGCCAGGTCTTCCCTGAACCGGAAACAAACATCCTGAGACCAGTTTCTGGGTAACACCCTTCTTCAGCCAGGCTAGCTTGAATCCAGTGGCAAAGTGAGCAAGGGACCCAGGTCTGGGCATACCCTGCCAACTTAAGGCGAACAAAGCAAACACAAGGAGATGATGGATGGAGTGCTGAAACTTTTCAGACACTCACCCCAGTCACAGATCTGGGTTTAATCCATCATCATTCTTTAGTTCACTCCACCACCTCAGTTCAGACCCAGCTATATGCAAATCAGTCTTGACCCTGTGCCTCATGGGAACAGTCTAGCCCGAACTGCCAAGCCAGGTCTTCCCTGAACCGGAAACAAGCATCCTGGGACCGGTTTCTGGGTAACACCCTTCTTCAGCCAGGCTAGCTTGAATCCAGGGGCAAAGTGAGAAAGGGACCCACATCTGGGCATACCCTGCCAAATTAGGGTGAACAAAGCAAACACAAGGAGATGATGGATGGAGTGCTGAAACTTTTCAGACACTCACCCCCAGTCACAGATCGGGGTTGAATCCATCATCATTCTTTAGCTCACTTCACTACCTCAGTTCAGACCCAGATATATGCAAATCAATCTTGACCCTGTGCCTCATGGGAACAGTCCAGCCCGAACTGCCAAGCCACGTCTTCCCTGAACCAGAATCAAGCATCCTGGGACCGGTTTCTGGGTAACACCCTTCTTCACCCAGGTTAGCTTGAATCCAGTGGCAAAGTGAGCAAGGGACCCACATCTGGGCATACCCTGCCATTTTAGGGTGAACAAAGCAAACACAAGGAGATGATGGATGGAGTGCTGAAACTTTTCAGACACTCTTCCCCAGTCACAGATCTAGATTGAATCCATCATTATTCTTTAGCACACTTCACCCCCTCAGTTCAGACCCAGTTAAATGTAAATCAGTCATGACCCTCTGCCTCATGGGAACAGTCCAGCTCGAACTGCCAAGCCAGGTCTTCCCTGAACCGGAAACAAGCATCCTGGGACCGGTTGCTGGGTAACACCCTTCTTCAGCCAGGCTACATTGAATCCAGTGGCAAAGTGAGCAAAGGACCCATGTCTAGGCATACCCTGCCAACTTAGGACGAACAAAGCAAACACAAGGTGATGATGGATGGAGTGCTGACACTTTTCAGACACTCACCCCCAGTCACAGATCTGGGTTGAATCCATCATTATTCTTTAGCACACTTCACCCCCTCAGTTCAACCCAGTTAAATGCAAATCAGTCTTGACCCTCTGCCTCATGGGAACAGTCCAGCCCGAACTGCCAAGCAGGGTCTTCCCTGAACCGGAAACAAGCATCCTGGGACTGGTTTATGGGTAACACCCTTCCTCAGCCAGGCTAGCTTGAATCCAGTGGCAAAGTGAGCAAGGGACCCAACTCTGGGCATACCCTTCCAACTTAGGGCGAACAAAGCAAACACAAGGAGATGATGGATGGATTGCTGAAACATTTCAGACACTCACCCCCAGTCACAGATCTGGGTTGAATCCATCATCATTCTTTAGCTCACTTCACCACCTCAGTTCAGACCCAGCTACATTCAAATCAGTCTTGACCCTGTGACTCATAGGAACAGTCCAGCCTGAACTGCCAAGTCAGGTCTTCCCTGAACCGGAAACAAACATCCTAGGACCGGTTTCTGGGGAACACCCTTCTTCAGCCAGGCTAGATTGAATCCAGTGGCAAAGTGAGCAAGGGACCCAGGTCTGGGCATACCCTGCCAATTTAAGGCGAACAAAGCAAACACAAGGAGATGATGGATGGAGTGCTGAAACTTTTCAGACACTCACCCCCAGTCTCAGATCTGGGTTGAATCCATCATCATTCTTTAGCTCGCTTCACCACCTCAGTTCAGACCCAGCTATATGCAAATCAGTGTTGACCCTGTGCCTTATGGGAATAGTCCAGCCTGAACTGCCAAGCCATGTCTTCCCTGAACTGGAAACAAGCATCCTGGGACCGGTTTCTGGGTAACACCCTTCTTCAGCCAGGCTAGCTTGAATCCAGTGGCAAAGTGAGCAAGGGACCCACATCTGGGCATACCCTGCCAACTTAGGGTGAACAAAGCAAACACAAGGAGATGATGGATGGAGTGCTGAAACTTTTCAGACACTCACCCCCAGTCACAGATCTGGGTTGAATCCATCATCATTCTTTAGTTCACTTCACCAACTCAGTTCAGACCCAGCTATATGCAAATCAGTCTTGACCCTGTGCCTTATGGGAAGATTCCAGCCCAAACTGCCAAGCCAGGACTTTCCTGAACCGGAAACAAGCATCTTGGGACCGGTTTCTGGGTAACTCCCTTCTTCAGCCAGGCTAGCTTGAATCCAGTGGAAACGTGAGCAAGGGACCCACATCTGGGCATACCCTGCCAACTTAGGGCGAGCAAAGCAAACACAAGAAGATGATGGATGGAGTGCTGAAACCTTTCAGACACTCACCCCCAGTCACAGATCTAGGTTGAATCCATCATCATTCTTTATTTCACTTCACCAACTCTCTTCAGACCCAGCTATATGCAAATCAGTCTTGACCCTGTGCCTTATGGGAAGATTCCAGCCCGAACTGCCAAGCCAGGACTTTCCTGAACCGGAAACAAGCATCTTGGGACCGGTTTCTGGGTAACACCCTTCTTCAGCCAGGTTAGCTTGAATCCAGTGGAAAAGGGAGCAAGGGACCCACGTCTGGGCATTCCCTGCCAACTTAGGGTGAACAAAGCAAACACAAGGAGATGATGGATGGAGTTCTGAAACTTTTCAGACACTCACCCCCAGTCACAGATCGGGGTTGAATCCATCATCATTCTTTAGCTCAATTCACTACCTCAGTTCAGACCCAGATATATGCAAATCATTCTTGACCCTGTGCCTCATGGGAACAGTCCAGCCTGAACTGCCAAGCCATGTCTTCCCTGAACCGGAAACAAGCATCCTGGGACCGGTTTCTGGGTAACTCCCTTCTTCAGCCAGGCTAGCTTGAATCCAGTGGCAAAGTGAGCAAGGGACCCACATCTGGGCATACCCTGCCAACTTAGGGTGAACAAAGCAAACACAAGGAGATGATGGATGGAGTGCTGAAACTTTTCAGACACTCATCCCCAGTCACAGATCTGGGTTGAATCCATCATCATTCATTAGTTCACTTAACCAACTCAGTTCAGACCCAGCTATATGCAAATCAGTCTTGACCCTGTGCCTTATGGGAAGATTCCAGCCCGAACTGCCAAGCCAGGTATTCCCTGAACCGGAAACAAGCATCCTGGGACCGGTTTCTGGGTAACACCCTTCTTCAGCCAGGCTAGCTTGAATCCAGTGGCAAAGTGAGCAAGGTACCCGGGCCTGGGCATATCCTGCCAACTTAGGAGGTACAAAGCAAAAATTAGGAGATGATGGATGGAGTACTGAAACTTTTCAGACACTCACCCCCAGTCACAGATCTAGGTTGAATCCATCATCATTCTTTAGCACACTTCACCCCCTCAGTTCAGACCCGGCTAAATGCAAATCAGTCTTGACCCTGTGCCTCATGGGAACAGTCCAGCCCAAACTGCCAAGCCAGGTCTTCCCTGAACCGGAAACAAGCATCCTGGGACCGGTTTATGGGTAACACCCTTCTTCAGCCAGGCTACCTTGAATCCAGTGGCAACGTGAGCCAAGGACCCATGTCTAGGCATACCCTGCCAACTTAGGGCGAACAAAGCAAACACAAGGAGATGATGGATGGAGTGCTGAAACTTTTCAGACACTCACCCCCAGTCACAGATCTGGGTTGAATCCATCATCATTCTTTAGTTCACTTCACCAACTCAGTTCAGACCCAGCTATATGCAAATCAGTCTTGACCCTGTGCCTTATGGGAAGATTCCAGCCCGAACTGCCAAGCCAGGACTTTCCTGAACCGGAAACAAGCATCTTGGGACCGGTTTCTGGGTAACTCCCTTCTTCAGCCAGGCTAGCTTGAATCCAGTGGAAACGTGAGCAAGGGACCCACATCTGGGCATACCCTGCCAACTTAGGGCGAGCAAAGCAAACACAAGGAGATGATGGATGGAGTGCTGAAACCTTTCAGACACTCACCCCCAGTCACAGATCTGGGTTGAATCCATCATCATAATTTAGCTCACTTCACCACCTCAGTTCAGACCCAGCTATATGAAAATCAGTCTTGTCCCTGTGCCTTATGGGAAGATTCCAGCCCGAACTGCAAAGCCAGGTATTCCCTGAACCGGAAACAATCATCGGTGGGACCGGTTTCTGGGTTACACCCTTCCTCAGCCAGGCTAGCTTGAATCCAGTGGCAAAGTGAGCAAGGTACCCACGTCTGGGCATACCCTGCCAACTTAGGAGGTACAAAGCAAAAATTAGGAGATGATGGATGGAGTGCTGAAACTTTTCAGACACTCACCCCCAGTCACAGATCTAGGTTGAATCCATCATCATTCTTTAGCACACTTCACCCCCTCAGTTCAGACCCGGCTAAATACAAATCAGTCTTGACCCTGTGCCTCATGGGAACAGTCCAGCCCGAACTGCCAAGCCAGGTCTTCTCTGAACCGGAAACAAGCATCCTGGGACCGGTTTATGGGTAACACCCTTCTTCAGCCAGGCTACCTTGAATCCAGTGGCAACGTGAGCCAAGGACCCATGTCTAGGCATACCCTGCCAACTTAGGGCGAACAAAGCAAACACAAGGAGATGATGGATGGAGTGCTGAAACTTTTCAGACACTCACCCCCAGTCACAGATCTGGGTTGAATCCATCATCATTCTTTAGTTCACTTCACCAACTCAGTTCAGACCCAGCTATATGCAAATCAGTCTTGACCCTGTGCCTTATGGGAAGATTCCAGCCCGAACTGCCAAGCCAGGACTTTCCTGAACCGGAAACAAGCATCTTGGGACCGGTTTCTGGGTAACTCCCTTCTTCAGCCAGGCTAGCTTGAATCCAGTGGAAACGTGAGCAAGGGACCCACATCTGGGCATACCCTGCCAACTTAGGGCGAGCAAAGCAAACACAAGAAGATGATGGATGGAGTGCTGAAACTTTTCAGACACTCACCCCCAGTCACAGATCTAGGTTGAATCCATCATCATTCTTTAGCACACTTCACCCCCTCAGTTCAGACCCGGCTAAATGCAAATCAGTCTTGACCCTGTGCCTCATGGGAACAGTCCAGCCCGAACTGCCAAGCTAGGTCTTCCCTGAACCGGAAACAAGCATTCTGGGACCGGTTTCTGGGTAACACCCTTCTTCAGCCAGGCTACCTTGAATCCAGTGGCAACGTGAGCCAAGGACCCATGTCTAGGCATACCCTGCCAACTTAGGGCGAACAAAGCAAACACAAGGAGATGATGGATGGAGTGCTGAAACTTTTCAGACACTCACCCCCAGTCACAGATCTGGGTTGAATCCATCATCATTCTTTAGTTCACATCACCAACTCAGTTCAGACCCAGCTATATGCAAATCAGTCTTGACCCTGTGCCTTATGGGAAGATTCCAGCCCGAACTGCCAAGCCAGGTATTCCCTGAACCGGAAACAAGCATCCTGGGACCGGTTTCTGGGTAACACCCTTCCTCAGTCAGGCTAGCTTGAATCCAGTGGCAAAGTGAGCAAGGTACCCACGTCTGGGCATACCCTGCCAACTTAGGAGAAACAAAGCAAAAATTAGGAGATGATGGATGGAGTGCTGAAACTTTTCAGACACTCACCCCCCGTCACAGATCTAGGTTGAATCCATCATCATTCTTTAGCACACTTCACCCCCTTAGTTCAGACCCGGCTAAATACAAATCAGTCGTGACCCTGTGCCTCATGGGAACAGTCCAGCCCGAACTGCCAAGCCATGTCTTCCCTGAACCGGAAACAAGCATCCTGGGACCGGTTTCTGGGTAACTCCCTTCTTCAGCCAGGCTACCTTGAATCCAGTGGCAACGTGAGCAAAGGACCCATGTCTAGGCATACCCTGCCAACTTAGGGCGAACAAAGCAAACACAAGGAGATGATGGATGGAGGGCTGAAACTTTTCAGACACTCACCCCCAGTCACAGATCTGGGTTGAATCCATCATCATACTTTAGCTCACTTCACCACCTCAGTTCAGACCCAGATAAATGCAAATCAATCATGACCCTGTGCCTCATGGGAACAGTCCAGCCCGAACTGCCAAGCAAGGTCTTCCCTGAACCAGAAACTAGCATCCTGGGACCGGTTTCTGGGTAACACCCTTCCTCAGCCAGGCTAGCTTGAATCCAGTGGCAAAGTGAGCAAGGGACCCACATCTGGGCATACCCTTCCAACTTAGGGCGAACAAAGCAAACACAAGGAGATGATGGATGGAGCGCTGAAATATTTCAGACACTCACCCCCAGTCACAGATCTGGGTTGAATCCATCATCATTCTTTAGCTCACTTCACCACCTCAGTTCAGACCCAGTTATATTCAAATCAGTTTTGAGCCTGTGCCTCATGGGAACAGTCCAGCCTGAACTGCCAAGCCAGGTCTTCCCTGAACCGGAAACATACATCCTGAGACCGGTTTCTGGGTAACACCCTTCTTCAGCCAGGCTAGCTTGAATCCAGTGGCAAAGTGAGCAAGGGACCCAGGTCTGGGCATACCCTGCCAACTTAAGGGGAACAAAGCAAACACAAGGAGATGATGGATGGAGTGCTGAAACTTTTCAGACACTCACCCCCAGTCTCAGATCTGGGTTTAATCCATCAGCATTCTTTAGTTCACTCCACCACCTCAGTTCAGACCCAGCTATATGCAAGTCAGTCTTGACCCTGTGCCTCATGGGAACAGTCTAGCCCGAACTGCCAAGCCAGGTCTTCCCTGAACCGGAAACAAGCATCTTGGGACCGGTTTCTGGGTAACACCCTTCTTCAGCCAGGCTAGCTTGAATCCAGTAGAAAAGTGAGCAAGGGTCCCACGTCTGGGCATACCCTGCCAACTTAGGGCGAACAATGCAAACACACGGAGATGATGGATGGAGTGCTGAAACTTTTCAGACACTCAGCCCCAGTCACAGATCTGGGTTGAATCCATCATCATTCTTTAGTTCACTTCACCAACTCAGTTCAGACCCAGCTATATGCAAATCAGTCTTGACCCTGTGCCTTATGGGAAGATTCCAGCCTGAACTGTCAAGCCAGGACTTTCCTGAACCGGAAACAAGCATCTTGGGACCGGTTTCTGGGTAACACCCTTCTTCAGCGAGGCTAGCTTGAATCCAGTGGCAAAGTAAGCAAGGGACCCACATCTGGGCATACCCTGCCAACTTAGGGTGAACAAAGTAAACACAAGTAGATGATGGATGGAGTGCTGAAACTTTTCAGACACTCAGCCCCAGTCACAGATCTGGGTTGAATCCATCATCCATCTTAAGTTCACTTCACCAACTCAGTTCAGACCCAGCTATATGCAAATCAGTCTTGTCCCTGAGCCTTATGGGAAGATTCCAGCCCGAACTGCAAAGCCAGGTATTCCCTGAACCGGAAACAAGCATTCTGGGACCGGTTTCTGGGTAACACCCTTCCTCGGCCAGGCTAGCTTGAATCCAGTGGCAAAGTGAGCAAGGTACCCACGTCTGGGCATACCCTGCCAACTTAGGAGGAACAAAGCAAAAATTATGAGATGATGGATGGAGTGCTGAAACTTTTCAGACACTTACCCCCCGTCACAGATCTAGGTTGAATCCATCATCATTCTTTAGCACACTTCACCCCCTCAGTTCAGACCCGGCTAAATACAAATCAGTCTTGACCCTGTGCCTCATGGGAACAGTCCAGCCCGAACTGCCAAGCCAGGTCTTCCCTGAACCGGAAACAATCATCCTGGGACCGGTTTCTGGGTAACACCCTTTTTCAGCCAGGCTAGCTTGAATCCAGTGGGAAAGTGAGCAAGGTACCCACGTCTGGGCATACCCTGCCAACTTAGGGTGAACAAAGCAAACACAAGGAGATGATGGCTGGAGTGCTGAAACTTTTCAGACACTCACCCCCAGTCATAGATCTGGGTTGAATCCATCATCATTCTTTAGTTCACTCCACCACCTCAGTTCAGACCCAGCTATATGCAAATCAGTCTTGACCCTGTGCTTCAAGGCAACAGTCTAGCCCGAACTGCCAAGCCAGGTCTTCCCTGAACCGGAAACAAGCATCTTGGGACTGGTTTCTGGGTAACACCCTTCTTCAGCCAGGCTAGCTTGAATCCAGTGGAAAAGTGAGCAAGGGTCCCACGTCTGGGCATACCCTGCCAACTTAGGGCGAACAAAGCAAACACAAGGAGATGATGGATGGAGTTCTGAAACTTTTCAGACACTCACCCCCAGTCACAGATCGGGGTTGAATCCATCATCATTCTTTAGCTCACTTCACTACCTCAGTTCAGACCCAGATATATGGAAATCAATCTTGACCCTGTGCTTCATGGGAACAGTCCAGCCCGAACTGCCAAGCCAGGTCGTCCCTGAACCGGAAACAAGCATCTTGGGACCGGTTTCTGGGTAACTCCCTTCTTCAGCCAGGCTAGCTGGAATCCAGTGGCAAAGTGAGCAAAGGGACCCACGTCTGGGCATACCGTACCAACTTAGGGCGAACAAAGAAAACACAAGGAGATGATGGATGGAGTGCTGAAACTTTTCAGACACTCACCCCCAGACACAGATCTGGGTTGAATCCATCATCATTCTTTAGCTCACTTCACCACCTCAGTTCAGACCCAGATAAATGCAAATCAGACTTGACCCTGTGCCTCATGGGAAAGTCCAGCCCGAACTGTCAAGCAAGGTCTTCCCTGAACCGGAAACAAGTATCCTGGGACCGTTTTCTGGGTAACACCCTTCTTCAGCCAGGCTAGCTTGAATCCAGTGGCAAAGTGAGCAAGGGACCCACGTCTGGGCATACCCTTCCAACTTAGGGCAAACAAAGCAAAGAAAAGGAGATGATGGATGGAGTGCTGAAACATTTCAGACACTCACCCCCAGTCACTCTGTGGTATCTCGCAAAGTGTTCATGTAACTCTGCGGGATTCCATGAGTTCCGCCTACTCCTAGTCCACATGTGTCATCGGGTTGAATTGTTTTTGAGAGCATCCTTTACTTTCTTGTATGTGACCGCTTCCTCTTTTGGGAGTTTCTTGAAAGCGTCTTTACCACATCACCTGCTACGTTCCTGAGGTATTTGATTATTTTCATGTCTTCTGTTTCTTATAGCGTGTCAATTAAGTTGTAAAATTTTTAAATCCTGTAAATTAAATGCTACTGGTGAGCCTGCAGCACTTATTATGTGTGCCCCACTTAAGCAGCCCTAGTACACATGTCTCAGGCCTGCCATGGCTGCCTGCCTGTGTAGTTTTGAACTATCATTTCGAAAATAAACTTTTTGCCAGGTCTAAATGTCAGAACGTTGACATGGTTTTGTTTTAAAATTATACAAATAATTTGAGCACCTTGATGAGCTCCCCCTTGTTTGCACTTGCAACTGTTGCACAATAATGTTTTGAAACGTCTGTTTTCCTAGCTCTGAGAAACCCATGTATACGGAGAATCTGTCTTCACTGTTTATTATTTGGGTGTTACATGACTATGTTAAATGAAGTTGTCTTACACAACGCTCTTACTCGTGAACAAGGAGGTGTTCTCCGAAACGCGTAGAGTGACAAGAACGTTGAAATAAAAGCACGCTGAGATGAAGTTTTGAGGCCATGGCACCGTTCTTGTGAAAACGTGGTAACGATTGTTTCTGGATATTGGGAGTCGCTTTCCCGCCGTGGCCCGCCATTGCAAGTGGCTTGGGTTTTCTAAGCGAAACTTAATGAAGTGATATATATATATAGGTAGGTAGTTATAGTTAGGACCTATTTTCCATAGGAAATCCGCAACATTCTATTCCCAATATGTCTGGCGCCGGTTGACGAATCTTCGTGAAATTTTCCAAACTTTTGGCCAGCTCCGGTCCGCTCCTATCCTGAAAGTTTCGTGGTGATTCGTCAAGCAGGGGCCGAGAAAAAAGGGGGTCCCAAAACACGTTTTCCCCATGCAATTTTCCATAGGACCTGTTGACGCAGCTACAGCCCGAACTGCTGAACGGAATTACACCAAATTTGGCAAAGAGGTGGTCCTCAGTTCAGACTCGTGCCTTTTGCATAAATGGTGTAAATCCGTTCAGTAGTTCCTGAGAAAATTAGACAAAAAAAGATAGATATATCTATGGCCTCGGAGGATCCGCGCACCCTAAGCACAGCCTAAGCGCACCCTCCCCGAACCAAGCACGCACCCTCCCGATCCCGCGCTGAATGCTAATTGGCTGTCAAGTGTCTGTCTACATACGAAACCAGGAACTGTTGGCAGCCATTTTGTGCCTCGGTAGAAGCGAGGCTGATTTAGTAAGGGAAATAAGTGTGTGAAAGATGTAAAGGGGACAGGGTAGAAATACTCTGACCCTCTAGTGTTGCTTAGGGGGTCCCAGAAGGACCCACTGGGGTCCCCCTTTTTTTTTTCTAATCAGCGAAATGCGCGCACGGTGCGCGGTTCCTAACGCGTTGGGTGCGCGGATCCCAAAAAAATGGGGAAAAAAATAATAAAGTCTTGAAAATATAGTTTAAAAATTATTTTAAAAAATGTAAAAATATATTTTAAAACATTAACAATAAAAAAAAAAAGCCATTTTGTGCCTCGGTAGAAGCGAGGCTGATTAAGTAAGGGAAATAAGTGTGTGAAAGATGTAAAGGGGGCAGGGTAGAAATACTCTGACCCTCTAGTGTTGCTTAGGGGGTCCCAGAAGGACCCCCTGGGGCCCCGTTTATTTAAAAAAAAAAGCAAAATGCGCGCACGGTGCGTGGTTCCTAACGCATTGGGTGTGCGGATCCCAACAAAATGGAATAAAAATAAAGTTTTGAAAATATCGTTTAAAAATTATTTTAAAAAATATATTTTAAAACATTAACAATTTTTTTAAAAACCCAATAAAAACAAAAAATATTTTTTAATTTTTAAAAGAATTAATTGAAAAAATAAGTTAAAAAAAGGTGATAAAAAGTATTTTTTTTAAATAATCAAAGGAATTGACACACTGAAATTGAAAAATTTAGAAATGCAATTAAAATCATTAAACATCATAGCTTTAGAGATAAATTATAGATAGGAATTAGCATTTAAAAAACCTTTGAAATTCACTGAAAAAACCATAGGTTTCATGCACATTATAGTTAGAAATTGGCATTTAAAAAACCTTAGAAATTCACTGAAAAACCATAAGTTTCAGGGGTGTTATAGTTAGCTGGACATTTCCCTCGTACAAAACCCTAGAAATTCCCCCGTTATAGTTAGTTCAGCTAACTATAACTCGCGCGCCCCTGCAATGCACTGCTGATGACGTCACATATTACATCACTCATGACATGGTCAGTGACATCACTCATGACATCACTGATGACATCTGAAATGACATCACTGATGACATCACTGATGACATCATCCATGTAATAAATTAGTGCATCTACTCATACCCTAATATATTCTTTGATACTCCGACTCAAAATTTCAGACGGCCATTCTCAAAACCATAGATACTACAATACCAATAACTACATACCCACTCATTGACTCTTAGGTCTACACACACCTCCACTCACTCATCTGTAGGGTCACTCATACTTACAGTCGCTCAGTACAGGACTATCATATGCATTTATACACCTATATAGACACTCAGACACTGCCAATCATCCATAGACATACTCACACACCTAGTCAACCATGCAAATAATTAAGCACACTCCAATTTACTCACCTATACAGTTATACACACACAAGTTCATTTACTCATAAAAATACTACCACATTCTTACGCTCTTATACAATTACTGATACAAGCACACACTCATCCATACAGCCACTCTCACAATCACACACTCTCACATATACCCAGTTATATACTCTTACACACATATACCCTGCCTTTCACATATGTAGTTACTCACACATGTACCACTAAGATATACATTCAATCACTAACACACTGATACATACACTCACCCAAACATACTGTCCATCACAGATGCACTCTTAAAACCATGCAGCCATAGAATCACCCACTCACACATCTATGCTCAGAGTCACACACACCCTACCCACACAAACACTCATGCACCCATACAACCAATCAATAACTCATATAGACACTTATATAGCTATTCACAAAACCATGCAGGCACTTATACACCAACAGACAGACAGATACAGACATTCACACAGTTTAGTCACTAGTCTGCAGTAAGATACGTTTAATGACTCACTTATAGAGTCAGTCACACACCTAGAAAATCATCCATTCACACACTTATACACCCATTCATACTTCCATAGGTCTTTCCAAACTCTACAGAAACACAGACTCACTGGATGATGTCATCAGTGATGTCATCAGTGATGTCATTTGAGATGTCATCAGTGATGTCATCAGTGATGTCACTGACCATGTCATGAGTGATGTAATATGTGACGTCATCAGCAGTGCATTGCGGGGGCGCGCGAGTTATAGTTAGCTGAACTAACTATAACGGGGGAATTTCTAGGGTTTTGTACGAGGGAAATGTCCAGCTAACTATAACACCCCTGAAACTTATGGTTTTTTCAGTGAATATACATATATATATATATATATATATATATATATATATATATATATATATATATATATATATATATATATATATATATATATATATATATATATATATATATATATGTTCCTGTGAGTTCTGAATTAATAATACTGATCCTAAAAATAACCAATTTATATTCTTTTCTCAAAGGTTCTTTTCATTCCAGAGGAGGTACTTGAGTGACCAGGAAGGCTGCGGTAGAATTATTAGGCGAAGGCTGAGTGCTGACAGGTAAGCGTAATTCATTTTCTTTTAGAAAGATGTTCTTTTGAGATGCTGGTTTAACTTCGTTCTTCCTATTAAGGCTCAGCACATGGAAAATTTTATAGGTGAGTATATATTTTTCACAGTCCTTTTTCTAATGAACATATATTGTGTATCTATATAATTTCTCTTTTTTTTAAATTGCCAATGCTTGTTTGGTAACAGAGTCCAGAGTCTTTCTGTATTAAAACACCACATTAAGGTAGTGTTTTTAATCTGCTTCCACTCAGCTCCACATGGAGCCTACAGAATGCGAGTAAGCCTCACACACATGCTTCCAATTGAGACACATCTCACGACAAAGAGAGGGCTTAATAACCAGAGCACTGCCTCACAAGATTCAAGGGTTCTTACCGTGACACTGCCAGAGAAACTAAAACAGCGGCCAATGACCCCTCTAGCCTGACTAACTTTTGCGACAGTGAACTTGAACGGGCTCCGTCAGGTAAAGTGCACATTGTTTTGTTGGTGCGCGCTTCACGTTCCGAACACTGTTTGGTGATGAAAAGACTAGTGCGCTGCAAGGCCAGCTGAGCTGGCAGACATCTTAAATTTCCAGCGCTGCCAGCTCAGTCTCTTGTTATTGTTCCTGGTTTTCTTCTGTCTCCTCACTGAACTGCCTGGAAGTATGCTGGCCAGAGTATGTTTGTTTACAGGAATTGTCCTAAGGATCCTGACACTAAGCCTTCCTTTTTATACATTGTGTCACCCCTAGGGTAGCAGCATGCATACTATTTAAAACGTTGGACATGTACTTTCAAGTTTTACATGTCCGGGTAGAGAAAAACTCTAAAGTGTGTTTTTCACTACTGTAAGCCCTACTTACCCTGATAACATTTGTTTGGAAGCAAGCAGGAATGTCATGTTTGGTGTCTGAGCAATTTTAATTTAAACCTCTCTTTAATGGTAAAGTAAATTTTAAGTCACAATTCAGGAAATGCCACTTTTAGAAAACTGATATTTTCTTGTCCTAACCATTGTCAAAATCTCACCTTGTATTTCCACAGGAGTAACTGCCTTTACCTGCCAGATGAAGTGTTCCCGATAAAAAGAGATGAGAGGAAGTGAGAGATAGTACAGGTATCTTCTAGTGTACAATCCTTATGAGAAATAATACTTATATGTATCTTGTAATTCCCCACTCCCCTCTTGTTAATGGTCTGGTATGAAAGCCTATCAGCATTTGTATGTTTTGCGCTATATGGAAAAGATAGCACATGAAATAGATATAACAATAAACTGAGTACTAATTTATAATTTTGTAGGAATTTACCTCATGTTTATTCTGCTACTGTGGTACAAAAGGGGGTGGTGATGGATGGAGCATCAGAACCAATCGAACACTCACACCCAGTCAACAGATCTGGGTTTGATCCATCACCGTTCTTTAGCCCACTCTGCCACCCCAGTTCAGACATGGCCATATGCAAATCAGTCTGACCCTGTGCCTAATGGGAACAGTCCAGCCCGAACTGCCAAGCCATGCCTTCCCTGGACTGGAAACAAGCTTCCTAGGGCCGGTTTCTGGCATTTCAGGCGTCTTCAGCCAGGCTTGCTTGAATCCAGTGGCAAAGTGAGCAAGGGACTCACGTCTGAGCATACCCTGCCAACTTATGGCGAACAAAGCGGTACAAAAGGGGGTGCTGATGGACGGAGCATCAGAACCAATCAAACACTCACACCCAGTCAACAGATCTGGGTTTGATCCATCACCGTTCTTTAGCCCACTCTGCCACCCCAGTTCAGACATGGTCATATGCAAATCAGTCTGACCCTGTGCCTCATGGGAACAGTCCAGCCCGAACTGCCAAGCCATGCCTTCCCTGGACCGTAAACAAGCTTCTTAGGACCGATTTCTGGCATTTCAGCCAGGCTTGCTTGAATCCAGTGGCAAAGTGAGCAAGGGACTCACGTCTGAGCATACCCTGCCAACTTATGGCGAACAAAGCGGTACAAAAGGGGGTGGTGATGGACGGAGCATCAGAACCAATCAAACACTCACACCCAGTCAACAGATCTGGGTTTGATCCATCACCGTTCTTTAGCCCACTCTGCCACCCCAGTTCAGACATGGCCATATGCAAATCAGTCTGACCCTGTGCCTCATGGGAACAGTCCAGCCCGAACTGCCAAGCCATGCCTTCCCTGGACCGGAAACAAGCTTCCTAGGACCGGTTTCTGGCATTTCAGCCGTCTTCAGCCAGGCTTGCTTGAATCCAGTGGCAAAGTGAGCAAGGGACTCACGTCTGAGCATACCCTGCCAACTTATGGCGAACAAAGCGGTACAAAAGGGGGTGGTGATGGACGGAACATCAGAACCAATCAAACACTCACACCCAGTCAACAGATCTGGGTTTGATCCATCACCGTTCTTTAGCCCACTCTGCCACCCCAGTTCAGACATGGTCATATGCAAATCAGTCTGACCCTGTGCCTCATGGGAACAGTCCAGCCCGAACTGCCAAGCCATGCCTTCCCTGGACCGTAAACAAGCTTCTTAGGACCGATTTCTGGCATTTCAGCCAGGCTTGCTTGAATCCAGTGGCAAAGTGAGCAAGGGACTCACGTCTGAGCATACCCTGCCAACTTATGGCGAACAAAGCGGTACAAAAGGGGGTGGTGATGGACGTAGCATCAGAACCAATCAAACACTCACACCCAGTCAACAGATCTGGGTTTGATCCATCACCGTTCTTTAGCCCACTCTGCCACACCAGTTCAGACATGGCCATATGCAAATCAGTCTGACCCTGTGCCTGAACTGCCAAGCCATGCCTTCCCTGGACTGGAAACAAGCTTCCTAGGACCGGTTTCTGGCATTTCAGCCGTCTTCAGCCAGGCTTGCTTGAATCCAGTGGCAAAGTGAGCAAGAGACTCACGTCTGAGCATATCCTGCCAACTTATGGCGAACAAAGCGGTACAAAGGGGGGTGGTGATGGACCCGAAACCGGTCCCAGGATGCTTGTTTCCGGTCCAGGGAAGACATGGCTTGGCAGTTCGGGCTGGACTGTTCCCATGAGGCACAGGGTCAGACTGATTTGCATATGGCCATGTCTGAACTGGGGTGGTGGAGTGAGCTAAAGAATGATGATGGATTAAACCCAGATCAGTTGACTGGGGGTGAGTGTTTGATTTGCTCAAACGCTCCATCCATCATCCCCTTTGGTATCGCTTTGTTCGCCCTAAGTTGGCAGGGTATGCTCAGACGTGGGTCCCTTGCTCACTTTGCCACTGGATTCAAGATAGCCTGGCTGATGAGGGTTATGAACCCGAAACCGGTCCAGGGAAGACATGGCTTGGCAGTTCGGGCTGGACTGTTCCCATGAGGCACAGGGTCAGACTGATTTGCATATGGCCATGTCTGAACTAGGGTGGTGGAGTGAGCTAAAGAATGATGATGGATTAAACCCAGATCAGTTGACTGGGGGTGAGTGTTTGATTTGCTCAAACGCTCTGTCCGTCATCCCCTTTGGTATCGCTTTATTCTGCTATTGTGTCATAAAAAACAGGACCCATCCAGGAATTTACTGGATATTACTTAGGACATTCATTACCTCTTGAATTGTAATTGTAATAGGTTCTTATATAGCGCATACTGCCACCCTACGGGTATCCTGGCGCTTAGACTTGAGTATGACCGTCATATGGGCAGACCGGTGTAACAGGAAATTGGAGATCAGTCCTTAGGAAAGAGCCAGGTTTTCTGACTCTTTCTGAACTCAGTCAGGGAGTTGGCTTGTCTGATGCTCTGGGGTAGCTCGTTCCATAGATGTGCGGCAACCACACTAAAAGCCCTCCCCCCCCATCCTAGAGCGCTTAACTCTGGCAGTCGTCATTAAATTTGCGCTGGAGGAGCGGAGCTGCCTCTTAGGATTATACCAAGTAAACTTCTCCTGCAGAGGGACTGGTCCCAAATCATGTACTGCTCTGTATACCATGCAGAGCGATTTAAAGCAGACCCTTTCCTTAATAGGCAGCCAATGGAGATCTCTCAAGGCCAGAGTAGTAGAAAACCTACGTTGCCTATTTAGCGCCAACTTTGCTGCCATGGACTGGACTCTCTGCAGCCCCTGGAAGATGTATTGTGGTGCTCCCAAATACAGGGAGTTGCAGTAGTCCAGCCTACTCAGCACTATGTTCCTCACTACAAGGGAGCTTGAGTCCTTTGGTAGTAACGGGAGACTCTGCAGTAACATGCGCATCAAAGAGAAGCATACGCTAACAGTTTTGTTGACCTGCGACTCTATTTGGATATTACCGTCTACTAAAACCCCCAGATTGCGCACCGTGTTAACTGGAATCAAAGGTTCCTCCTCGGGAGTGAGCCTAAACTCCAGTGGTATATGCTGGGACATCCTAGCAGCAGAGCAGTATACCACCTCTGTTTTCCCCCTATTAAATTGTAGAGAATTTTTCCTGAGCCAACCAGCAGTCTGACGCATACACTCCTGGAACGTATCCATGGATACTGCATGTTTCCCTTCCAGGGAAAACACCAGTTGGGTATCGTCAGCGTAGTTGACCAGGTCGATTCCGAAAGATTTAATAATGGGGAACAAGGGCCGTAGATAGATATTAAAAAGAATAGGGCTGATCGCAGAGCCCTGCGGTACTCCATGGTGTACTGGCGATTTGCTGGAAGTGAACAGTACCATAGTCACCACCTGTTGTCTTCCTAACAGATAGGACTGTAACCACTGTAAGGCCCGTCCTTTCACCCCTATCTTCTCCAGTCTCTCCACCAGAACTGTATGGCTTTCCGTGTCAAATGCGGCCTACATATCAAGTAACACTATGACGGTAGCATTCCCATTGTCGGCTCGCATTTGTAAGTTGTCCAACACGGTTGCCAGAGCAGTCTCGGTGCCGTGTCCTGGGCGAAACCCAAATTAGTCGCTATCCAGCAAATAGTTATCCTCCAGATAACATGATAGAGTCTTACTTACTGCTTTTTCCAAGATTTTAATCGGATATGGCAGAAGGGAGATAGATCTAATATTTGCTGGGATCGTGGGGTCCAATGAGGGCTTCTTAAGCAGGGGTGTCACTACTGCCTGCTTCCACACCTCCGGAACCATTCCTTCTTCCAAGGATTGGTTGCAAATCTGTCGCAGCCAGGGGAAAGTAACCTGACCGGATGTTTTCCAGATTCTGTGTGGAAGGGGGGTGAGAGGAGAGCCCGAGGACACACTGTGAGCCAGGATGTTAAAAGAGTCATCAGTGAAGGCTTGAAAACTTTCCAGGGAGATATTCACCCGGGATTCCTCATCCTGCTTCTGGACAAGATTATCCTGATTGCCAATATTGTTAGGATGAAGATCTCCAACAATCTTGGCAATTTTATCTTCAAAATGAGAGGCAATCACATCACAGAGTTTCTGGGATTCAGCCACCTTATTGCTCCTGCAGGTCGGGCTAGAGAGGTCCCTGAAGACATTAAAAAGCGCTTTGGTGCTATTGGGCGCTTGTAGAATAGAATTGGCATAAAAGTCGGCTTCAGACTTTAAGATAGACTCCTTATATTTAGCCTGTGCTAATTTCAGTTATTTCATGTCTAGCTCTAAATAGTTCTTTCTCCATTTCCTCTCAGCTTTCTTGCATGACACTCGTAGTAGTTTCAATTCTTCATTATACCAGGGAGCTGAAGTTTTGTTCCTATTTTTGAGTCTTTTTACCGGGATTAACACGTCCAGCGTGTCAGCTATGTGGTTACAATATATTTGATAGTTTTCCTCTACGGTGATGGATGAGGCAAAGAGATTTACATTTGGAAAGATCGGATGGGTCCTATTTTTTCCCAATTTAGCCCACTCTCTTCCTTTCCGGTATATCGCCAAGCGATTCTCCTCTACTCTGGGTATCTTGATGTAAAAATGGATTAAATAGTGATCAGTCCAACTTTGTGGCAGTATATTTATCTTGATGAAAGACCAAAACTTCAAAAAAGAGAAAACAAAAATATAGGACCTCTAATCTGTAATAAAAAAATGTACATACTCAGTACCAGTAGGTGGTCACAACACATATACTAAATGGCCTTTTGTCCTTGGTTTCCTTTACTTTTGCAGGAAAAAATATCATGAAATCCAGAAAATCTTCTTGGCCAAATTCAGTGCTCCCTTAATCAAATAAGTATTTTCACATAAGGATATTCACAAATATAGTCATAGCAGTGCAGACCGCGGGAAAATTGTATCATATCACCGATACTTTCATGTCTTGTTGTTGTCTGTTCTTTTCTTCGGCAGGAAGTCCAGTGAGCAACATGGAAAATGGCCCATAGGCTGCCAGGAACCCAAAGATTGGAGAACAAGCGAATCTGAAGCTCCAGGAGCCCAACGAGAGAAATGCCAAGATGTCGCTGCAGGGTGTGAGGACCTGGAAAAGGTAAGTGAATATCCGATGGCAGGAAGCTGGAGGCATGAGAACACTAGAATGCCAAGCTGCTTCCCGCCGGGACAGCTGCTTCTTGTGCCAGTTGGCCCTGCCCCTGCCATACCACCTTACTGGGTTGCTGCAGGCCTTGAAACCATTTGGTACCTTTACTAGCATTCTACCTGACTGTATGTGCGTGTCACTCTACCTGCAAGTATAGAGCTTGAGCTTGAGCTCAGCAAACCGGAGCGCTACACTGCAGCTGAGTTCAGCGGATTCTGCAAGGAGTGGGCACTTTCAGCAAAAAGGAGCTCAAAAAAAGGAGGAGTTTCAGTGCCTGTGAGGAGGCCCACCAGTTGCTAGACACAGCATAGGGGAAGAAGACTACAGAGGAGCAAGAAGATAACCTGGGCACAGGTCTGGAGCGGCAGCACCCCAAGGAGGAGGAGCTCCTGACAAAGTGGGGAGAATTGTGTCTTCCAAAGGTCTGTCCATTGAGGAGCTGGAGGTTACGGGTGAAGATATTCCTGTTGTAACTACCCAAATTAAAATTGGAGGCAGCAAAGAATTAGGCTGCTGCCAAGAGGGCCCTTGGGGAGAAGGAGTTGGCCCTGTAGGAAAGATTCTCAGAGAGCTGGACATGAGGGCCAAACAGGTAGAGTCCAGGAACAATGGTGGCAATGTAACTATATTGCCCACTGGAGACAAGAGGGTCCACATTCCTAAGGATATGGTGCCTAACTCTGCTGTGGGGGAGAACATAGGCAAGTGGTTTGAAGCCCATAAGGTTGCCCTAGAGATGGATGGTGTCCCTGAGGAGTATTGGGGAGCCAGTCACTGGAGGGATATACCTAGTGAGGGGATGGATGACCTGCCGGCCCTTGGAGCAGGGATGAGGTACCCCCCCACCTCCCGTGAAGGACACCCTTATCATAAGGCATGGGCTTACCCCAGAGAAGTATATTGAGTGGTTTAGGGACAGCAAGATACCAGAGGGTTAAGCACAGGTTAATTTAGTGATTGTTTGTGGTTCACCCTGACAAGGATTATGGTTGTTGCTTGAGGAAAGCTCACACCCCCTCAACCAACAACCCAGTTTCTCACATTAATTGACATTTGTTGTCAGGTCGAATTTTTGGGAGAGCATCTTTTACTTTCTGGTATGTAACCACTTTGTCCTTTGGGAGTCTCCTTTACCCCATCACCTGCTAGATTCTTGAGGTATTTGATTTTTTTCATGTTCTATGTTTCTTCTAGTGTGTAAATGAAGTTGTCAAATCTTTCAATCCATTCTGCTCATCTTGTTGCAATGTTTTGCTTTTTTGTCGTGTCAAATGGTGGTGGCATTTTCAGGACGGAGGCAGCATTGCATTTCATCTTTCTGTTGCGTGACATGACGTCCTTGGGTTGCTTGTGTCGTTCTCACTCCGGTGGCTGTGTCTCTTCTGCACATTGGGTCTTCTATGAGTATTTTTTATACTTGGTGATGCCTGTTTCTTACTCAGCGAGCATGTGAGTTTCAGGGGCACGTACTATGCTCCACTCAATGCAGACATGTGCAGCTCCTTACTGGTGCTTACAGGCCTTCCTTTCAGATTCTGCATAGTTGGGTGAGGTTTTATTAATAAAGCAAACGGTTTGGGGTTTAATGGGGTGCAAGACTCCATGGTAGTGAGGTCCTTCTTTCATCCCAGACCTGGCAAATTGGGCCACTAATGCTTGTTGTCAGCTCTGCGGGATCTCACCTTTGTGATGCCAGTCGGGGAGAGAGACAGAGGGAGAGAGCAATTGAGAGAGAGAGAGCGAGAGAGAGAAATATATATGACCTCTTCCAAATCTACCCCCCATGCCATGCGGGTACTGGGGTGCCTGTACACAGGGAGGGATATGTTGTGAGAGAGAGAGAGAAATATATATGACCTCTTCCAGTTATATTCTTCCGTGGCTTCCTGTCCCATGGTCCTTGTTTTGTGTGTCCAGGGTCCTAGACCCAGATACCACAATAAGGATGAATCCGGGGAATGGCTCAGAGAGAACAGTAGACATCTCGGATGAGGATCATGATGACTGAGTTGCACTGGGCTGATGTTGCCCAAAAATGAAAGCAGCAGGTGCACCTTTTTAACAGGCCATTGATCTCCCTTCAACAGCAAGGAATGGAGAAGAAAAGTGGAGGCCCACTGCATAGTAAAGGAGACGCCCCTGGTGTGGACAAAATATGTAGGAGTGGAAGGCAGGTAAGCGTAAGAGATACCACAGGCAGGCCTGTCCCTCCAGATTAACAGCAACACAAGAACAGTGAAAACCTCTGGGACAAAATGAAACACTGGTAGATGAGCACAATTAAAAGAAGGTGTACCTTCAGGTGGAGGTACAATTCATCTGGCCTAGAGGAGGAAAATCTGCCCGGGTGGAGTAGGAATGGGACTAGGGTCACAAACCCTCCCCACATGAGAAACAACAACGAAAAGTGCTTAACACCAGCACCCACATAATAACACCATAGGGGAGGAGCTTGGGCAGGAGGGAGAAATAGCAGTACCAAAAGAGAACTTCATGATAAGCCAAGTGAATTGAAGAACCCTTAAAGTGAAGCATCTTCAATCAAGGCAAGCTTATATGGAACCAACAAGAAGAGGACAATCATAGAAAGTAAAACTCAAACCTGGGGCTGAAGCTCATGCTACAAAAAAAGAAAGCGAGAAGCTGCACACATTACTTGTGGCAAGCACACCATCAAAGAGGGTCTGGGTAAAATTGTGCAGTCCAGTTGAACAGGACCACCAGCACATGAACAACCTTACACGCACCTGACACGCCAATACCAAGCAGAAGCAAATAATAATGTTAGGAAACAGACTAATCACTGATACGATCGCAGTCTGGCTATTCATGCTTCTTATACAAGACCTAGAAAACATGTACGAGTGCACAGCAGAAACCAAATGTAGCATACCTCAGTCATAGAGGACACAATCAGATTTGCAGAGCAAATAGTAGTTCTGCAACAAATAACTAAGAAGTGGAAAGAAAAACTTGCAGACTTAGAGTACAGTTCGAGATGCATCAATGTGCACATTCAAGGTATACCACATTGAACGGAAATACCCCCCATGGAACTATTCCTGGAAAAACTCATACCAGATCATTTTTTCGACAAAACAGAGGCTGAGGGAATTCAGAAAGAGAGCACAGAACACCCAGCCAGTGTCCTCCTCTGTTAGCGACCCCTCCCAAATGATCATGATGTAACTTCAAAGATACAGAGACATAATCAAACTACTGACCTCAGCGAGAGAGAAAAAGAAAATGGAATATGATGGAAATCACATTTCATTCTACCTGGGCTTTTGAATAAATATGCGAAAGAAATGTAAGCTATTTGAAGAAGGACAACGGAGGTTGAGGCACTTCCTTATATCAAATGTCTGCTACTCCTAGCGCACCTATCCATTGATGTCAAGGCAAGAGACACTTTTTTGAGCATCCAGAGGATGCAATAAAATACATAGGAACTAAGGGGCTAAATATGTAATGCTATGTTCCTACAATCATACAGAATTGCAGCAGGGAAGGTGCATACAGGTGGACCTGCAGCAGTCACAGGCAAGTACTGAGAGTAATAACTGAACCGCACCAAGTGTAAAGGGGGCCTGCATTAGTGAGTTTATCAAATTGGGGCTGTATTACACAAAGTTCCCTTGGAGTGCAACGGGCGTTTGCGCTCGATTTGATCACCCCCGGGGTACTTTAGTATTACAGAAGGGGCTGCAGATGCTTGTGCGGCCCCTTCTGTAATACTGATAGCGCCAGCACTATCTTTGGGGGGCATTTCCTCATTTGTGTGGGGACGTGCCCCATGCAAATGAGGGAATTCCTTTGCCTCTGTGCCAGCACCGCATTACAGGCGTAGAGGCAAAGAAGCTCTCAGGAGGCACACTGACAGTGCACCCCCTGAGAGCAGCCCTCTGGAGGGGAATATGAGGGTCCTATAGACCACCCCAAATATCCTCTTGCAGGCGGGTGCAGTCACTGACTACACGTGCCTGCAAGGGAATCTCTAATCTCCTTTAAAAGTGCAGGCGAGTTTGCCGCCTGCACTGTGGAAACACAGAGTGACTTCAAAGCAGCAGTTCCGTTTTTCACATGAATGTGCTTTCCCCAGGGGGGAGTGAGTTTGTTGCTACCCTGAGGGCAGCGCATTCATCATAATTTGGCACATTTTCTTTCATTGCGCTGGGCGCACCTTTTAAAAGGCAGCCTGTATTGACTTTAATTGATGGAATCACTTGAAGCTTCCTGAAGTGGTTTTGCAAGGGAGTTACCAGCTGTGCTGTGAAGTGTGTGCTTTTACAGAGCAATTATTAAACAAATTGTACTACATACACTGTGGGTATAACTAAAATCTATATTTTGGGAGCACTTTCTTTTATCTTAAACATTTTTTCACATTTTGTAGAAGCCTATATTCAACTATGTGCCATGCAAGTTTAAAACAATGAGTGGGACCTCGTAGCACTAAACATACACAAGTCACTATTCTCCACTGCATCAACCTGGATTCAGTTCTGTGTCTCTCTGGTGACAGACACAGACCTCTGCATTGAATTAACTAATAGTGGTTTCATAATGTACGATAAAGCATTCCCCACTGATTAACTGAACTTGCATTTATTTTTCATTTAAGGTGTGTGTTATTTTGTAAGTAGTTACCTGAGCGTGAAAGACTGAAAAAAGTTACAGAATATTTAGTTTTTTCAGCCATGTGTTTGACCCCGCCCGTGTGCTCACTCACTCCACCCCCATTTACTTGCAGCATTACAATTCCTGTACTTTTTTTAATGCAATTCAACTGCTGGATACACCCAATAACTCTGACAGCCCTACCACATACATGCCATCTCTCCCAATTCGGGCAGGAGACTACCAATTTCACGGTTAGTCTACCACCTCGCGATTCCTGTATTCAAAATCCCAATTGGTCTGCAGGCTTTTGCAGACAGGGACTGGTTTTTTGTGACTCAAAGTATGCACTGCCAGCAACCTGCTCCTGCATGCTAGTGCATGACATTTCTGTCACTCTCTCTCTGCCTGCCATAGTGCTTTCTCCATGCTCCTGACAGAAAAGGAAAAACATCTTATATTTACATTCAGTCCCATACTTGACAATAAACCCGATTCAGGCCTCAATAGAAGTCAATGGGAGCAATACATCCCCCGATTATTTAAAAAAAAAAATCCCACCTTCCTCTTTTAAAATGTTGCCATGAAGGCTACCATTGCCACCAAAGGAAAAGATTAAAACACTATCCATATGCATACAGACCATAACAAATGTCTGGAATACAATGGTATTGCAAGAGGAGCACAACTATATGTGCATACCCCAATTATCGATATGGCACGCAGTCCTGTACCCTATTCAACCTAAATTCATAGTTGATGGCAACAGTAAGCCTCAGAGACTAGATGACGTCTACTAAGAGGGATGACTAAGGGGATTTAACAACTTCTGCACCAGATGGGAGATTGGCAATGCCACCTTCTTACATACACAAGAATAGTGATGATGGTCAGACAAAGTTGGCCTGACGTTCCCAAGGAACCGGATATACACAAGATAAATAAGACTATATTGAATTTAGGCGAGGGATGCACACTTGTCTGTATACTATACAGGGCCTGTTGTCCCACAGAGAATAGAGATTCTCAAAATAAATGCCAAGAGAATCTGAATTTCATTAAAGACACAGATGCTAACAGTATGCATTAATCTTTTGAAATGCCACTCCACGCAGCACTTGAAAGTACATTACATCATAAAACAAATGCAGTCTAAAACAGAACAATGGCAACACATAAAAGGTCCATGCACAGAACAATCCTCTTCTTTAAAATGTGCAATTTGTACAACAAACTTTGCTCTTCTTTTCTTGGATAGATAAGGAGTAGGAAACCACCATTATGAAAAAACAGATAGAAGAACCAAATTACTGTGTATTATCTGAAAAGAGGGGAAATCGTTTGAAAAAACATTCCAAAGACTGATAGAAGAATGCATGCAACAAATAATTATCACATTTGAACAACATTCCTAAAACAAAGCTATACAAATTAGTTCATATGTCAAATACATATTTTTTTAATATATTTATTTATTTTGATGATTTATACAAAAACTCAAACCCAACAACAGGGAGATGGGGGAGGAATAATGTTAGCCTGCGTGTGTTTAATGAAATTCAGATTCTTTTGGCATTTAATTTTGAGAATTTCTATTTCATTATAAGACCGGAGGCTACCATTATGCATGTTGGTAGCCCTCCAAAGCCACATCAGACAAGTGATCAATGGGTTTACAATAATGTTGAGCAAACGTGGAAGCATTGGACCAATCAGCTGCTCTCATAATGTCCTCCAATCTTCCACCTTTCCAAAGGGGTTGGCTAGCCATAGCACCTCTCTAAGAATGTGCACAACCTTTTTCTATATTAATGCTAGCTTGTTGCATAGTACACTTCACCTACCTAGCAATTGTTGCTGTGGTGACCGCTTGCAAGGGTTTGACAAAAGAAATCAACAATTGCTTAACACCATCGGGTCGAAGCTCATTCATACGGGAATCTATTCCCTCATGCAGTCAACTACATACAATTTTATTCATGAGTCATATCTTGGATAAAAGATATTATTGTACATAGTCTTTGTTCCTTTAGTAATATCAAAGGTAACCCCAAAGGGGTCATACAGTCTGTTACTTACCTCCAATGCCTTTACGTCAGAAACCCTATGACAAGAAATGAAACAAAGTAAGGATGCAAGTTTTCATAGTAAAAAAAATGTGTTTTAAAAAATCTATTACTTTGCCAATTAGAAAACAAGGTAAGAATCAAATTGTCGTCCCAAAAGGTTTGATATCTTGGTCAGGGGGTTCTCTTAACCTGATGCTCTTAAGTATTCAACAAACCAAAACATATTTTCTACACTCCTCCCATTAATCACACTGTGGCCCACAGATCTAGCAGATTGGTAGCAGTTATTAGTCCTATAACTTAGGCCAATATCAAACTGTTCCACCAGGAAATTAGCCACTTCAACTACAGGAGCCTCAATGGGATCCAAGTTCCTTTTCAAGCCCCAACGTACCCAGGTCCTCCAAATTCCTTTATACCTGTGTCGAGTACCTGGAGCCCAAGAATCCTCGAGGAGCTCTTATGCTCTTCCCAAAAGGTCTGACATATCTGTAGATTGCCTCACACTTTCCTTGCAAGAAGGCTCAAAGTCCCTGGCTGGACCAGAGCATGTTCCTCTCCATCTACGTCTTTCTGCAGTCCCTCTATAACAGGTAGAAAAAATTGAATGTAGCAAGCAAGTTCCAAAGTCATTGGAAACCTCGTAAACGAAACCCAAAAGGGAGTTACCGGAAATATGGAGCATCTCTCCGGTCTAAATTTCTGAAGGACCCTCTGAATCATTATTTAGAAAGGGAATGTGTATGCGTTCACCCCCTTCCAGCTCTGAAGGAATGCATTCACCGCTAAAGCCCCTGGATCTGGTATCCAACTGTAGTACGTCTTCAGGTGAAACGTCAGCCTGCTCGCAAATAGATCTATCTTCATTGGACCCGTAGCTTGAAAGTTTCCTGAAACACTCCTCGTTCAGCTTCCAATCGCTGTAGTCCTTTCAAAATCTTGGGGTTAATGTACTTAAAGACTGCTTTGCGTCTTTCGGTATTCAAACCACAGTTTGCGTTTCCCAAGAGAACTATAGCACGCTGATTCCAGCCTCTCAGTCGGCCCAGGTCTAGGGGAAGCCCCTTAATATATATGCCTCTTCAGACATGTCAACTATCCTGGCCAGAGGGCCAACAATGTCTAGGAGGCGATACTGGCAAAGTTTGAGGGACCTCTTGAGCCCTTTTCTGGTGTCTCTGCCCATTTTGAAAAGGAAGGTGATGCGTTTTGGGTCCAAGTTGGGGGGTGAGGCACACCTTGTCATGAATTACCGGCCTTGAACGTTTGGCTTTCAGGAGATTGTGCACGTCTTTTATTTGTGGCTTTCTGACCCACCTTTTAATAAAACCACCCACATGTTCCAGGGGTCTACCACTCGGCACTCCAGGGATGTTTAATGTTGGGGGGAAACATCTCCTCTTCTACAGGGTTTTTAATCACATCCTTGGAGAAAGAGGGGACTGAATCCTCAGTGAAGAGGTCATCCCCATCAATATCTCCATTATCGAGTCACATACTTGTCATACATCTGCTCATCATCATTTTGGTCCCCAAACTCCTGAGTATCCAATACCTGTGTGCCGCTGGGGTCACCCAAATCAATTGTGCTGCATCGGACACCTTTCTTTTTTTATCCTGCAGAGGGCACCACTCTTTTTTGAGGTGCTTAGTCCTCCCATCTTTTTAGAGGTGCTTTGACTTCCAATTATGTTTGAAATTATAGACCCTTTCACAGGGTGCTTGTTCTTTCTCTTCGTTTTGCCTCCCTTATCTGCGGCATCGGAGTCACCCTGTGAGACGGACCAACTTTCATAATCTGAGCCCCTGTTGTGCCTCTTCTTGCTCATTACCTGGTTAATTGCCTCCCGTACACAGTTACGCATTTCATGTTGAAATAACTTTTTAATGATTTCTTCATTAATAGTACCCTCGGGGGTCGCAGGGGAATGTCTTCCCTGTTATGACATTGTACACAACAATATAGAGTTTAAATGGGGGAGGGAGGTAGTAAGCAAGGCACACCGATTATTTGGTTGCCCTAAATACTGTGTTGGAATTTAGCCAACATTTAAAATATGCCCTCAAAATAATGTGGGAAACTAGCGAGGCAACTTTGAGAGAAAGTGGGCCAAAATCAGGGGAAACAGGTGTAAAAAAAAGCCAAACACGTATAGAGGGCTCAAGAAATTCAGACAAACAGCTAATTCAAGAGATGGTGTAACCGTGAACTATTAATCATGACGCGTTACAGTATCTCAGGTTTACAGCAGCGTGAAATTCAAATATAATAATATTCTTAAGCCCTAAACATAATTGTGGCAATCCCTTGAGAGAGGCGTCGTTGCCAAAAGCTTTCCTCAAAGCCGAGACACCTGGTAAACCCTGCCACAAGCCCCAGATTAGGCCTTTTGGAACGTGTGCTGAGGGCCTATGAAACGGAAAAGGGAGACCTCTACAGCAGGGCTGCACAGCGGGTAAAACAGGACCCACAGTCCCGATGCAAGGAGAGTTGTCCGCAGACCGGGAGGGAGGTTCCAACTCTCAAGGCCCAAGTAGAATGAAAGGACCATGGGGAAGCCCCAAGGGGAATACAAATTGTTCCAGCTATCGCAACAAGAATTTTAGATTCTATTAAGGACACGGAGGTGAGGATTATGCTTTCTCAATTTCTTTACTGACTCAACAGCAGCCAATGAAAAATAAACTACACTTAATAAAAAGCCTCATTTCCCATGAGGCTTTGAACCACGCCTCCTCAAACAGCCAATGGCAACACATCATAGTGAACAAAATAGAAAGACACCATCCTGGCTTCCTCTTTCTTTGCAAACCAGTCCATAATGTCTGAACGACAAACAGTTCCAGCTCTCAACGGAGAGACAAACAGCAACGGAGAATAAAGTCCAATAATCTTGGGAACAGCAACCATCCTCCAACAACGAGGTGGTCCATCTCCAGCCGGAGCAGCAACTTAGCTCTGTTTAGATTCGTTCCCTGAAACAGAAACAAGTTTGAAAATAGGGAACCCACAAGGTTTGACTTTTCAGGGTGGGTATTAATAAATTATGGATATAGGAAAACATACAACATAGCAGTTGATATTAACTGTCCCAAAGGGTGGGATAATCCTCGCATCTGTGTCCTTAATAAAATCTAAAATTCTTCTTGCGATAGCTGGAACATTTTGTAATCTATGTCTGGGCCGGAGGCTTCTGATTATGCTGGTTCAAAGCTCATCAATAACAACAGAAGAAACATGCGAAATAGGCTTGTAATAAAACACTTTAAACATAGAATCTGACGACCAGTCAGCAGTCTTCAAGATGTCTTCTAAACAAGATCCTAACATGTACGCTTTAGAGGCCATGGCGCCTCTAGCGGAGTGAGCACCATACACAGAAACATCAATGCCTGCTTCTGACATGACCCATCTGACCCACCTAGCTAAGGTGGCAGCTGAAACTGGTCTAAAAGACTTTTGAATTGCTAACAATAATTGACCCAAGGGTTCAGACCTATGCGCAAGAGTGCGTTCCTCATAAACCTTTAAACATTGCAAAACACATAATTTAACATTGTGCGAAAAAGCAGGATACTCAACCGAACGTGACATCATTTTGGTCCGTCTCGAGATGATGAAAGAGATACCCTGTGGGGAGAACATTCTACCTGTCAGATCCAAAGCACGCACATCAGACACTCTGCGACAGGAGATCAAACATAACAACATCAAGAGTTTGGCCAATAACTGCTTTAATGATAAATCTTGATTATCCGGCCAAGACTCGAGTAAAGACAGAACCTTAGAGACGTCCCATAATGTTGAATATCTGGGGTGAGGTGGATTAGCCACCCTAATACCTTTGAGCAACTTACATACTAGGGAATGCCTCCCCACAGGCTTACCATCAACGGGATTATGTCCTGCCAAAAGTGCTGATCTGAAGTTATTAATTGACCTGTATGAAAGACCAGATTCAGCACATTCTGAGAGAAAATTCAACACTTCTTTTACATCTGATCTCATGGGATCCACCTGCCATTGAAGGCACCAACCCAACCATCGCTTCCAGGAAGCTGAATACCGTTTGCGGGTACATGGAGCCCAAGCTTGCTGTAGAAAGTTGGCAGCCGCCTGTGAAAGGCCGTCAATGCTCTTATGTCTCCTGAGAGCGTCCATACCATGAGCGACAGTTGGTTCTGCAGGACCAGCGGATGGGGAGCTCCCACTGGGTCCTGGAGAAGCATCGGGAATACCGGGAGCTGAAAGGGTAAATCCACTGACAACTCCAATAGTGTGGGAAACCAGGACTGAGTCTTCCACAAGGGTGTCACCAACACTACTGAAGCCGCCTGTCGACGGACCAGGGCAGCCACTCTCGGAATCAGAGCAAAGGGGGGAAAGGCATAATTCCTCTCCGACCCCCAATGCTGGAGGTACGCATCCGTTCCCATAGCCATCGGGTCCGGCTTCCAGCTGAAGAATTGCGGGAGATGGGCATTGAGACGAGAGGCAAAGAGGTCTATCTTGCAAGGACCTCGCATACCCATGATCTCCGCAAACAGAGAAGGATGAAGCCTTGAGTCGCTGTAATCCCTCAGGAATCTGGAGCTCTAATCCGCTACCTGATTGAGTTTGCCCGGCAGGTATTCCGATATGACATTGATCTTGTGATCCAGGCAGAAGTGCCAGAACTCCCTCACAATGTTGGCCAACATCCGAGACTTTGTGCCTCCTAGGCGATTGATGTATCGCACTGCCGACACATTGTCCATCCGGAGAAGGATGCAACAATTGCTCTTCAGAGGAGATATTGATTTTATGGTAAAAGAACCTGCTAGTATCTCGAGGCAGTTGATGTGCAACTTTAACTCGTCGGCTGACCAACGTTCGCCAGTGGCAAGTCTCCACATCGAGCGCCCCAGCCCCATCGGCTGGCGTCGGACTCGATAATGACGTCTGGGGAGGTGCCAAAAATCGCTCTTCCGTTCCAGGCCGCCATGTGCTCCAGCCACCAGAGAAGCTCCTCTCGAGCCTCCGGAGATAGGGAAATGAGGTGACCGTAAGAAAACCTATTTTGTAGGTAATAAATCTTGAGCCGTTCTAAGGCCCGGTAGTGTAGAGGACCTGGAAAAATGGCTTGGATGGAGGACGCCAAGAGGCCCACAATCCTTGCCAATACTCGCAAAGAAATTATTTGTTTGGACAGAGTGTTCCTGATCTCTCGTTTGATAGATCTGAGTTTGGTCAGTGGAAGAAGCAATTGGGCGGATACAGAGTTTATCTGAAAGCCTAGGAAGTCTACCTGTTGGCTTGGAATGACCATGGGTTTTTGGTGTTTATGAAAAACCCTAGCTCCTGTAACAGGGACATCGTCCAGTCCAAATGAGTGAGGAGAAGGTTTCGATCTTGAGCCAGGAGCAACATGTCGTCGAGGTAGACAATCATGCGCACCCCCATTTCCTGAAGGCGGGTTACAACTGGTTTTAAGAGTTTGGTGACAACCCACGGGGCTAATGACAGACCGAAAGGTAGTGTGCGATAGCGGTACCATTGTCCTTTCCATTGGAACTGAAGGAATTTCTGATGAGAGGGGCAAATCGGAACTGTGAGATAGGCATCCTTCAGATTCAGATGGACCATCCAGTCCTGTTCTAACAGGCGATCTCTCAAAAGATGGATTCCTTCCATCTTGAAATGCCTGTACATCACAAAGGGGTTGAATTTCCGAGATTCAGGACTAGTCTTTGACCGCCTCCCTTCTTTTGCACCAGGAAATTGTTGCTGCAAAACCCTCCGGGAATGAAGGGTCCTACGGCAATAGCTCGCTTGGCCAAAAGATCTTGAAGTTCGGAGTCTATAAAAGTCTGTTCTTGAAGGGAAAAAAGGAGAGGCCGGGGAGGAGTCACCTGACAGGGGGAGTCTAGAAGTTCTATCTGGTAGCCCTGGACCGTGTGAAGAATCCACGCATCCGATGTCAGTCGTGTCCAGTTCACAACAAAATGTAACAACCTGACCCCGAGGGGGATCATTGGAAACAACGATGGACTTACCAGAGGATTGGTTATCGAAGTTTTTGTAGCCTCTGTTAACACCTCTGTTGAAGCGGCCTCTGAAGCCTCGAGACCTGGTTGGGTTTAAGCCCGCTTGGTCTGGCTCTTGTGTGTATTCCCTGCACCAGGGAGCGAAACCTCTCTGAGGACTGGGATTGGCGTAGTGGCCGGTCGAGCGTCCCCTGCAACGACCGACCCTACCAGAGACCTGGTGGAAGACTCTCTTCAAAGAAGACTGGGACTTATCCAGGGAGGTAAAGTTACTCACAAATTTGGCAATATCTTTAACAAACTTTTCGCCGAAAAGTTATCCTTGGGCCAGTGGGCCCGATTTGGCTGTGGCTAGCTCCACGAGCTGTGGGTCAATTCTGGGGAGCCTAGATTTGCGGTGTTCTGAGGACAGGGCGCAATTAGCATTTCCAAGGAGGCAGATCGCCTTTTGGTTCCACCCCGCCAGGACCTCGGGATGAATAGCGGCCCCTGTCTCCTGTGCCTGTAGGGCTAGCTCAAGAATTTTGGCCAGGGGACCGGCAATGTCCAGCACTTTATCCTGGCACGCCCAGAGGGCGCGGTCAATGCCTTTTTTCGGATCCTTTTTGTATTTCTTTAAAAAGGTGGTCATTGAAGAGTCAATGTCCGGGGTAACAGCCACCTTGTGCGCTAAGTTCGGTCTTGGAAATTCGGATTTAAGACGGGCCCTAACTTCTTTGTCAAAACTCCTCCTTAAATGAGTTTGCATGTATTCCGCTACAGCTGGGGGAGAAGCCCGTTCAGCTGAGTGAGGGTGGACAATGTCTAAGGGATCAAAGGGGAAGGGTGGACAGGGGAAGATGAGGGTTTGTGCTTCTTTGCGCATTTGCGAGGCCTAGACTCCTGGGTAGAGTCAGTGTCAGTACCAGTGTCAGTGGTGGTATCTGGGATCTGGGTAGGTATGGGTGGGGGAGGAGGGGGATCCGGGGCCGGGGCACCATCCTGAGCTTGCTCTTTGGATTTGTAGCGCTTAGAATATGTGTGCACATGGGGCCATGGAAGACCAGGGGCTTCTGGGGGGGGGAGGGGCGCCGGGGCGTGAGAAGCACCGGAGGGGGAAGGATTATTAGCTACCAGGAGCTCTAAGCACTGTGAGATAGGTAATAAGGCAGAGGAGAGCACCTTATCCAGTTTAGCATGAAGCTTTTTATCTATAATGTCTTCCATGGACTCCTCATAATAATGATCATCTTCCTCAGGAGCATTGCACGCAGCTACCTCCTCCTCATAGACTTCCCAGTCTGACATGACTCAGCATATATATATCAAAATCCCCAGAGGGAAGCAGAATTTTAACCAACCCAGAAACCCTCAGAAGGTCAGGGAGTCAGATGGGAGCAGAGCCTGGGGCAGTGGAGCCAAAATACCTGAAGGAAACAAATTACAGGACTAATGGAGGGTGGTGAAAGAACCCCATGTGCCTGAGCAAAGCAGTGGTGCCCAAAAGATGAAATTCAGCAAACTGGTACTGCAGGTGTTAAATCTCCCTTAACGCTGTCAGAAAAGGCTGCCAGAAAGATTCAAATACAGAATTAATGGCCCGGTATATGCTTCTACTGCCAGCTGCGTAGCCCACGATCCAGCCTGGGGCGAGGCGTCTGTCCGGCACTATCGAGGAGCTGCACGTGCACACGCGTGCTTTCATGCTCCAGAGACGCACGCAGGCCGGCTGGGTGGGCCTCTGCAAGCGTCTCGATCCCTGAGGGGGGGGGGGGGGGGGCAGTACCAGCCCGACCTCTGAATGCGAACGGGCAAGTGCCGAAGGCGCTGAGGGCAGCAGCACACAAACGGGGAAAGAACAAATAGAAGGTGAGCCTAGAGCGCAACACGCGCTCGTGTAGTGAATCGGGAGCCGCTCGGCGCGCACGCGGGGAGAAGCGCGATATAAGCGGCAAACAGCAAATAGCAAATCTTGACTGTAAAATCACTGCGCAGATAGTACAAGGGCGATAAACAATCAAATAGCAATTGGAATAACACACGGTTAACAAAATATCATCAGGACAATAATGGAATTGTTGCGGAGCAGCAAAGAAAGAGGAAGAGAGGATGGTGTCTTTCTATTTTGTTCACTATGATGTGTTGCCATTGGCTGTTTGAGGAGGCATGGTTCAAAGTCTCATTGGAAATGATGTTTTTTACTAAGTGTAGTTTATTTTTCATTGGCTGCTGTTGAGTCAGTAAAGAAATTGAGAAAGCATAATCAGAAGGGGAGAGACAGAGCACACCAAAAAGGTAAAATTACTCATGGGAAGTACGTTTCCATAAATTGGAAACAAAGAGGAACAACAAAACATGCAAGTAAAAGTTAAAGAAGGTCAAAGTTACAGTTAAATAGTTGGATGAAGGAAGGCAAAGTGCTGCTTATCCTACCGAGGAGCAGCATTCAAAAGAGGATTGTTCTGTGCATGGACTTTTAATCTGTTGACATTGATCTGCTCTGGATTGTATTTGTATTATGATGTAATACACTTTTAAGTGCTGCGTGGAGTTGCATTAAAAAGATTAATGCATAATGATAATGGGAGACACATGTCTTGTAATGAAATTAAAAAAATACTAGATTACCTGACTGAAGAATGGAATAAGGACTTTGGGGAAAAATACGATCATAAGACTGGCGAAACATATTCAAGAACTGTCAAAAAGAAAACAGAAACAACAGGTTCAAACTCATTAATTATAACGGTATACATAAAATGTACATGACATCTCAATTCATGCATAAAATTAACCCGGAGCAAAATGATGCATACCCTAAATTTACGGTAAACACACAAATGTGATGGGAATGCAGGAAAATACAGAAATTCTGGCAAGAGGAGACACAGAAGTTAGGCATGCTAACAAGTATTAAATTGGATACATTCAAATGGCCACTAAAAAAAGGATAATAAATTAGCATCAGTTATAAAGCTTTACTAATAAACCTATGTGACACATCAATTATAATAACGTGGAAATTGGATTTCTGTACGTATCGATCATTTATGCATCACATGTTAAGTGTCTTGGAGTTTTTCTAAACGATTAAAATGTTTGTTTCGATCACACTCAGAATTCAACAACAAAAAGATGCGTCCTTTGTACTTTTCTTGCTGCTGATATATTTTTTTATATTTTCAAGTACTTAAATGTTGTTGCGCAAAAGAAAACATTTGACAGCCTCCCGTCTTTCATACTTCCTGCACATCAGCAAGATTGTTACTTTGTTCACATTAAAAAAACATCCCTTAGAAATAAAAGGAAAATTAAAAACCCGTCTCCATTATATAGGCAACAGTGTAGGAGAGTGGCATCGACTGCATAATTGCCCCCAACTTTTTGCTGATGTTTTTACTGTTTTATGACTCTAGGCAGGCTGTGGCCCTGCTAGCCAGGACCCCAGCCTATCTGCTTCTTCTCTAAACTGATGTGAGTACCCTAGGTACAACCCAATTGGATACTGAGGATACCCTGTCAGCCCTTGTAGATGGTACCCTAGGTACCCAGGGCATGGGTCCCTCAGGGGCCTACCAGGGCTGCAGCACTTGTTGTGCCACCCTGGGACAGCCATATCAAATGACACCACCAGACCACTACTGTAGTCTGGGTAAGGTGGTGCTTGCACCCCCTTACAGGGATACAGGTACCCTGTATCCCACCTATGTACAACACATGTATTCTCATTGGTCACCCCTCAAGCAGGCCTTGCTAATCCTACAAGGCAGGGTGCTGGGATATGTGTGAGGGGGGACCCCTACCTGAGTAGGGCCCCTCTGCAACCCTCGTAAAACCATTGCTGGGTTGTTTGTAGTGTAGCCACACCATATACTCTTAACCACATTATAAGTATATCGCAATAGCATGATAACTTGAGAATGGCTACACAGAACCATATCGTGTTTGGTGTCAAACATGTAGGGATCATACCCCCAGTCCAGTCATGGGCATGAGGGCATGATTCCCCCCTGCTAGAGGGGCGATATGGGAAAAGCGGCAGAATTGAGACACCAATTTAAAAGTGCACACGTATCGCAAAGTGGATGCTACTCACCACCCACACGACTCTGGCTGCCTGTTGCTGGGAAAAACCCCAGCCTCGGCAGCTGAACAATAGGGATCCTGTTGCAGGGAGGTGCCAGCACCTTCCCAGACAGGCTATGTGGATTGGAACTGGGTGGGTGCACCATAGGATGCCTTTCAGAGTTGCACGTAGGCTGCTACAGCGACTACATTCTGAATACACCGCCTGGAACCGGTTCAGGGGCATCCTGCCCCTTGCCCAGGCGGGAAACACACAAAGGGGAGAGGGTGTAGCCACCCTTTCCCGCCTCAACTCCCATTGGTGGACACTGATCTGGACACTCCCCTAATCTTGTGGATAAAGGTAAATAACATGTCCCCGGAGAATCAGATTAATCTTGGACTTCACAGACTTGACCTTCGACGAGGTGCTGCCCAGCTGACTGAAGAAATCTCCCTGGGGTAAAGGAGTTACCCCCCTGCTTGGCAGGCACCTGAAACACTGCAAGTGACCCGGTTGGCACTTCGCTGCTCCTTTGGACATCGACGACTCCTCTCAACCTTGAGGTGGGTTTCCTAGCATCCCAGAGGCCAGTGAGTGTGCCCAGCAAGTCTGAGCACCGTGGACTGCGTGGGTGCCGAGATCCTCGATACCCCAGGACACCGGCCACCTCTTGTGTAGCACACGACACTGACCAGTTGGGAAGTTGTGCTTTGGCCCAACATTGAGCCAACCACTCAGCAGCAACTGTGCCAAAGATCAGCACCCTAGCTCACTCCGGTGGCCTGTGGGCACCCTTTTACGCACTCCAAAATGCTGCCTTCCGCGGTCCGTTGACTCTCAACTTGTGGGCCCTGGCAGAGGACAATCTTTACTTTTAAGAGTTTTTCTGGTTGCTCCAGGCCTGCTCTACTGTCTCCTTGCAGGAGACCTCTCTCAGACCTTTTGGGTCTGCACCAGTAGCTGATTTGTTTATCTTGCGTGGGTTGCGGTTGCCAAGGCTTAGTGGATCCAATCCGGACACTAACACCGCAGCGACCCTCATCCTTTGTGGGACAGTTGCTTTCCAGAAGCTGGCCTTCCTTGAAGCCTCCCGGAGCCTGTGGCTGCAGATCCAAGCTATACCTTTTCCACTTGAAGCACCAGACATTGAAGGGCTCTTTTCCTTGAGCTCCCTGGTCACTGTGCTGTGACCCAGACTCTGTCCCCTCTGCTTTCAGGTTCTTCTCTACAAGATCTACAACTTCATTCTTCACGGCATCATCGACGCTTTTGGCTAGCAGCAGTTTTGTACATTTTCCCATTGAAAATCAGCCCGCGACCCGACATCGAAAACGACCTATGCACCCGGCTTCCCTGGGGCAGGTAACAGTGGTACCTCGGTACTCTCGTGGTAGTGGGCTCCTCAAAAGCTTAACTCTAAGTTTTTAACTTTGAACTCCTGCTAGAAGTGTCTTTAATCTGTTGAAATCAAACCGCGACATTCTCCATAGGCTTTAATAGGGATCCCGATAGCAGCTATTTACACTGCACGCGCCTCCCGTGGGTCCCCTTCCTCATCACCTGGGGTGGATTCTCAAGGGGCCAGCGATCCTAAATGCCCTAGGCATTGTCTGTAGAATTGTCGTGGTTCTTATACCACTTTTTTATTATATGGTTTGGTCCCCCCTGGGGCCCTGTGACTCCAGTGCTATTTATTGTATCTATAAATGCTTGTTTGAATTGTAACTTTACCTCTAGCCTCATAAAGAGACTTGTGGGATTCTGCTTAGAATAAATACATATATTTTATATACATACCTGTGTGGACTACTCTTTCATTTGGTCATTCAAGAGGTTATCTATGGTAAAACAATAAGCTTAACACTCCTTCAAGACTTAGCCTGAAGGCTGCTCTCCACAGCTACCACTAGGATAGCTTTCTTTAAAGGTTGTCTTTTAAACCTATCACCTTAAGAGTCGAATTGGACTGGTGCAAGGTGGCCACTATAACTAGTGACCAGCATATGCCAGGCCAACTTCTCACATTGGTGTGCAGCGGTTGGATTCAAGCTTGCCATTGTTTTACCAGATAAAAAATTGAATTTCTAAAGTGAAAGCCACTTGGTACTAAAGGTACATATAAATCCAAGCTTAGAATATAATAAGTTCTACTGAACTTAGGAGTTGTGTGTCGAGGGTTTAGCACACCTTGACTACAACTCAAGAAAGGGTTCAGTAGGCCACACCTAGTGTAGGTAGATACACCAGTACCACTACACTAGAAATGTCTTTAAGTTCAGGTGCCCATAAGGCTCTGGAAGAACCCCATAGGGTGCCAGTCGACAAATATGATCATCTCTTCTTTGCTGAGCTTAGGGAGATGTGCACCACTAGGCAACTTAAGACAAACAAAGGTGCCAATACTCAACGTCTCAGGGAAATCCTGCTCATAGCAGACTTTAAGCAGACTTTAGTGTCTGATGGGGTAGACAGGTTGGGTGGGCATCCCCCAGAAGAGGACACCCCTGGGGTGGACTCTGATGAGGACCAGGAAGAGGAAGATGAACTTGACCTGGATTAACAAAACCATTCACAACATGGAGGTGATGGCCCAATAGGCACTCTCTCCATCCCTAAAGGGAGAATGGTGGATCCAAACAGAAGGAACAGATCCCCCTCAGAGGGGTCCAACCATTCTGGGAGATCCAAAGGGACCTCTGCCTCTTCTCAGAGAAGAGAATCCTCCCAAGAGAGGAAATGCAGACTGATCCAGTTTGAGCAGGCTAAGCTACAGCTCAGGAGAGAACAGTTAGCATTGGACAGGGAATCCCTGGAGCTTCAGAAATCTTCAAGAAAGTGGGGTCTAGAGACCCCTGGTGGCAGTAATACCCCTAGAGTTAGAGAGAAAGCTCCTGACAATAGGAACCTACATAAGATTGTGCCCCCCTATCAGTCAGGGGATGATATCCACAAATGGATCACTGCACTTGAGAGGGCCTGTAGAGTTCAGAGGGTCCCAGTAGAGCAGTGGGCAGCAATCTTATGGCTCTCCTTTGCAGTCAAAGGTAGAGACAAGCTCCTCTCTGTCAGAGAAGAGGATGCAGATGATTATTATATCTTGAGAGATGCTTTAATAGATGGGTTTGGCTTAACCACTAATCAGTATAGACTAAAGTTCAGAGACACCCAGAAAGCACAGAATCAAGATTGGGTAGACTTTGTGGATTGTGCTACCAAGGCACTGGAAGGTTGGTTAACTGGCAGTAAAGTAAATGATTACCAAGGATTGTATAATCTCATAATGAGGGAGCAGATCCTTAATAATTGTCAGAATCAGCTCTTACATCAGCACCTGGTGGACTCAGATCTGACCTCTCTCCAAGAATTGGGAGAGAAGGCAGACAAATGGGTCAGAACCAGGATTAAGCAGAAGGTCCAGCCCTTGGGGGGTGCAACTAAAAAGGAAGATGCCAAGAACTCTGAGAAGGGTGGGGAAAAGGGAAAAGACCAGCAGTCTTCAACAGGCCCCCAAACATCTGCATCTGATAATACCCAAGCTACTAAAGCTAAACAACCAAGGAAGCCATGGTGTAAAGTCTGTAAACAGAAAACCCATTGGACTTCAGATTGTAATAAGGCCAAAGACTCCACAAGTACCACACCTGCCCCTAAGGCACCTGTTCCCCCTAGTCCAGCTATAGCTGGTGGTACACAGAACAAGGGCATAGTAGGGTTGACCCTGGGATCTGGAGAGGATTCTGGCCTAGTCAGAACTCCTACTCAGGCTGCCTTAGTTTGTGATGGGGACTTGTCCCTATTTGTGAGTCCCAGTGGTCTGGGCAAATACAAGCAACAGCCTAAAATAAATGGAAGGGAGTCATTAGCTTACAGAAGCCAGTGTCACCATGGTGACTAAGGACCTTGTGGACCCTAGCCAGATCATACTTGGGGAAACTTACCAAGTGACCAATGCAAGCATCGTTAGTACTAACCATGCTCTAACAGTTGTAAACTTCTCCTGGGGAGGGGTAACTGGCCTAAAGAAGGTTGTGGTGAGTGCAGACCTACCTGTTGAATGTTTGCTAGGGAATGATTTGGAGGCCTCAGCATGGGCTGAGGTGGAGCTAACTACCCATGCAGCAATGTTGGGTATACCAGCAGAAGTATTTGCCCTGACAAGGTCAAAAGCAAAGCTGACAGGAACTGAACAGGCCTTGGATCCTGTTAGAATGGACCAAGGACCTTCCAAGAGGAGGAGTAGCAGGGGTAAGGCAGAGCCTTCCCCCCAGGAACAGTCTGTAGAGACTCTTTTAGCAGAAGAGGATCTATCTCCGGAAGAAGGAACTGCCCCAGATGAACTGGAACCTGATCAGGTTGAGTTCTTGGGGGCAGGGGGGCCTTCTAGGGCAGACTTGAGCCTGGAGCAGCAGAGCTGCCCCACTCTTGAACCCCTCAGACAGCAAGCTGCTGCTGAGGCTGCAGGGAATGCCAGTGGGACCCATAAGATTTATTGGGATGATGGGCTCCTATACTCTGAGGGTCGAGACCCCAAGCCTGGTGCAGCCAGGAGGTTGGTCATACCTCAGAAGTTTAGGGGTTTCCTACTCACACTGGCCCATGATATTCCCTTAGCAGGACACCTAGGCCAAAACAAGACTTGAATTTGAATTTTGAATTTAAAATTACTTGTAGAGCGCACGTCTACCAGCGGTTTCTTGGCGCTATAGTTAACAAGGTCCTGGGCTAGAAGACTGGGGGGAGCTGCTAACGTATTATTCAAAGGACTTCATGAACAGGAAGGTCTTGAGGTGTTTACGGAATTGCGGGTACAGAGTGATCGAGCGAAGTTCATAGGGGAGGGAGTTCCAGAGGGTCGGGGCAAGGGTGGCAAATTTTGAACCTCCCCACTTCTTTCTCCGGTAGCGTGGGATGGAGAGGAGGGACTGGGAGGACGAGCGTAGTTCCCTGGTGGGAACGTAAGGAATGATCTCGGAAGAGATGAATGCTGGTGTCAGGCCAAGTCGGGCCAAGAAGGTGATGGAGGCGAGCTTGAATTGAACCCTAGCTTGCACCGGGAGCCAGTGTAGGGATTTCAGAAGAGGGGTAGAGTGATGAAATTTGGGGAGTTTGAAGGCCAGGCGGGCCGCCTGGTTTTGTATCTCTTGAAGGCGTCGCAGGCTATATGCGGGGATGCCAGCATATAGGGCGTTGCCGTAGTCCAGGCGGAACACCACCATGGCCAGGATGATGAGCTTAAGGGCGGAGAAAGTGAAGAAACGGGACACCCTGCGTATGGTGCGCAGTGAAAGGAAGGAAGAAGATACCACAGAGCTAACCTGGGAGTGAAGGGTGAGTTGAGAATTGATTTTTATGCCTAATGTTTTGACAGAGGAAGAGGGTACAGGAGAGGGGCCAAGGGAGGGGGGCCAGAAAAGAGGAGACCAGGGGCTGGATGAGCCACCCGTCAATACCAGCTCGGTCTTGTCGGGGTTAAGTTTGAGATGATTGTGGTTCATCCAGTCCCTGATATGGAGCATGACAGATTGAAAGTTAAGAACAGAAGAGGGGGAAGAGGATAGATTAAAAACAAGCTGGAGGTCATCCGCATAATTGAATACGGCGACCTCCATCTGTTGGAGGGAAAAGATAAGAGGGGCGACATACAGATTGAACAAAAGGGGGGAAAGGGAAGAGCCTTGGGGGACCCCGCACTGGACTTTCCGGACGTCCGCTGTGAAGTCACCCAGGCGGACAGCCTGGGTGCGGTCCCTCAGGAAGGAGGAGAGCCAGACCAGAGCGGTCCCCCCGATCCCCGCTGCCTTGACACGGGAAAGCAAGATGGTATGGTCCACCGTATCAAAGGCGGCTGAGAGATCGAGGAGCACTAGGGCCTGGCGCTGATTGGTATCCATACCCTCCCTGAGGTTGTCCAGGACCGAGATGACAACGGACTCCGTGGAGTGTGCGGGGCGGAAGCCGGCCTGACGGGGAGCAAGAGCTCCATGCATCTCCACAAAGGAGCTCAGGGCGCAGGTGACATGGCGCTCGAGCACCTTAGCCAGGAATGGCAAGAGGGAGATGGGGCGGAAATTTGCAGGGACAGAAGGGTCTGCCCCAGGTTTTTTCAAAATAGGCACAATAACCGCAGATTTCAAGGGTTTGGGAACTACACCTTGAGCGAGAGAGCTGTTGAGGAGATGTAGGGGAGGGTCTGGGCAGGTAACAAAGATATGGCGGAGAATGTGGGCAGGACAGAGGTCAAGCGGAGAACCAGATTTGACCAGGGGAACTAGGGAGGTCAGAGATTCCCTAGTGATGGGGGGGAAGGAGATGAGTTCACCCTTGGGAGGGGGACATTGGGGGTCGACAAAGGAGGGAGAAGGGGGGGGAATGTTGGCCTTAATGGTAGCGATTTTATGAATGAAGTAGTTATTTAGGGAGTGGCAGAGTTCTTCGGACGGTGCAGGCTTAAGGGTGGTTCTGTCCGAGAACGCCAGGTTGTGGACGATCGTAAATATCTCCCTAGACTGGTTTTCCGCGTCTAGGATTTTGGAGGAAAAATAAGATGTTTTGGCCTCCAGGATGTCTTTTTTATACTGGGCAAGGATGGTGGTATACTCCAGTTTTAGGGTGGGGCAATAGTTTCTCCTCCATGCCCGTTCCGCGCGGCGTACTTTTAGTTTGGTGGACTTAAGCTCTTCATTGAACCACCGATTGGCGTCCTTCTCACGCTTGGAGGAGATGCGCTTGAGTGGGGCGACAGAATCGCGGCCGAAGGAGAGCCACTGGTCTATGGCCTTAACCTGGGAAATACTGGAAAGACTCTGCAGGGAAGGGAGGGAGGAGGTAAGAAGGGAGGAGAGATTTTCCAGATTGACTCGGCCCCATGATCGGACCCAGGTGTTTTTAGGGCGGGGGGCCTTAGCTGGGGAGAGAATAGGAAGGGAGAATGAAATCAGGTGGTGGTCAGACCAGGAGCAGGGCGAGATGGAGAGAGATTCCACAGGGCAGTTCAGGGACCAGATCTGGTCAAGCGTATGACCTTTGATGTGGGTGGAGGAGTGAACGTAGGATGTGAAGTTGAGGGATTGGAGGGTGTCGGAAAATTCCTTAGAGGAAGGACATTCAGCGGGGTCAGAGGGCCAGAAATTAAAGTCGCCAAGAAGCAGAATGGAGGAATTATTGACAGTAATAGTGGCTAAAACATCCAAGAAGTCAGAGAGAAACTGTAGAGGGGATTGAGGAGGACGGTAAATGAGAAAACAGGTCAGAGGGGGAGAGGTGGAAGTGGTGCGGATCACCAGATATTCGGTGGTTGCGATATCAGGCAGGGATAGGATTTGAAAGGGAAGATCGGTACGTGCGAGGACCGCTACACCGCCCCCTGCTCTGCCAGTAGGGCGGTCAGCCCTAAGGGCATAGTAGGTGGTCGGTAAGGTGGATAATAGGGCGGGGAGGGAGTCCTCGCAGAACCAGGTCTCCGTTAGGAAAAGAAGATCCGGGGCATGAAGATCCAGCAGGACCGATAGTTCATGCGCGTGGGCGACTGCAGACCGGGTGTTGAGATAAAACACCGTAAGAGCTTTAGGGGCTGCAGGAAGAACAATGCTACCAGGCGAGAGAGAAAGGCCGACTGTAGGAAGGGGGATATGGGGGGGAGCGGCGGGGGAGAGACCAAGGGAGGAAATACGAGAACAAATAGAGGCTGTGATAGGCCAGTGTCCCTGGTGACTGCGTAGTTGGTCCGGGGTATAGGTGATAAGCGGGGCAGAGTGGTGTGCCCCTCGCCCCGGACAGTCGCGGACGGGCGCAGACGGGCTTGCCTTTGGCGCGCCTTCGGCGCGCCCGCTGCGCACGTCCGCTGCGCGTTCTGGGGATGCACATTTAAGTAGTAGACTGTTGGGGCGGGAGGGGGGCGTGGCCAAGAAGTGGGCGTGGCCAGCGGCAATGGGAGCCGGTAGAGGGTGTCACGTGACAGCGCTAGGGCCGCTGCACGTCGCCCCAAAGTGCTGGAGTGCAAGAGATCAACACACACAGTTTAAAAATACAGAATTTAAAAGCACGAATGTAGCAGCTCCCGGCTTTGCGCCTCAGGAGACAGGAAACCAAACGAGCGCTCGTAGTTCCGCGCTATAAGAAGGGCGGGAGGGGGGCGTGGCCAAGAAGTGGGCGTGGCCAGCGGCGATGGGAGCCGGTAGAGGGTGTCACGTGACAGCGCTAGGGCCGCTGCACGTCGCCCCAAAGTGCTGGAGTGCAAGAGATCAACACACACAGTTTAAAAATACAGAATTTAAAAGCACGAATGTAGCAGCTCCCGGCTTTGCGCCTCAGGAGACAGGAAACCAAACGAGCGCTCGTAGTTCTGCGCTATAAGAAGGGCGGGAGGGGGGCGTGGCCAAGAAGTGGGCGTGGCCAGCGGCGATGGGAGCCGGTAGAGGGTGTCACGTGACAGCGCTAGGGCCGCTGCACGTCGCCCCAAAGTGCTGGAGTGCAAGAGATCAACACACACAGTTTAAAAATACAGAATTTAAAAGCACGAATGTAGCAGCTCCCGGCTTTGCGCCTCAGGAGACAGGAAACCAAACGAGCGCTCGTAGTTCCGCGCTATAAGAAGGGCGGGAGGGGGGCGTGGCCAAGAAGTGGGCGTGGCCAGCGGCGATGGGAGCCGGTAGAGGGTGTCACGTGACAGCGCTAGGGCCGCTGCACGTCGCCCCAAAGTGCTGGAGTGCAAGAGATCAACACACACAGTTTAAAAATACAGAATTTAAAAGCACGAATGTAGCAGCTCCCGGCTTTGCGCCTCAGGAGACAGGAAACCAAACGAGCGCTCGTAGTTCCGCGCTATAAGAAGGGCGGGAGGGGGGCGTGGCCAAGAAGTGGGCGTGGCCAGCGGCGATGGGAGCCGGTAGAGGGTGTCACGTGACAGCGCTAGGGCCGCTGCACGTCGCCCCAAAGTGCTGGAGTGCAAGAGATCAACACACACAGTTTAAAAATACAGAATTTAAAAGCACGAATGTAGCAGCTCCCGGCTTTGCGCCTCAGGAGACAGGAAACCAAACGAGCGCTCGTAGTTCCGCGCTATAAGAAGGGCGGGAGGGGGGCGTGGCCAAGAAGTGGGCGTGGCCAGCGGCGATGGGAGCCGGTAGAGGGTGTCACGTGACAGCGCTAGGGCCGCTGCACGTCGCCCCAAAGTGCTGGAGTGCAAGAGATCAACACACACAGTTTAAAAATACAGAATTTAAAAGCACGAATGTAGCAGCTCCCGGCTTTGCGCCTCAGGAGACAGGAAACCAAACGAGCGCTCGTAGTTCCGCGCTATAAGAAGGGCGGGAGGGGGGCGTGGCCAAGAAGTGGGCGTGGCCAGCGGCGATGGGAGCCGGTAGAGGGTGTCACGTGACAGCGCTAGGGCCGCTGCACGTCGCCCCAAAGTGCTGGAGTGCAAGAGATCAACACACACAGTTTAAAAATACAGAATTTAAAAGCATGAATGTAGCAGCTCCCGGCTTTGCGCCTCAGGAGACAGGAAACCCTTGGGACAGAATTGTCCCTCACTTTCATTGGCCACAGATGAGTGAGGACTGTAAGAGCTTTTGCAGCTCTTGCATTACCTGTCAAGCCAGTGGCAAGGCAGCCAAGTCCACAAAGGCCCCCCTGATACCATTGCCTGTGGTGGGGGTGCCCTTTGAACGGGTGGGGATTGATATAGTTGGTCCCCTGGACCCACCAACAGCATCTGGGCACAGGTTCATTCTGGTAGTAGTGGATCATGCCACCAGATGCTCAGAAGCTATTCCACTTAGGACCATCACAGCACCTGTGGTGGCAAGGGAGCTCCTGGGAATCTTTTCCAGGGTTGGTTTTCCTAAGGAGGTATTGTCTGACAGAGGTACAAACTTTATGAGTAGCTACCTCAAGGCAATGTGGAAGGAGTGTGGTGTCAACTATAGGTTCACCACCCCTTACCATCCTCAATGCCATGGTCTTGTTGAGAGATTCAACAAGACCCTAAAGGGTATGATTAAAGGGCTCCCAGAAAAGCTTAGGCGAAAATGGGATGTCTTTCTGCCCTGCCTTCTCTTTGCATACAGGGAGGTGCCACAAAAGGCGGTTGGTTATAGCCCCTTTGAACTTTTGTTTGGCCATCCTGTTAGAGGGGCACTCTGTCTAGTGAAGGAGGGATGGGAGCAACCTCTCAAACCCCCTAAACAGGATATTGTGGACTATGTACTTGGTCTCCGCTCCCGGGTGGCTGAGTACATGAAGAAGGCAACTAAAAACCTGGAGGCAAGTCAGGAATTACAGAAAGCCTGGCATGACCAAAAGGCTGTACTGGTGGTGCACCAGCCAGGACAGAAGGTATGGGTGCTGGAGCCAGTGGCCCCAGCAGATCTCCAAGATAAATGGAGTGGACCCCATACCATTTTGGAAAAGAAGGGAGAGGTCACCTATTTGGTGGACCTTGGCACTGCCAGAAGTCCCCACAGGGTACTTCATGTTAATAGACTGAAAGCATATGTGGACAGGGCTGACATGGGCTTGCTCATGGCAACAGATGAGGGACAGGAGGAAGAGAGTGACCCTCTCCCAGACCTGCTCTCTCACAACCCTGACGATGGGTCAGTTGATGGAGTAGCCTTGGCAGGCAGCCTCACTGACCAGCATCAAGCAGACTGTAGACAAGTTCTTCAGTCTTACAGGCATATGTTTTCTCTGACTCCAAGTCAGACCCCCTGGTGCACTCATGAAGTGGACACTGGGGACAGTCTGCCTGTCAAGAATAAAATCTACAGGCAACCTGACCATGTCAGGGACTGCATAAGGACATAAGTCCAAAAGATGTTGGAATTAGGAGTGATTGAGCCCTCAGAGAGCCCTTGGGCTAGCCCAGTAGTCCTTGTACCAAAACCTCACACCCAGGATGGTAAGAGAGAGATGAGGTTCTGTGTTGACTACAGGGGACTCAATGCAGTCACTAAGACTGATGCTCACCCAATTCCCAGAGCAGATGAGCTCATAGATAGATTGGCCTCAGCCAAGTATCTGAGCACATTTGATCTGACAGCTGGCTACTGGCAGATAAGGTTAGCTGAGTCTGCAAAAGCCCAAACGGCATTTTCTACCCTTGGTGGGCATTATCAATTTATTGTAATGCCCTTTGGTTTGAAAAATGCACCTGCCACTTTTCAAAGGTTGGTGAACCAAGTCCTCTCAGGCCTGGAAGACTTTAGTGCAGCATATCTAGATGATATTGCTGTCTTCAGCTCCACCTGGAAGGATCACCTGATCCACCTAAGGATAGTTTTGGAAACCCTGCAAAAGGCAGGGCTCACTATCAAGGCTACTAAGTGCATGATATGGCAGAGTCAGGTTGTGTACCTGGGTCACCTCGTAGGTGGAGGCCAGGTTCAACCACTTCAGAGCAAAATCCAGACCATCATGGACTGGGTTGCTCCAACCACCCAGACTCAGGTCCGAGCTTTCTTGGGCCTGGCTGGTTATTATAGAAGGTTTGTAAAGGGATATGGATCCATTTTGACCCCCTTGAATGACCTATCCTCTAAGAGGATGCCTAAAAAGGTTCAGTGGACTGTCAGCTGTCAGAAAGCTTTTGATGACCTAAAACAGGCTATGTGCTCTGCTCCAGTGCTCCAAAGCCCCAACTACTCCGAAGAATTCATAGTTCAAACTGATGCTTCTCAGGTGGGGGTAGGTTCTGTATTATCACAACTGAATGAAGAGGGATAGGATCAACCAGTAGCTTTTATTAGCAGAAGGTTGACCCCCAGAGAGAAACGTTGGTCAGCTATAGAGAGGGAGGCCTTTGCTGTGGTCTGGGCCTTGAAGAAGCTGAGGCCATACTTGTTTGGCACTCACTTCCTTGTTCAAACAGACCATAAGCCCCTCCTATGGCTAAAACAGATGAAGGGTGAAAACCCCAAACTACTCAGGTGGTCCATTTCCCTACAGGGGATGGACTTTACAGTGGAACATAGACCTGGGAGCAACCATGCAAATGCAGATGGCATCTCCAGATATTTCCACTTAGAACATGAAGACTCAACTGGTCAAGGTTAGTTTAATGTCCCTGCGTCTGGGGGGGGGGGGGTTATGTAGGAGAGTGGCATCGACTGCATAGTTGCCCCCAACTTTTTGCTGATGTTTTGACTGTTTTATGACTCTAGCCAGGCTGTGGCCCTGCTATCCAGGACCCCAGCCTATCTGCTTCTTCTCTAAACTGATGTGAGTACCCTAGGTACAACCCAATTGGATACTGAGGATACCCTGTCAGCCCTTGTAGATGGTACCCTAGGTACCCAGGGCATGGGTCCCTCAGGGGCCTACCAGGGCTGCAGCACTTGTTGTGCCACCCTGGGACAGCCATACCAAATGACACCACCAGACCACTACTGTAGTCTGGGTAAGGTGGTGCTTACACCCCCTTACAGGGATACAGGTACCCTGTATCCCACCTATGTACAACACATGTATTCTCATTGGTCACCCCTCAAGCAGGCCTTGCTAATCCTACAAGGCAGGGTGCTGGGATATGTGTGAGGGAGGACCCCTACCTGAGCACGGCCCCTCTGCAACCCTCGTAAAACCATTTCTGGGTTGTTTGTAGTGTAGCCATACCATAAACTCTTAACCGCATTATAAGTATATCGCGATAGCATGATAACTTGAGAATGGCTACACAGAACCATATCGTGTTTTGTGTCAAATATGTAGGAATCATACCCCTAGTCCAGTCATGGACATGAGGGCATGATTCCCCCCTGCTTGAGGGGCGATATGGGAAAAGCATATGTATCACAAAATGGATGCTACTCGCCACCCACACGGCTCTGGCTGCCTGTTGCTGGGCAAAACCCCAGCCTCGGCAGCTGGACCATAGGGATCCTGTTGCAGGGAGGTGCCAGCACCTTCCCAGACAGGCTATGTGGATTGGAACTGGGTGGGTGCACCATAGGATGCCTTTCAGAGTTGCACGTAGGCTGCTACAGCGCCTACATTCTGCATACACCGCCTGGAACCGGTTCAGGGGCATCTGCCCCTCGCCCAGGCGGGAAACACACAAAGGGGAGAGGGTGTAGCCACCCTTTCCCACCTCAACTCCCATTGGTGGACACTGATCTGGACACTCCCCTAATCTTGTGGATAAAGGTGAATAACGTGTCCCCGGAGAATCAGATTAATCTTGGACTTCACAGACTTGACCTTCGACGAGCTGCTGCCCAGCTGACTGAAGAAATCTCCCTGGGGTAAAGGAGGTACCCCGCTGCTTGGCAGGCACCTGGAACACTGCAAGTGACCCAGTTGGAACTTCGCTGCTCCTTCGGACATCGACGACTCCTCTCAACCTTGAGGTGGGTTTCCTAGCATCCCAGAGGCCAGTGAGCGTGCCCAGCAAGTCTGAGCACTGTGGACCACGTGGGTGCCGAGATCCCCGATATCCCAGGACACCGGCCACCTCTTGCATAGCACACGACCCTGACCAGTGGGGAAGTTGTGCTTTGGCCCAATATTGAGCCAACCTCTCAGCAGCAACTGTGCCAAAGATCAGCACCCTAGCTCACTCCGGTGGCACCCTTTTACACACTCCAAATTGCTGCCTTCCACAGTCCCTTGTCTCTCAACTTGTGGGCCCTGGCGGAGGACAATCTTTACTTTTAAGAGTTCCCCTGGTTGCTCCAGGCCTGCTCTACAGTCTCCTCGAAGGAGACCTCTCTCAGACCTCGTGGGTCTGCACCAGTAGCTGATTTGTTCATCTTGCGTGGGTTGTGGTTGCTAAGGCTTAGTGGATCCAATCCGGACACTAACACCGCAGCTACCCTCATCCTTCGTGGGACAGTCACCCTCCAGAAGCTGGCCTTCCTTGAAGCCTCCTGGAGCCCGTGGCTGCAGATCCAAGCTATGCCTTTTCCACTTGAAGCACCCGACATTGAAGGGCTCTTTTCCTTGAGCTCCCTGGTCACTGTGCTGTGAACCAGACTCTGTCCCCTCTGCTTTCAGGTTCTTCTCTACAAGATCTACAACTTCATTCTTCACGGCATCATCAACGCTTTTGGCTAGCAGCAGTTTTGTACATTTTCCCATTGAAAATCAGCCCGCGACCCGACATCGAAAACGACCTATGCACCCGGCTTCACCGGGGCAGGTAACAGTGGTACCTCGGTACTCTCGTGGTAGTGGGCTCCTCAAAAGCTTAACTCAAAGTTTTTAACTTTGAACTCCTGCTAGAAGTGTCTTTAATCTGTTTAAATCAAACCGCGACATTCTCCATAGGCTTTAATGGGGATCCGGATAGCAGCTATTTACACTGCACGCGCCTCCCGTGGGTCCCCTTCCTCATCACCTGGGGTGGATTCTCAAGGGGCCAGCGATCCTAAATACCCTAGGCATTGTCTGTAGAATTGTCGTGATTCTTATTCCACTTTTTTAATATATGGTTTGGTCCCCCCTTGGGGCCCTGTGATTCCAGTGCTATTTATTGTATCTATAAATGCTTGTTTGAATTGTAACTTTACCTCTACCCTCATAAAGAGACTTGTGGGAATCTGCTTAGAATAAATACATATATTTTATGTATATACCTGTGTGGACTACTCTTTCATTTGGTCATTCAAGGGTTATCTATGGTAAAACAATAAGCTTAACACTCCTTCAAGCCTTAGTCTGAAGGCTGCTCTCCACAGCTACCACTAGGATAGCTTTCTTTAAAGGTTGTCTTTTAAACCTATCACCTTAAGAGTCGAATTGAACTGGTGCAAGGTGGCCACTATAACTAGGGACCAGCATATGCCAGGCCAACTTCTCACAAGCAGTTTGTGTCAGAATGCACTGCATGACACTTCACATCTGTCTTTGAAATACGGTTAATCGGAAATGATGAAAACTAAATTCTAAACGCTGGTTAAAAAGGAGAATCACTATACAAAGGAAAAGAGTTGTGATACCAAGAACTAAAACATGGGAAGCTGGTATGATGTTAGTACATTATAATATGTTCCATTTTTGCATGTGTTCCATGTTGGGGGGGTTCTATAGTAGATTGTAAGGCTAAGGTAATTTCAAGGTCGGCAGTTGAGCCTTGCACCTTGTGGAGAACTGATGCCAGGTTGTGTCACCAATAAAGCTTATTGGATGAACCCATCACATTAGGTTTGTTGAGTAAGCGTCTCTCCAGTACATTTTATTGACGACTAGGAAAGCCCTAGAGGAAGGCAGACACAACCTGGGTGGTCCTTCGGTCCCATCTGCAAGAGACTTGGGATTGTGGAGAAGTGCATATTTCTTTGATGGCGGAATCGTGAGGAATGTTAATGTTGAGGGAGAGGCCCACTCTTCTGTGTACCGGGGGTGATTCATGAAACTGTAGATGCCCAGGTACTGTAACAATAATTTATTTTATGGGCTCACCGTTGGGGCAGTTCGTCAAGAGTAGCCTCGCTAACACAGCATTTACTTGACGCGCGCATCTCATTGATGATGTCTGTTTTGAAGGTCGGCTCTCATGTCAGAGGAACGCATCGTACGCCTAAGTGCTCGCACAGCACGTCATTGAAACACAGCGTATTTCACATTGCAGGACGCCATCTTGTCCTTGTGGATTCAGAACACTACGTGCTGCTGGAACGCAGTGTAGCTACATTGCGTGTGGCCATTTTTCTTCTGCTCAAGTACTAAACCAGCAGCAGCGTTTAAGGAAGTGCCTTCGTTTGTTTGTTCAAATAATATTTTATTGGTGATTTGCACACCTTGGCCACAGAGATTGTGCAGACACCACTGTGCAGTGATTTGCACAACTTGTTGAAAGATCCCTCGCTAAAGGAAGCAATTGAGATGGCGAAGAGCATCAAAGAATCTCAGAGGTGCATGAAGAAACTTAACAGGAGAGAGAAAGAGGGAGATATCTTGATTGTGAATGAGAGTAGGCATGGTGGGGAGGAGGAGGTTTGTGTATTAAAGAGAAAGGATGAGAAAGGAGCATCACTACCCACAGTTAAAGAGAGAGTGAGAGAGTGCACTCAGTGTGGTATCACCTTTCACGCGTATTACTTAATATGCTGTTTTGCCATCAATAAAGAGTTTAGGAGATGTGGACGATAGGGAAATTATGCACGAATGTGTAAAGGCTATAATGTGTGCAGCAAGGAGAGTAGATCAAGGGTAGGAGTAGTTGAGGAAGTGAGGGACAGTTGTTATGGTGACAGAAATCTTGTTCTATGTGCAGACACAATACTTGAGGAAGTGTCCATGATTATGAATGTGGAGAGGAGATTAACGAGGCCTATAGCAACATTTACAGTGTGTGAGAAAGAGGTGGATGTCATGGTCAAATCAGGTTGGATATACACCCATATTCCCAGACAGCTGTTTAAAGCCACATGGGGTGATGTTTTGTTGAAGCCAAAGGACATCAATTCATGTGGGTTTCAAGGCGAACCCATTGATATTGTAGGTTACATGGAAGGGAACATTGAATTTGGGACACGGTGTACAAAAGGAAAAGTGTACATTTCTGTGGGAGGGTCATCAATTTTAGGTAAGATGCATCAATTTGATCTCAATAGAGGATAAATCTGAGAGTGACCAATCAGACAATGGTGGTGGAAGACTTAGTTTTGATTGATGTCTTGGAGGGAGCAGCAGAAGCGTTTGATAAACCTTTAGGGTGCCTAAAGGGATATGTTCACAAAATTCTCTTAAAGGACAATGCTGTGCTAAGACAGCATAAACTGAGGAGGGTTCCGCTTTCTGTGAAGGATGATGTTAAAGAGTTGTTGAGTGATATGCCAAAAGAAGGTATAATTAAGCCTGTGGAAGCCTCACAATGGATATCTCCGGTCATTATTACCCAAAAATCTGACGGCCGTTTCAGATTTTGTGTGGATCTCAGATCCCTTAACCAGGAGATTATCACAGATACGTATCCCCTCCCAAACATTAATGGCCTCTTCATCTCAGTAAATAATGGTAAGTACTTCTCAAAGTTAAATTTGAGGAGTGTTTACCATCACATCAGGTTACATGATGATGCCAAAGCTTCATCAGCATTTATCACTACTGAAGGGACTTATCAGTTTACTCGCATGCCTTTCGGTTTGGCATCGGCTGCAAGTGTATTCAAATGGATGATGACAAAGGTCCTTGAAGGAGTGAAAGATGCTATTTACTTTCAGGATGACATCCTGATCATGGGAAAGACTGTGGAACAACATAACATTACTTTGAAGTTTGTGTTAAGAAAATTGGGTGACTTTGGTTTGATACTCATTAAGGAGAAGTGCACATTTCTGACAGAACAAATAGAGTATTTTGGGGTACACCATACCCAATGGTGGGGTCAAACCTAACTGGTCATTGTTGGATTCCATAAGATTTGCACCTGCTCTGGCAGAGAAAGATCAATTAAGGCCATTTTTAGGACTCATTAAATACTTCTGTAGCTTCTGTGCAGGATGCAGTCCAGTGTGGTCTAGGAGCATTCACCTTAGTGGAATGGGAGGAGGAAATGATGTCAGATGGTGTTATCAGAGAGGTTAGCAATCTCATTCAGTGGGGTGCCACAAGAGAAAGTACGTTATTTCAGTCTGTGAGGCCATACTATAAAGTTATAGATGAGTTATCGTTGTGTAGCCGGCTTATCATAATGAGAGGAGATCACTTTGTTCCTCCTGTAGGTTTGCGATGCAGGTTATTTGATTTGGCACATGAGGGCCACTTTGGTCAAGGATTGACCAGCAAGAGGCTTGAAGGGGAATTTTGGTGGCCAGGTCTTGATGATCAGGTCAAAAAATGGGTGGAATCTTGTTGTATTTGTAAGGAGAGTGAGAAAAGATTAAAAGTAGGATGCAGAGGTGAAGGTGGACACGTTAAAGATCCCAGGAAGCCCTAGCATACGATTTGTTTGGATTTCATTGGACCCATTGGGGATTTGCCTGGAGAGTTAAGGTTTGCAGTTGTTGTTGTGGATGTTTATTTTAGATGGATAATTGTGAATTTTTGATACTTTGGTACTGGAGAAGATTTTTGAGGAAGAGGGTGTCCCTTCAGTATTAATAACTGAAAATGGGACTCAGTGAAATTCACAAAAGATGATGACTTTTGTCAAACTATCTGGTATATGACATTCAGGCACCTCATTGTACAATCCACAGGGAAATGAGTTGGTAAAAAGAGTCAACAGATTAGTGAAGGGGAGCATACAACTGCCCATTACTAATAACTATGATGTGAGGAAAATATTAACTGATATGGTGGAGGCGTATCGGACCATTGCTTACAGTGTTACCCACAGAATTCCCTTTAAGAAGATGCGAAGGCGAATGCCTGGAATCAAGTTAGTACCTGCTTGGTTGAAGGATTGGTTCCACGTGAAATTGGTGGTTCCATGGAAAAAAGTAAAAATTGAATTGACGTAGTTGACTGGGTCAAATTAAAGTCGGAGAGAGTTGCGAAGGGACTTTTAAGTTCAGGGGTCCTCTTCGCGTTGACAAAGTGGGAACATTCTTTGTGATTTTGGATAATGGAAAGAGGTGGAATTTCAGGAATGTGGGATTATATCAGAAAGGGGGTGGTTGGTTAAGGAAGGAGGAAGAAGGATGAAGGGTGTTCGGTGTGATGTTGATGAGGGATGAGAAAGTCAGCCGGGGTTTCAGGGTCAGTTCTGGTTTTGATTCATTTGGAGAAAGGGAAGGGGGTTCCATGCTTATGGGTGTTGGTTCGAAACATGTAAGAGATTCAAGGGCTCGAACACTACCTATTTATTGTGAAGATTATGACAGAGCTTAAGTTAACGTATTTACTTCTCTGCTTTGCATTTTTGTTTTTCTACTTGTTTCATCTTGTTTCTTTTATTTTGTTTGTTGCTTATGAGAAAAGGGAAGGGGATGTGTTATGATGTTAGTATTCTCATATAATCCATTTATTTGCATGTGTTCCATGTTGGGGTGGGGTTCTATAGTAGATTGTAAGGCTTAGGGAATTCCAAGGGGGCAGTTGAGCCTGGCACCTTGTAAACTGACCCTGGTGCAGTTCGGATTCCTAAATTTCCCCCTGCTTCCACGGACAGAATGATTTCTCAGTCACACGCACATACACACATCATACGCTGGTGGGGCCCATATCACCAACATTCATTCTCTCAAATTATCCGTGCCTACAAAGGGATATCAAATCCTAACCACAACTGTTCTTTTGATATAGGAAAACCACTTCTCCTGAATCACCCTAACAATTCCTCCATCAAGAGGTCGGAAGGATCAGTTAGTTGTTATTTAGTTCAATGATACTTTAACTCTCAAACTAATCAATAAACATTTCAATGAAATAATCACCCGACACAGTAATTCAAATAATGATTTTCTTTATCTAATTAATATGCAGGTTAAATCCTAATAATGCAATATCATCTTTTGTCATATTTACCTATTCTGGCTAATTGTCGTTTTCTAAGTCAGAACTGGTCCTCAGTAAATTCATCAGAGTTATAAAGTCTCCGTCCTCTCCGTCAGCATAAAGATCTCTGATCATCGATTCTCCGTCAATAGCTTCTGGATGAAGTGGTGTCTAGCGTAGAGTAGCCTATTCCCTCTCTAGTCTACTAGTATTTATACTAAAATTTACATATTAAAGTTACATTTTCTCATTTCCCAGGCCAACGATTGGCTGAATTCAAATACATCTCAATACATTAGGAAACATTTTCAAATTTTCCCATGTGGAAGAAGTCTCACAGCAAATGTATGGGAAAGACTAATCCATATTCCTAAATGTATCAGTTCGTTTGGAAACAGGTTGGGTTCGACAGTTCATATTTCCAATAGCAACATTTGCTTCACGTTCAGGGACATTGGCACCTCGCCCAGGGTAGTCTTCATGGGCATGGTCTGACAGGTCACACAAGGGACACGAACAAAGTCAGTGCAGGCGCCTTTCTCCATTGTTCAAATGATGAAGTAATGTACTTTAGTTAGGTTTCAGTCGGCGGCCATCTTTTGGTAGGCCAGAATAGTCAACTTTAAGCAAAGAAACACAAAATCGTAATTAATACATAGAAATGATTAATACAGTGTTATTCCCTTGCTAATACCCTTATGTGTATGCATTTATCTAGCCATATGCAACATACAAAGCCGTTAATTGCTGGTTTATTTAAGCGCAAATCACATTAACACTACTCAAGCAACATTTATCGTTTTAATATGCATATAAACTTAGTTCACTTATTATTTTAGCCATGCAAATGCATTCCCACGTGTATTCTTTTTGTTAATAAGGTTGGTTTAGTACCTTCACATCAAGCTATTAATTATTATAATTAATTATTAATCATTTTAATATAAACTTATATAAATGGATTGGGTATATAAAAAGAAAACATTTTACCCGCTCCATCAATCCCCCCTTTGGTGATTTTATCACCACAACAAAACCCACAAAAAAAAAATCAATTTATTTCTCCTTTTCGAAATGTTTTCTTGCTCAATTAAAATTCTGTTTCTCTTTCATATTCCCTTTTGGTTTTGTCATACATACTCTCTTTCCATTCTTCCAATTCTATCTCGTTAAAATCTCTTTCTTGTTTCTTTTCCTTCTGTTTGATAATTTCTCGTCTAACTTTATTTTTATTTCTTCTATGTCTGCAACACATACATCCTAATCTAAGTATTAATAATATGAAAATCACACACGTTAATGGAAATAATATTTTCCCTAATATAGTACTACCTAATTTACCTAAGAAAGTTTTAATAGCAGCCATTTTATTACTAATTCTAGTCCAGATACTTTCAACCTCCAGTGGTTTTATTTCATCATGCAGTTCTGTAATATTTTTAATATATACTTTTAGATCTTTGCTTTCATCAGGAATGTAAGTGCAACAATGTTGAACTTTCAGCATTCCACAGACTCCACCCTCTTTTGCCAATAAGATATCAAGGGCAAGTCATAGCACGCATGGCAACCATTTCAGTGTTTACCAAAAGAAATCCTCCAGCGGTGCTTGTTGACAAGTGATCCACTATGGTTGACAATTTCCGAATATTATTTGCATTCAAAGATATTCCCACTACTGGTATCAAGGCTCCAAAAATATCACCTACAATTTCTAACCAAGTTTCTCTTCTACTACGCATTAGTAGGTTATATGGTCCACTATTTTCTACTCTATCCATGTGAAAAATCTTTGGAAAGACCAGGCCAACATAACATGTGCCATACCAATGGTCAGGCAACCTGTAATAAGCCTTGTTCCCACAAATATAATACAGTCCAGGAAAAACTGGATCTTCTCCGCCTCTAAATCCCCATCTAGATGCAATAAAATATGTATCATGACACTCACTTGTCCCTATATAATAATAATCATATTGGGACCTTTCCCTCATAATGCATAATTTGCCTTTCTGTGGTGAATCTATAGCTATTGTTGGTCTAGCATCATCCTTTGTCTCCTTTTTCCCATCTATTTCCCAAATGTTTTCCCCTTCTTTATGTCCTTCTGCATTTTTATGTATTTTCAATCTCCTTTCTTCAACCATATCTAAAAATGTTTTCTCTTCTGTCTTCAAACTACAAGTTAAATTGTTCCTAAAAATATATTCTAAAGTTAGTTCTTTAGTCTCTATAAAAATCTCACCTAGTACATTAGCAGTTTTAGCTGGATTCAATTCATTATTCATGGGCAATTGTCCAAGAATGTTATCTATATTAGACAGATTATATTCTAATTTCCCTACTTGATAAAATATGCTAGTTAAAACGCTACAGGTTATTCCATAAGTTGCTGGAAGGTGATGATAAGTCACCCCTTCTGAAACAGAGGCAGGTAATTGCATACATACGTAGCAATCCCTTACGTCCATTGTTCTTCCATATTCATACAATAATTTTGAAAAAACATTGCTAGAAAAATCAGTTATAGACCTATCCTTGTGCATATGCTCAGTGCTAGTTTTAAATGGAACCACCTTTTGTGGACTCTTCACTATGTTAGTCATATTCTCTGTATGCCCTTCTAGTGTATCTAAAGTTACTTTGAAAGAGATCAAAAGAGCGAGTACGCTCCAAAGAAGCATTAATAGTCCTGCACAACAACAACATGCCTTGCACCATCTTCTCATAAAGGTACATCTACTCTTGTTATCATCTATGTTAGCCATCTTGTTAAAATTGACCGTGTCTTTTGACTTAGCCTCTTCTACTCCGCTTCTTATAGTTTTCCTGCAAGAGCTAGGCCCTTATCAGGTGATCCAAATACTTCAATTTCTTATTCAGTCCTTTATTTTTCTACAAGGACCTTCTTGAAATCACTCAGCTTGGTCTCTCGTCGTTTTTCACTTCCTTCTCGTCATCCACATACAGAATTTCCTGATCTTCCGCTTCTTCTCCGATATCGGATAGGATAACTCTCAGGATTTCCTCTGTTTCTTCTTCCTTCAATACTTTCAGTAAAGCCTCCTCTGGATTTCCTTGACTATCTACCTCTTCTCCTTGTTCAGGCAGTGCCACGTACGTCTATTCAGGTGACTTATACTTCTGGTTTGGTTTTCTTGATCTCTTGTTTGCTTCAGACACTTCTGTCTCTCCCTCTTTTTCTCTGTGCTGACTTGTTACTTCATTCACCTGTTCAGCTTCTGAGGGTTTGACTCGTGTCAATCGATATCTCAATCTCTTTATTTTGTTTGGCCAAAGGTCTCCTTTAGCATTCCTTCTTGTTTTTCTGTCCTTACTGTTTCTTTCCTCGATCCAAGGTCTCTTCCTTAGAACTCGACCCTCTGGTATTTCAGTTTCACTGTCTTCAGATTCTGTCACGTTTGGTTTTTCTTTTTTTCAATAGTCTCTTTTTCCACCTCTTGTGTTTGCCCTACTACTGTCCCTCCTCGGGTCTCCGGCACGCAATCTTCCTGCTGACTACTTGTCCCTTCACCTAGCTGTGTGTTGCAGTTCCCTACAACTCCTCGGGGGTCTTCCGCAATCTGTCCCTCTCTCTCTGTGACTGTCCCTTCTTCTCCTTCCAGTATTTCCTCAGGTGGAACTCCTTCTACTCTTTCGTCTGGTGTAAATGTTACTTCTGACTGGACATTCTTTTCTTTTCTCTTCTTCTTTCTGTGCTCGCCACTGGCGTTTTGCTCGCCTCCAGACTCTGAACCATCTGAAATCTGTAATCTCTTCCTCAGAATGTCTTCTCTTGGAGTTGGAACTAGTCTTGGCTCCTTTTCCCCCCTTTCAGGATTTTCTTTTGACTTTGCATTCTCAGTGCCTGAATCATCACTCGATTCTGAATCATCGAAATATTCTTTTCCAATGCTATCTGCCGGATTTGGAACTCTCAAAGTGTGACTTGCATGTATCCAATTTTTCAGACCAGCACACTTCACAGCAGTTGTTGTAATCAAGATAACTTGCCTTGGTCTTCCCCACCTTGGAACCAAGCAATTCCTTCTTCTGTAGACTTTTATTCTCACCCAGTCACCTGGGCTTAGGTCATGGGCTGGTTTTCTCTCAAGGGTGGTGGCGTCCACTCCAACCTGGTGAAACACAGAATGGACTGCGTCAGCCAGGCCTTTACAGTAATCCAAAATCATGTCATCAGTTATTGTCATCAACTTGTTGACTGGAACAAATACGTGTCTCATGGCTCGTCCCATGATAATTTCGTGGGGACTCAAACCTGTAGTTCTGTCTGGAGTAGACCTGATTGTCATCAAGACTAGAGGCAAGACATCAGGCCATGTCATTCCTGTGGCTAAACACATTTTCCCTATTCTGTTTTTGATTGTACCATTTATTTGCTCAACCACACCAGAAGCCTCTGGTCGATAGGCACAATGTAGTTTTTGTCGTACACCCAATGCTTCACAAATCAATGCCATGATCTCATTGTAAAAGTGTCCTCCTCTGTCTGATTCTATGGTTATTGGGAACCCGTATCTGGGGATGAATTCCCTCAACAAGAGCTTGGCCTCTGTGATTCCATCATTTCTTCTTGTTAGGTATGCCTCCACCCACCTGGAAAACAGACAAACTACCACCAGAACATACCTCAGCTTGTTATAAGGGGGCATTTCAATGAAATCTATTTGCATTCTGGTGAAGGGTCCTCCCTCTCGGCCTATTGTGCCTAGGCTCACCACTGTTTTCCTTCCAGGATTGTATTGCTGACATATCAGGCATCTTTGACAGAGACTCTCGTCTATCAACCTGAATTTTGCATTGTACCAGGTCTGCTTAAAAGCTCTTATCATGGCATCTCTTCCCAGATGTCCTTGGCCATGATACATCCATGCCATGGTTGACATCATGCTATCAGGCATTACTGGTCTTCCATCCCGATAGACCCACACATGATCTGTCTCCCTTGGTGCACAACCTGCTTTTACCCACTGCTTCATTTCTTCATCTCCTGCTTCATCCTGCAACTGCCTCACTTCTTCCCATGTTCCCACAACGTTGATAAACATTATGGAGCAAGAAAACATCTCCTTTTCCTTTGCCCTATTAATTGAATACAGATTTCGGGCACAGTACTGAGCCATGTCATTGGCATAACGATTCCCAGTAGTGATATAATCACTACCTTGACTATGAGCAGCACATTTTACCACTGACAGTTCCTTTGGCAACTGTATTGCTTCAAGCAATTTTCCCACCACTTCTACATTCTTTATAGGAGTTCCACTTGAGGTCAGGAAACCTCTCTGCAGCCAAAGTTGGCCAAAATCGTGGACAACTCCAAAGCCGTACTGGCTGTCTGTTATCACAGTCACTCTCACATTCTTCCCAATTTTGCATGCCCTTGTCAATGCCACTAGTTCTGCTACTTGAGCGGATTTAACTCCTTTCAAGTGTGATGCTTCTATGACTGCAGCAACTGTGCATATAGCATAGGCCGCACTCAACAATCCTTCGTCTGTTCTCAAGCACGATCCATCCACAAACAACACATAATCACTTTCTGGCAAGGGTAAATCTTTTATGTCTGGTCATGGTTTTGTGCAAAAGTCAAGCACATCCAAACAATCATGATCAACATCATCTCTTACCTCCACTCTTTCTGCATCAGGCAAAAGTGTAGCTGGATTCACATTTACACATCCAGACTCGCATTGGTTGCACCTAGAATGACCTTCTCATACTTAGTCAGCCGACTATGTGACATGAACTGTGTTCGACTCCTTGTTAAAAGGATCGCCACATTGTAAGGTACAAACACTCTTACTGGATACCCCATCACGATTCCCTCACTCTGCTCTAGGCTTCGGCATGTAGCAGCTACTGCTTTCAGACATCCTGGCAGACCTACCGCCACTGGATCTAACATTGACGAAAAATATGCCACTGGTCTCCTTTGCCTTCCATGTTTCTGTATTAACACTGAAAGTGCACATCCATTTCTCTCACTGCAGTATAGTTCAAATTCTTTCTCGTAGTCTGGCATTCCCAAAGCTGGGGCTTCGCAGAGACTGTTCTTTAACTGTCTAAATGCTGCCAATTCTTCTTTATTCAGTTCAAGGGGGTCTTTAACCTCACTTTTTGTCAATTTTACCAATGGTTTGGCAATCAGGGAAAAGTTACTTATCCACTGACGACAGTAACCAACCATCCCTAGGAACATTCTCACCTCTCTTTGGGTCATTGGAGCTCTCATTCCTCTAATAATTCTGATCCTGTCTATGGTTACTTTTCTCAGCCCTTTTTCAATGGTATGACCCAAATATTGTACTTCTTTTTTACAGTATTGCAATTTTGTCGGAGATACCTTTAGTCCTCCATCTGCCAAATGATTCAGCAAAGCTATTGTGTCCGTTTCACAAGTCTCGCGTGTTTTTGACGCCACCAATAGGTCGTCAATGTATTGAACCAAAACTGAATTTTCAGGCATGGTAAGACTTTCCAGAGATTTCTTTAGCAACTGATTGAAAATGGAGGGGCTCTCTGTGTACCCCTGTGGGATCCGGCACCATGCCACAATACGCTCTCCAAACCGAAATGCAAAAATCGGCTGGCTGTCATGATGCAACGGGATGGAAAAGAAAGCATGACACAAATCAATTACTGTGTACCATTCTGCATCATGGGGAATCTGATACAAAATCACTGATGGATTTGGAACAATGGGACAACATGAGACAACGATTTTGATAATCCTTCTCAAATCTTGCACAATCCTGAACTTCCCATTGGGCTTTTTCAGTCCCATTATAGGTGAGTTACATGGACTGCTCATTATTTCTCTCAATACTCCTTGTTGAATCATTTTCTCAATTAAAGGTGTCACCCCTTCAATTATTTCCGGTGTCAGTCTATATTGGAGAATGTTTGGATAAACTACTCCTTCTTTTAGTGTAATCTTTACTGGATCTATATTTCTCATAAGGCCTACATCTTCTCCAGTAAAATCCCAGACTCCTGCCTTCACTGACTGCTTCAATTCTTTGGGTAATTAATCTGGGTTAAATACTGCATAAGTTCCTGTAATTCCATTTTCTTGATTAGCTATTGTCATCTTGTACAGTACATCCTCATCTGGTGTCTCAAATGCTATTCCGTCTGGAGTACAGAATATGGTGCAATTCATTTTGCACAGTAGGTCCCTTCCTAACAGATTCACAGGACTAGTATCGCACACCACAAATCGGTGCATGTCTGTGAATTTCCCTATTTTAACCTTTACCGGTTCGGTAAGGTAGGTCCTTATCTGGGTGTTTGACACACCAACTACTTGGATTTTTTCATCCGAGAGAGGAAGATTTTTCACGTCTGCTGATCTGACAGTAGATCGCGTAGCTCCAGTGTCTACTAGAAAAGTAATGTTTTCATCATTAACTTTCCCATCCACAAATGGTCCTGTCTGATCTACTTCTAGAGTTGTGCCAAGTACGCACCCTTCTTCCTCTCTTCGGCACCGTCAATAAATCTCCTCTGACTCACTCTCGTCATTTCGCAGCCAATATTGTGACACAGCGCTCGCGCGTTGCGGTTTGCTTACCTGTTCTTCATTGTAGAATCCCGCTTCTTTGCTATATCTTTGGGTGTTCCTGCTTTGCGGTAATGGCAGTTTTGGCACCTGATTCTGTGGATTAACAGCCTTCTGCTGTTGCGGCGGTGGGCCACCCACCTCACACTGCACCTGTGGATTCAATGATGGATTTTCATTATTAGTACTTGGTGGATATTTACACTCGGATTTCCAGTGCCCTAACCTTCCGCAATTGTGGCATGGAAACTTCTTTTTAGCTTCTTCTATATTACCCTTTCCTTTTCCTGGGCCAAATCTCAGTTTAATACCTGGGTTATTAGCTTGTTCAACCAGCTGAGCTTCCTGTCTCTCTGCGACTTTCACTTGAGCCCACATTGCCTTTTCTTTTAGTTTTCGCTGCTTTGCCTCAATCTCATCACTAAAGTATTTAGCATGCCTTAGGATCTCATCTATCTTCTTGCTCTGCCAGTCCACTGTATGCTGCTTAATCATTTCCCCAATTTCGGGACGCAAACCATACACAAATCTGTACACAAAATGACTTAGGTCCTTTTCTCCCAGATTCTCATCTCCACTAAACTGTTTCAAAGCTATTATTAGCCTTTCATAGTAAGCGTGAACTGATTCTTTCGCTTCTTGATGTGTTCGATCTATTTTAACCCAGTCTGTTTCTTTGGGAGGCACTTTGCTTTTCAAAAACACCATAACTTGTTCATATTTCTTCATTACCTCAGGGTCTGGTGCTCCTGTTTTGGGATCTCTCGGGTATTCTTTAGTTGGCCAATCTATGACTATCTTGCATTCTGCCCATAGATCTGCTGGCACTATTATATCAAATAGGCTATTCAGATCAATCCACAGTACTTTTGACAATTTAACAAATCTGTCTACCTGCCTGTACCACTCGACCAGCTTTTCTCGTAATCGAGGGAAGTCATTTGTAAATGACAAAATGTCCTGTCTTGTCCATGGGACATGCACATATCCCCCTCCTGGAATCTCTCTCATGGGAAACTCTGTCACTCCCTTTTCCTTTTCTCTCACAGGAAACGCTGGAAATGTTCTGTCTGAGGTATCATCCCGCTTCCTATACCACCTGCTTTTCCATTTGTCCACATCTCCCCATTTCCTCAACACTGTGATTATGTCCCTAATCTGCCCTATTCGTCCTGCAGTGTTCAGATTCTCAATATCCTTTTCCGTGAAATCCACTCGGTAAGGCTTCTGTAAAGCTTTTACCTTGTCCATGTCAATTCCCATTTCACTTGCTATTTCTGCTAGTCTGTCATGTAAATTCTTTACTCTCCAAGTGATGCTTTTACACAAAAACAACAATTCCTCATCTTGGTAATTTTTCAGCTTTTCTGTGGGGTTGGTCCCTACTATTAATTCTTCTAACACCATCCGTAATTTTGCGACATTAATGGTATGGGATTCTTTCTCTTTACCTTGCAAACCCTCCAGCCATTCGCTCAATTCGTCTGTAGTTATACCCACTGATTTTTCTACATTCCCTGGTTCCGTCAGTCTTTGTGGTCTAATATTGGTCCCCCTACCATTCTGCTTCTCTCTACAGCATCAGGATTATAAAATGGGTTATTTGACACATGTAGTTCACCTTCACTCATGGTGTGTCTCCAAGGATTCTCTTTTGCTCTCATCAGGGGCTGTTCTGTCTGTCTATTGTTCACATACGGAACTGTTAGACCATGCTCACTTTCTTTCTGCTTCTCAAAAATGGGCATAACTGGACCTATGGTCACAGGAACTGTAACTGCTTCTAGATTTTTAGTCAATTCTCTTATTTTCTCTGTCAGTTCTAACGTGGTTTTTGCTAGTTCCCTCGAATTTTCACTCTTTATTTTCCAACTCTCGTTCCCTAAGAGAATTCCTTCTCTTTACCTCTGGAGTCGTAACTTCTGTTTTAATGATTCGCAGAGTTTCCCTCACTGGTGTACCTGCGTTTGGCGTTTCTGATTCCTGCCTGTATGGAGGTGGACTGTTGTAAAACATGTCATCTAGTACATCATCTTCGATTTCATTTGCTCCGTACCTTCTGGGTTCTACGTTATGCTTCTTCTCTATGCATTTCCTTCACTCACTTTCCCCTGCAGTTCTTACGGGAAACAGTCCTTCAGTCATACTTGCGTCTCGCCACCTTCTCATTCGATCACAATGAGTTTCACGATCGTTCGGCCGTCCGAACATATATCTATATCTGCTGCCATTTCTCTGTTTTTCTCGCTCATGCATCTAGTCTTCCCACTCTGTCAACGCCTCAAACTGCGTAGGCCTAGGTCGCGGATCTAAGCTCATCATCCTCTCCCGAAAGTTCCTTAAAATTGCCAAATTAAAGGAACCATTTTCTGGAAACGCTAAAACTCCGTCTTCCTTTGTATATTTTGCCCAATTATCTAACCAGATGCAAGTATGGTACCCATATTTCGCAACCATGAAGGATGCGGGTGTTTTCGCTGGAGGAAGTAACTTTCCTTCCATACTCACAATCTCTTTGTCTTTCACAAACCATCCTTTTATTTTACTAAACAAGGATTTCTTCTTTTTCACAGGTGAATGATAATACATCTTCCTTTCTCAAGTCAACCCTTTAGTCTTGTCTTCGACTGTACGATCTTTAGTCCAATAGCAACGCGACCCTTAGTCACGCACCAATCCTGGCGTGTCTACGTCACTGTCACAATCTCCAATCCCTGCGCGACTCACACTAACGCACCAATCCTGGAGCGTCTACGTCACTGTCACAATCTCCAATCCTAGCGCGGGTTTACACTGACGCACCAATCCAGAGCGTTTTACCCCTCTAACTAGCCGTCCAATCCCAGCACGGTCTTCCTGACGTCAGCAGTCACTGCAGCAGCTCCTGCTCCTGACTCCTGTCTCCAGTCTACCCCTCCTTTACAAAACTACTCGGTAGACTTTGTTTAACTTTTACAAAACTTGTTAGTTACAACATACAAACATCTCCATTGTCTGCTTCGCTAACCACAGAATAGCAAAAGACCTTTCCCACGAGAATCCTGTTTTCTCCGAGAGCAGCGCTTACCTCTGCCCTACTACAGAATCGTTACGTCCATTGGCAAAGTAGCACATCCCTCTACTTCACCCTTCTACCAAGCATTAATTAACCGTTTTCTCCAGAATTAAGACACATAGTTGGAAACGCAATGCTCCTGAGAAATAAATCCAGAGTTTCGCAATTAACCCGAATGCTATTTCATTCACGCACTTTCACACAAGAAAATATAGTTCATTCACACAGAATCCTGTCTTTTCCGAGAACAGCAAACAGTCTGTCCCACTACAGAATTATAACATACGTTAACAAAGCAGCGCTTACCTCTACTTTGTCCTTCTAACAAGCTCAGAGAACACCTGCTACCTTTTCAGTGTTAAGCGTTATCGTTATGCCAATTGGTTTCCTGGTACCTAAGACCAAATTTTCACAGGTAACCCTTTGCTATCATTCACACCTTTCTCACACAGAAAATATCACTAATGGTAACACTCGGCGATGCTACCGAATCGAACCCAGACAATGCGCCATGCAACTTCTATTGTCACACGTTTCTCCCGTGTACCTACGGGCAACCACAATCCCGTCTTTCCCGAGAGCAGCACTTACCTCTGCTCTACTACGGAATTGTTATCAATTCCCGACTTCCTACCTCCCAGAAGCCATACAGACAACATAAGACTCAATACGACTTCAACATATAGTGTTAGTACATATATCAATACCAATCAATAATCGATAAGCTATATACATGCCAAAATCATTAAACCAAAACAATAAAAACCATCTCTAGCTACCAGAAATACTGGTGCAGTTCGGATTACTAAATTTCCCCCTGCTTCCACGGACAGAATGATTTCTCAGTCACACGCACATACACACGTCATACGCTGGTGGGGCCCATATCACCAACATTCATTCTCTCAAACTATCCGTGCCTACAAAGGGATATCAAATCCTAACCACAACTGTTCTTTTGATACAGGAAAACCACTTCTCCTGAATCACCCTAACAATTCCTCCATCAAGAGGTCGGTTGGATCATTTAGTTGTTATTTAGTTCAATGATACTTTAACTCTCAAACTAATCAATAAACATTTCAATGAAATAATCACCCGACACAGTAATTCAAATAATGATTTTCTTGATCTAATTAATATGCAGGTTAAATCCTAATAATGCAATATCATCTTTTGTCATATTTACCTATTCTGGCTAATTGTCGTTTTCTAAGTCAGAACTGGTCCTCAGTAAATTCATCAGAGTTATAAAGTCTCCGTCCTCTCCGTCAGCATAAAGATCTCTGATCATCGATTCTCCGTCAATAGCTTCTGGATGAAGTGGTGTCTAGCGTAGAGTAGCCTATTCCCTCTCTAGTCTACTAGTATTTATACTAAAATTTACATATTAAAGTTACATTTTCTCATTTCCCAGGCCAACGATTGGCTGAATTCAAATACATCTCAATACATTAGGAAACATTTTCAAATTTTCCCATGTGGAAGAAGTCTCACAGCAAATGTATGGGAAAGACTAATCCATAGTCCTAAATGTATCAGTTCGTTGGAAACAGGTTGGGTTCAGCAGTTCATATTTCCAATAGCAACATTTGCTTCACGTTCAGGGACATTGGCACCTCGCCCAGGGTAGTCGTCATGGGCATGGTCTGACAGGTCACACAAGGGACACGAACGAAGTCAGTGCAGGCGCCTTTCTCCATTGTTCAAATGATGAAGTAATGTACTTTAGTTAGGTTTCAGTCGGCGGCCATTTTTTGGTAGGCCAGAATAGTCAACTTTAAGCAAAGAAACACAAAATCGTAATTAATACATATAAATGATTAATACAGTGTTATTCCCTTGCTAATACCCTTATGTGTATGCATTTATCTAGCCATATGCAACATTCAAAGCCGTTAATTGCTGGTTTATTTAAGCGCAAATCACATTAACACTACTCAAGCAACATTTATCGTTTTAATATGCCTACAAACTTAGTTCACTTATTATTTTAGCCATGCAAATGCATTCCCACGTGTATTCTTTTTGTTAATAAGGTTGGTTTAGTACCTTCACATCAAGCTATTAATTATTATAATTAATTATTCATCATTTTAATATAAACTTATATAAATGGATTGGGTATATAAAAAGAAAACATTTTACCCGCTCCATCAACCCCAGGTTGGGTCACCAATAAAGCATATTGGATGAACCCATCATAGTTGGTGTGTCGAGTCAGCTTCTCTCCAGTACAGAGGCACATCTACTTAAATGGGCAACACTGGAATGTGGGCTGAGGAGAAAGTTGCAACACTAAAGCGGGGAGCAAAATGGAGTAATTGTATGGAAGGCAATGAAACAATAGCATCAGGAGGCCATACTTTCTATGGTAAACCAACAAACTTGAACAACTCTACTATGCACTGATACCTGAGTCAAACTGAAGAAAAGGGAAACCAAATGAATGCACAATAAATCTACAACAAACCTGTTGATGGGAGCTTGTACTAAATAAGTGCAACAAAATATACACGTGTGACCAATGTGGAGGGTGATAAAGTTGCGGCTGAAGCCACTTACTTTAGTGAATAAAATAAAATAAAAAGCAAAGGGGGAGTGGGTATTAGGTTGGTAAACAGCACACTAGAAAGACAGCAAGCAAACATATGCATTTTATTGGAGTGCTTGAAAAGAAGTAAACAGTTCCCTGAATGTGAGCTCTGGAAGAATACAAGTTAGCCAATCCAAATGATAGTAAAGTGACTACACTCCAGGGGAAGGACAAATACAAGAAGTGGAAAGCAAGTTATCAAAAAAGAAGCAAGCAAAGAGAGTGACAATAACACCAACCAATGGTAAATGATGGGTGGCCGCTAAGCCCACTGTAACTTTTTTAGTATGGTCAACATTTGTTTTTTACCTACAAACAGCTAAAAGGCAAGACCTAAAAAGGCAAGGAAAGAATGGGCGTAGTAAAGAAAAACGATTGGAGGGTGCAAGGTTTAGAACATAACAAGTTATTCTTCTATAGAGAAGTATTCCTCCCGAGTACCACAACAGACGCTAAAGAATGGAATATGTCATTAGTTCCACTTCAGAAATGCATGTTTCAGAAAGCTTTTCTTTAGGAGAGTTGGGCTTGCTTGTTATGCTTGCACAGTGTAGTATGGGGCTGGCATGGCATTTGGTGCCAGTCCTTTTTAGGTCGAGCCTGGGCAGCGCATGCCCTGCTTTGTGAGGCATGCTGTATTGAGGTAGGGAATTGAAGCTCTGTCCACTCTCCGCCCACATTTTTCATTGGCTTGTGTCACTGTCCACTGTAAACTGTGGCTGTTCATTGGTCAAAAGGCTTAGTAGTCCCTTCTTAGTACCTCCTTGTCTCATTTCGTTACCTCCCATGGCGACACCCACTATTACATGTGTTGTTGCTCGGTAGGCTTTAATTACAGTCTCCGAGCACTATTTTCTCAAATAGCTTTGTCAGGAGGCAGGACACGCTCTCCCCTAACGCTTTTTTTATTATATAGCACGTATTTGCAATGCAATAGGTCTTGCATTTGCAAGAGCTCAAGCTATTGGAATTGTCAATGACAATGCCTTTTATTTATCTGTTTTGAAAAAAACATGAATAAAAGGCATTGTCATTTTCAATGCCAATAGCTCAAGCTCTCATAAATGCAAGACCTATTGCATTGCAAATGTTTGTTTTAATCGCTGGCTGGCCCTGTCTAAAGGATGAGGGTAGGGCTGCCCAGACAGTACTATGCATACAGTCTCTTCATCAAGTAAATCATAGTAGTTAACAGACACTTTGCCTACGCACCAGGTCCCTTCTGTGTGCACACGCTGTCACCATCAGTGAAGCGTAGCGAACTCAGAGCAGAGGGAATGTAGAGGACTGAAGCCTATGCAGAGGTCATGTTAGCCACGCAGCTGCCAGCTGGTCATGAACCAACCCAAGAGTGACTCGCCTACATAGGTGGTCAGTGATCTGTAGTGAAAATTCCAGGACTAAGAAAGTCATGAGCCTATATTGTCCCTGACCTGCTCTGTGCAATCAGCATTGCACAAGTCTGCATCTATGCCAATACAACCCCTATGATATAAATAGGTTTCTCTTCTTCATCGTGGCACCTAATTACAGACACATAGAACAAGACAAGAAATAACGGAAAATATAGTTTCTCACTGTTGCTACGGTATAAAGGAATCCCAGGTCGCTCTGGCAGGGTACTCAGAGTCTGCCAGTGCAGTGATGGCTTTCTGCTCCAATGGAGAGCAAAGAGTACAGTTTGGGGAGGGGTGGAAACTCACAGATGGTGGTTAGGGGGGTGGTGGGAGGAAAAGTACTTTATTTTTTACAGATTGCTCCTTTGCTGCCCTACAGCATTTAAAAGCAGAAACAGGTGATTTTGTGGTCCATATGTGACATAAAATAATAGAAGAATAGAAAGCAAATAACTAGGATAATCTCAGCGGTCTAAGTGACATCATAGACAACGTGAGCTTTGCTCTTCTTGTCTATTTGATATCCCTCAGAACCTCTTGGTGACAAACATACCCATTGTTCACTGTTTCTCAGCTATAATTCCTTATATTATTATTAATTCTGTCTCAAGGTTTTTGTTTTGAGCGACTCCCCATTATCTCACTGGTGATGCAGGGCTGCCAAACTGAATAATACTGGAGAAACTTGAAAAAAAGAAAGGTAGGACTGCAAATTACCTGACAGAGTGAATATTTTCCTGTTCATTATCACTTCATCTTTGTGACATTGCAAAGTTGTAATATTGTAATCAAAGATCTTTAATTGTGCTGACTTGCTGTCTTGAGCACAGCCTTCATGTTGGTTCCAGTGGTTGTGACACAAACTGGAAATATTTATTGCAACTGGCCAGTTCCAAGAAACGAGTCATTTAAGATCTGGCACTAGCAGCCATACTGAAAACCATCAACATTGGGAGACCAGTTAGGAGTCCCAACTAGTCTCATCCTGAACTGTGCATAGCGACCCCCACACCCATCGAGCAAATTCCATGTTAGCTGAATACCAAGACGTTTGGAATATTCCTTTCCACTCTGAAAATCCTAGGGTGAAGAGGGTCTGCCAATCCAGTGAGGGTGTGGTGGGCAGCTTTTCACTACTCCATTGCCAAGGTTGAGCTTCAGGTCACCCAGATGAACTGAAGATAGGCGCAATGAAACACATTTAGTAAGAATTACCTGTTGAGGAATGTATGGTACGTGCAGTGGTAACTTGCTGTTGGACCACTCACATACAATCTACCTCGTATGAGGCTGATGAAGTTGATTCCTGCTAAAGGTCAATAACAAATGACTAGGCCTGTGACAAACATTTAGTCCTAGAACCTCTCAGCCTGGACATGGATGCAGAGCCCAGAGATACCCACGTCTATCGGACAGGAGTGTGAACACCATGAAGTTCAACAAGTGTTTGAGACAGGAAGCCTCATACAATGCAGATGCTGAAAAGTGCTGGAGGTTCCAGAAGGGATGAGTTTTGTCAGGCGGGCAGAATATCCTGCTGTTGGAGACCGCACGAGAAGATGCGGGGAATGAATTACTTGCCAGCTGCTTGTCTAATGGCAGCAAGCAGAGGGAAGGACTGTAACTAACATACAAAGGGGCAACAGCAAAATACTGCCAGGGCCCAGCTCCCAGGCCTCTTTTATGGAACTTCGCCCAACCATTCCAGCATCCCTGGCCTCACACTCATCACTCACACTGGAATGACCCCAACGAACATTCAGCAAGAGCACAACACAAAACCCAAGGATGCAACAGCCTGGCAACTCAGGAGAACATGTGGGCGCTCCGAGTACCTCTGCGAATGGTTAGAATTCTTGGGTCCAGATCAACATTGTTGGTTCGTAGGGCGTTCACTACACCAGGGAACAAGTATATCCTTATGGACCACATCAAGAGAGGACATGGGAACCAGCAGCGCACTGCAGAAGATCACAATCAAAATGGGGCCTGTGGTCCTTCTTGGTTGGGTCATAGCAGCTCCTAAAGCTGCCCTCTATCCTGCAGCTTTCTAGTTAACGGCCTTGGCAGAATGCCTACTCCAACCATGACTGAGGCACTGAGGAGCACTACTACCCCTGGAGTGACTTGGATTGTCATTGTGATGTTTCCTACATGGGATTCAAGCCACTTGATCTCTAACCAACACAATTTCATGGCTACCCTCATTGAGGCCATGCTGTATGAGTGTGATATAACCTATCATCTGCTTACTAAGCCCAGGGCAGTGGTTTACTGAAACCTTTTTACAAGCCATTCCAGGACTTTAGGGGAGTCTAGGTGCAACTCTTGTGATGGAAATGGGGCATACCCAAGTTGCTTTCCAGTTACCCAGTGTTTAATTTGTAACATAATAAATCCCGGGCCCAAAGTTGTTCTCAGAAGCTCACTGCACTGCTGCTGAATATCTGAGTGCTGAATAGCAAGGCTGGTGAGTCATAATTTTGCCTCAAGCCTCTTTCAGCCACCGCCATACTCTGCTCCTTTTATCTCACTCTTGCAGGTTCTTTTTCGTAACTGCTTTCTCTTTTTGTCACTATTTTTCCATCTTTCGCTTCCTGCTTCTTTCCCCCTTGGCTGCCTTTCTCTTTCTAGCTCTGGGTCAAAGGCTGATGATGAAAAATAAGTCCTGGTCTCCAAAAAAAGAGTGCCAGTGGACCGCACCAGCAACCAGCACCTCACATTAGGCACTACATTCGGTAGGGCCCATTCATGTGTTTGTAACCCCCTTAAGTTGCCCCTTGCATCTCTTGGAATTATGCCCGGCTGTGTGTTGGAAGTAAGGAGGAAGAAGGTGCAGTTTGCCTATGATGATGGACAACATTCAGACCAGTTAAGAACCGCTGAAGAAATGGCATGACCAACACACAATCCTTAATGCCTGTTGGGAAGTTCTGATCCACAAACGGATTAGTTCTTGGACTCTGCATGGTAAACATTGTGGTCCGCATACAGTTGTGAAAAGGTCAGTAACGTCAGTCTTTGGCATTAAGGCAGTGAGGGATCATCAATGGGGGTTTCAAGTCTGAAGCCTGGAGAACAGAAGTGGCAGCACTCCTTGTAGGTAATGATGAGGTTGAGGAGGAGAAGTGATACTCTATCAGACCCCAGCATGGAGCAGATAAAGATGACTTAAGAGAGGGAGTTCCTGTCTCTAATCTGAGTCCTGCACAGAAGACAGAATAAAGGACCGTACTGGGTTACTTGCCCATCTGCTCTTCCTGAACTCTATTATGACTCCAGTCTGTACCCTTGATGTTGCTATCAGGGGCATTCTACGTGTAAAGACTATGGCATGCAGATTGTTGGAAAGATTACAAGACTTACAATTTGTAGATGAAGTTGTGAGTGAGAGTCCTAAGAGTGACTGACCACTTCCAAGGCCTATAAGCCAAACCAGTAGTGTCATCTCGTAAGGACGTGATTACAAGCAGCCTTTCCTGATGATACTAACTAGGCCTCAATACTGTGACCAAAAATGAATGCCCACCTTATTCATCGAGCTGATGAACTTAGGGATAGGTTGGCTTCAGACACATTTCCGACAATGGTAGCTCTAATTAGTGGCCACTGGCAGGCCATAAAAATACATGAAGCACAAAATGGGTATCATTCTCAAACCCAGAGATCATCTACAAGTTTATGATAATGCCCCTTTCATAGTAGACTCCCACTCCACATTCTAGAGGCTAGTGAACCAGGTCATAAATGGCATGGCTATCTTCAGAAACAACTGGAAGGACCACAGGAGGCACCAGCGGAAATTGTTGCCAAAACTCATGAAGGTCAATGACCATCAAGGCTACCAACAAGTACACTTGAGTTGTGCACCTTGGTTTTCAGGACTGGAAAGATTTAATTTGTCTAGGCTATTTATGCCAAGTTCTGACTGTGCTGGACTGGGAGGTCCCCACCACCCAGGCACAGGTGAAAGCCTTTCAAGGTCTCCCAGGGTATTATAGAAATTCAGGGTTGAAATGGCCTAAAGGACAATCAGCCAGTGCCTTATGGGCTGGTCTGAGAGATCACTGTTGATTTCCCTGATATTATCACTTTTACATCTATCTGCTTCCCTAATTGGGGTCACTTTTATTTGGTGCCCAGGCCTATTTTTTGTCCCAGTCCAACCCTGGTGGAATTTCAATGCCAACTAAGGAACCATATTTTCCACTCTGACTGGCCTGATCTCAAGGAACCTGCCTCAGAAAGTCATCTGAACTGATGACGTGAGGACGTGAGAAGGCCTTTGAAGCCTTGTAACAAACATTGTAAAATATACTGGCAGAAGGCTCCCAAGTATGAAGCAAACACAAGGAGATGATGGACAGAGTGCTGAACATTGCAAACACTCACCCCCAGTCACAGATCTGGGTTAAATTCATAATCGTTCTTTAACTCACTTCGCCACCCCAGTTCAGACACAGCTATATTCAAATCAGTCTTGACCCTGTGCCTCATGGGAACAGTTCAGACCGATCTGCCAAGCCATGTCTTCCCTGGCCCGGAAACAAGCATTCTGGGACCGGTTTCGGGCTAACAGCCCTCATCAGCCACGCTAGCTTGAATCCAGTGGCAAAGTCAGCAAGGGACCCATGTCTGGGCATACCCTGCCAACTTAGGGTGAACAAAGCAAACACAAGGAGATGATGGACGGAGTGCTGAACATTGCAAACACTCACCCCCGTCACAGATCTGTGTTGAATCCATCATCGTTCTTTAGCTCACTTTGCCACCCTAGTTCAGACACAGCTATATGCAAATCAGTCTTGACCCTGAGCCTCATGGAAACAGTCCAGACCGAACTGCCAAGCCATGTCTTCCCTGGACCGGAAACAAGCATCCTGGGACTGGTTTCAGGCCAACAGCCCTCATCAGCCTGGTTAGCTTGAATCCAGTGGCAAAGTGAGCAAGGGACCCACGTCTGGGGATACCCTGCAAACTTAGGGCAAACAAAGCAAACACAAGGAGATGATGGATGGAGTGCTGAACATTGCAAACACTCACCCCCAGTCACAGATCTGGGTTGAATCCATCATCGTTCTTTAGCTCACTTTTCCACCCCAGACTCACTAGTATGGTCAGACCTTTACTATACTGACAAAGGCTTTTCGTGGGCTGGGTCCTTTCAGGTCTCAGACCCTGTAGTAATTAAAAAAGTACATTGAAATTGAACAATGAATGGTTTAAACATTAAGGTGATCCATGTCGGGTGTCAGCAATTTAGTTCCTGTTTATGTTTTACATCTTTTACCTAATCTTGCATTCCCTAAGAGTGTTATCTATTTCCAGTATGCTGTGTTCCCGTATTTTTTCAAGTTGCATATTACTTTTGTATAGTGCTTACTCTGAAATGAGTCGTCTCCCGGTGTTTATAGTGGGCCATATTTGAGCGCTGTGGAGTTGAGGCTGAAGGCATTGCGTGTTTCTCACAGTGCGTCAAAAAGCTGTTGAGAATTCACGGTCATCCAATCCTTGACCTCTCTGCAGAGCGCACAGAGCAGTTGCAATTTTCACAAATTAGTGTGAATGAGATATGCATTTGTCAATTAGAAAGTAAAGAAAAAGCAATGCTTACAGGTGAGTGTATGCGTTGTGTGTTTGCAGGTGGTGAAATGAAGGAGATGCGAGGAACAGCATTCAGGAGTCAGTGAAAGGAGGGTCATCATGAAGAAAGAGATGAATATGTAGATGGAGGAGCTAAAAAACCATTGATAAAGCCAATAGTTCTAGTTGCTTTCAGTTGCGTCAGTTATTGTACTATAATACGTGTGATTCTGTAATCTCTGTATAAAAAGCAGTCTCTAATTTCTTTATAATCAGCAACTTGTGACGCACCAAGTCGCCGATTATGAAGAAAAGGCATCAGAATTCACTATTATAAGTTATTATAGTCGAGTTTTGACATCACAGCACCTGCTGCCAGACCAGCAGCTAGAAAGGCAGGCCAGGTCATGCTTAGCTTACAATAACAAGCAGAGAGAACATGTTTAGGTTTTTGCACTCCTGTGATAGAGAAAAGCTAGAATTTTTCTGCCTGTTTCTACAAATTCCAAACTACTGCAGCTTTTTTTTAAAACTGACTTGTACTGAAATGTTTCTTTTTTGTGTTCAAAATATTTTATTAGGATTTTTTTTAAACATGACAAACAAAAAAAGATACAGTGTTGGTATATATAATAAAATAGTACCAACATTAAAATATTATCTTAACAATATCCATATACCAAAACAATTTACCATTGTCATATAAACAGTGAAATTATAAAAGTTAGAGAAAGGAATAAACGAGGCTACTCTTCAAACCAGAAATTATTCAAAATTGTTAACAGAAGCAAATAGTGTTATAAAATATTTTATAAATACGTTTTAATATAATCCTCAATTGGTTTCTATAACTTTTGAAAAGACAATGTATTTTTTAATGGTCCTTTGTAATATAATTGGGCACCAGATCTAACAAGCATTGGCTTTTGGACCTTATAAGTGTTTAGTTATCCAGCACAATATCCTTGGTGCAACAGCATCAAGTGGTGCATGGCTAAACACTTATAAGGTCCCAAAGGCGAGACCTATTGGCTATGCCAATGCTTGTTTGTGGTAGGGACACTTACACTACGTCTGTTTGTGATCTTCTAATTCTCTGCCTGAGGGAATTTAGTACTTATGTTACCCATATGTCACTAGTTCTCTGTAGGAGGAGCGTGCACTGCTATTGTCCAAGCTGAACCTGCTTAGTGTATAAGAGAAACTTTAAAAACAATCACCATACGAAAACCAAAAGGGTTTCCCTTGTCAATGCATGTTTACTTAATACTGACATTCAGAGAATGTCTGCAACTCTTCAGAAAGACTGTCCTTTCTCTAGACAGCATGACATGTAAATAAACTTGAAACCGCCATGTGGAGGAAAACTATCAATAAGGATTCAGATATATAGTTTTACTTCAGAAAATATAATTGTGGATTAGAATTAGAAAGATAAGGGCCTCTCTCCAGATATATATATATATATTTTTAAGTGGAGGAGCGCAGGCAAACCCTGCGCCCAAGACCACACAACAAAACACAAGAAGAACAATCAAACGCCGTGAAAGAAGGCGGGCAAACAAAATCAAATTCCAACGGCATGCCAAGACAAAGGAGGCAACAGAAGAAAAACTGGCGTTGTTAAACAAATATACCAGTGAAACAACCCTTTCTGTGGTCAATCTCACAGAAATTACATTGAACAAAGCTGAACAACAACTTCTCTCTTTGGGCCTTTCATTTTGCCCTGTCAGTGCATTCAATTATGCCACCACACGACTCAATGTCTACAAAAGCATAAGAAAGTTGAAATTAAAGAAGCACTTTCATCAAAATAAGACTAGCCTTGATACTATAGACACACAACCTATTCAAATGTCTGCAGAATCTACTCTGAATTCCCTTACCCAATCTGATATAGGTTTTTTAACTGAGATGCAAGAACTTGCAGATGAAAACGCAATCTTCAATTTGAATCCCTCGATATCTTCCAATCATGAAGGTGATGACAGAAGCATGCAACTCAAGCCCAAAACACCGTTTAAACCACGCTCCACATTTCATCCATTGTTGATCAAAGATGCAATAGATAATTTTCATGAAAATGTGATTAACGGTTTGAAAGACTTAAATTATAAAATTCAAAAAAACACTAAATTAAAATCTAACAAGCAGGAAATCCAATTTTATGCTCTAATGGCCAAATTGAAAAAGAACTCTGACATAGTTGTACGGAACGCAGATAAAGGGGGCAATGTTGTCCTTTGGAAAAAAATCGACTATATTTCCGAAGCGATGAAACAACTTCAAGACAACAAGTGCTATCGTCGTAGCGATTACCCCACGTTACGTAGTGTAACCAATGATTTCATGTTGAAATTGATAGGATGGAAAAACAAGGGACTCTTGACGGCAGATGAATTCAAATTTCTAAAAAATGACCTTCCTGTAGTCCCAATTCTGTACTTTATTCCTAAGATCCATAAGAACGCACAGCAACCTCCAGGGAGACCTATCATTTCAGCACGAAACAGTCTTTTGGAGAACACTTCAAAATATGTAGACTATTTTTTACAAGAACATGTTCAGAGTCTAGGGTCCTACATCAAAGATACCAGTGACTTTTTGGCTAAACTTTCAAATTGTTCATGGCAAGATAAAAATCTACTGATGACATTAGACGTTACATCTCTATATACGTCAATCAATCATAGAGATGGGTTAAAGGCTATTGAGTTCTATTTGGCCAAAAAAGGATACCAATACAGTGAACATAGCACTATGATTGTTAATATGGCAGAATTCTGTTTAAAAAACAATTATTTCTTGTTCCAAAATAATCTGTACCAACAATTGCGAGGTGTAGCAATGGGGGCCAGTTTTTCCCCCAGCTATGCCTATCTCCACATGGGTTGGTGGGAAGAGCTGGTCCTCCCCAATCAATACAATATGTATGTAACTAAAAATATCAAAGTTTGGTGGAGATATATAGACGACCTTTTCATAATTTGGGAGGGGTCAAAGACAGAAGCAGAAGAGTTCCTGAGTCAACTAAATAACAATGCTCTGAATCTAGAGTTCACGGCATCTATCAGCGAGACAAATGTAAACTTTCTAGATGTAGAAGTTTACATACAGAACGGGAAAATTGAGACCAGGTTACACAGGAGGCCGACGGCGGGCAACACTACGTTGCATGCGGGCAGTGCTCACCCTAGGCATCTCATCAATAGTATTCCTTATGGTGAGATGCTTAGGCTGAGACGCATCTGTAGCAATGATAATGACCTCATCAAGGAACAAGACAACAGCAAAAAAAGATTCCAGGAAAGGGGCTACACTACTAAATGTTTAGACAAAGCCATTCTTAAAAGTAGAAGCAAGTCCAGGGAAACGTTGCTTGCACCAAATGCTAAACATAGGATGAATGAACAAGAAGATACATTCAGATTCATCATCCAATTTAGCAAACATGAAAAATAAATAAAAAAATTGATTACTAAAAACTGGCCGTTGGTCTTAAGTGACCCTATCATAGGTCAACCTTTGACAAAAAAAACAGCTATCACATATAGTAGGGCTTCATCTATGAAGGATATTTTAGTCCAAAATGACCCTGCCAGTACCAACACAAACACTTGGCTAGCCCACAGAAAGGGTTTTTTCAAATGTAAGGTTTGCAAAGCTTGCAAACATGGTCTTAACCAGACATCTTACACATCACCTTTCAATGATGATAAAAAATTAATCACTAAAGCCCTGAACTGTAAATCAGAATATGTGATTTATGTGTTGCAATGTCCTTGTGGTCTCAAATATATTGGCAGTACCATCTTACAAGCGCACAAGCGGATACTGCAGCACATAAGAGCAACTAAAAACAGGGACCAGCTATATCCAGTAGCCAGACACTTCAACGAGACACACAACGCTGATCCAACTGGCCTTACCTACTTTTTAATTGATTCAATTCCGTATAACAAGAGAGGGGGAAACAGACAAAAAGAGTTGAGACTTATGGAAACTAAATACATTCTGAATTTAGACACAAAACATCCCAGAGGTCTCAACGCAACTGAGGAGCTTCATACATGCCTTTAAGTAGCATATACTTTGCCATGTTATCTCAATAGATACAATCCTATAGGATACTAGATGAATGGCATTTCTACACAATAGCCAGTACATGTTAATCATCTAGTAGACATATCCGCCGCCAACACCGCTAAATTCTATTAAGTTACTATTTTGCACATAGGGGTGATTTTAGAGGTTTTTTTCATAGGTATTTTAGATGTTTTTATTATTATCACTTTTATTAGATTCGGGGATCTTGTAGAGTAATTGGCACTTGCACTTTATTAATGTACTTTAAGACAGGAAACCTTTTTAGCAAATTATTATGTAACATCTTGTTTCTGAATAAGTATACTTTGCAATTCTATTGAAGGGGCTATTGAATTGTTGGTTTGAAGTTTTAGTATTTATACTTCAATTTTACTTCGCTATGAACCATCCAACGGCCAGTCACTTTCAGTGCATTTATGCAGACAACACTCCAATTGCAATCTTATTAAAATGTTATGTGACTAAAATACGTCATTTCAACAAAGTCGAAACATTTATTTAATTTGCCCGAATTGTAAACAATTTTAGTTATTTATTGTGTTTTAACATTTGTTTTAGACACAAAATTGTTTTTCCTGCTAACATTAATTATTTATTTATGCATATAAGGTTATATAAGCACTTGCACTGTTAAGCACTTGATAAAGCATTGTTTAAAGCATTGCCTAAAAAAAACAAAAAAAAAACAAGAAAAAGAGAGGAGGAAAAAAAAGCTATAAAAAAACCAATCACCTGACAGAGCGTGTCATGTGATCAAGGCCCTTCCGGGCTGAAAAGCATCATGGCTGTAGAGGTCGAGGGGAAGTAAGAATAAACCTTTGCTGGTATACCTTGTGGTCTGTGCTTCGTTGTTGGTAAAAGTTTGCGCAAGCCTTCGAAGTTCGAGTGATATATATATATATATATATATATATATATATATATATATATATATATATATATATATATATATATAGAGTCCAAAGTTTTTTTGCTGAATGCGCGTTGCACCTGAACGTGAGGGCATGCCGGTAGCCAGTGTCAGCAAAACTGGCAAAACATGAAGTCCAACGCTCACTCGTCACTACAAAATGAGCCCGACATATGCTGGGTTTACAACAGGATTTTATTCCACAATACTGCACGGGTGCCTTCAAAACTGGAAACGTTTTGGCAGACGCGTTTCAGCGATAATGCTTTCCTCAGTGCCGGTTTCCAAGCCGTATCTCTCACCTGGCGGTCGTTAATGAGTCTTGTGACGCTCTCATGGCCACACACAACGAAGTGCTGGTGCTCCGCCTGTAATCTGCAGTTCACTCGTGCTCACCGGGGCCAATTGCATGCTGGTTCTTGGAGTTCGCTGCGAAGACCCGTAGAGTGAAGGGCCTCCAAACACCAAGTGGTGTCCCAACAATGTGGCATTCCGAGCCCCGCAAACTTGCAGCCTCTGGTCCCGATGTTGAATAATGGTGAGTACTGGAACCTGGTGTAACTCCTGTAGCGAATGCTACATCCTCACTCCTGATGTGGTCACAGCCAGTGCTGATAATCCTCAAGGGGGGGGCAACGCGCTGTACTAAATACAGAGTCCAAAGTTTTTTTGCTGAATGCGCGTTGCACCTGAACGTGAGGGCATGCCGGTAGCCAGTGTCAGCAAAACTGGCAAAACATGAAGTCCAACGCTCACTCGTCACTACAAAATGAGCCCGACATATGCTGGGTTTACAACAGGATTTTATTCCACAATACTGCACGGGTGCCTTCAAAACTGGAAACGTTTTGGCAGACGCGTTTCAGCGATAATGCTTTCCTCAGTGCCGGTTTCCAAGCCGTATCTCTCACCTGGCGGTCGTTAATGAGTCTTGTGACGCTCTCATGGCCACACCCAACGAAGTGCTGGTGCTCCGCCTGTAATCTGCAGTTCACTCGTGCTCACCGGGGCCAATTGCATGCTGGTTCTTGGAGTTCGCTGCGAAGACCCGTAGAGTGAAGGGCCTCCAAACACCAAGTGGTGTCCCAACAATGTGGCATTCCGAGCCCCGCAAACTTGCAGCCTCTGGTCCCGATGTTGAATAATGGTGAGTACTGGAACCTGGTGTAACTCCTGTAGCGAATGCTACATCCTCACTCCCGATGTGGTCACAGCCAGTGCTGATAATCCTCAAGGGGGGGGCAACGCGCTGTACTAAATACAGAGTCCAAAGTTTTTTTGCTGAATGCGCGTTGCACCTGAACGTGAGGGCATGCCGGTAGCCAGTGTCAGCAAAACTGGCAAAACATGAAGTCCAACGCTCACTCGTCACTACAAAATGAGCCCGACATATGCTGGGTTTACAACAGGATTTTATTCCACAATACTGCACGGGTGCCTTCAAAACTGGAAACGTTTTGGCAGACGCGTTTCAGCGATAATGCTTTCCTCAGTGCCGGTTTCCAAGCCGTATCTCTCACCTGGCGGTCGTTAATGAGTCTTGTGACGCTCTCATGGCCACACCCAACGAAGTGCTGGTGCTCCGCCTGTAATCTGCAGTTCACTCGTGCTCACCGGGGCCAATTGCATGCTGGTTCTTGGAGTTCGCTGCGAAGACCCGTAGAGTGAAGGGCCTCCAAACACCAAGTGGTGTCCCAACAATGTGGCATTCCGAGCCCCGCAAACTTGCAGCCTCTGGTCCCGATGTTGAATAATGGTGAGTACTGGAACCTGGTGTAACTCCTGTAGCGAATGCTACATCCTCACTCCCGATGTGGTCACAGCCAGTGCTGATAATCCTCAAGGGGGGGGCAACGCGCTGTACTAAATACAGAGTCCAAAGTTTTTTTGCTGAATGCGCGTTGCACCTGAACGTGAGGGCATGCCGGTAGCCAGTGTCAGCAAAACTGGCAAAACATGAAGTCCAACGCTCACTCGTCACTACAAAATGAGCCCGACATATGCTGGGTTTACAACAGGATTTTATTCCACAATACTGCACGGGTGCCTTCAAAACTGGAAACGTTTTGGCAGACGCGTTTCAGCGATAATGCTTTCCTCAGTGCCGGTTTCCAAGCCGTATCTCTCACCTGGCGGTCGTTAATGAGTCTTGTGACGCTCTCATGGCCACACCCAACGAAGTGCTGGTGCTCCGCCTGTAATCTGCAGTTCACTCGTGCTCACCGGGGCCAATTGCATGCTGGTTCTTGGAGTTCGCTGCGAAGACCCGTAGAGTGAAGGGCCTCCAAACACCAAGTGGTGTCCCAACAATGTGGCATTCCGAGCCCCGCAAACTTGCAGCCTCTGGTCCCGATGTTGAATAATGGTGAGTACTGGAACCTGGTGTAACTCCTGTAGCGAATGCTACATCCTCACTCCCGATGTGGTCACAGCCAGTGCTGATAATCCTCAAGGGGGGGGCAACGCGCTGTACTAAATACAGAGTCCAAAGTTTTTTTGCTGAATGCGCGTTGCACCTGAACGTGAGGGCATGCCGGTAGCCAGTGTCAGCAAAACTGGCAAAACATGAAGTCCAACGCTCACTCGTCACTACAAAATGAGCCCGACATATGCTGGGTTTACAACAGGATTTTATTCCACAATACTGCACGGGTGCCTTCAAAACTGGAAACGTTTTGGCAGACGCGTTTCAGCGATAATGCTTTCCTCAGTGCCGGTTTCCAAGCCGTATCTCTCACCTGGCGGTCGTTAATGAGTCTTGTGACGCTCTCATGGCCACACCCAACGAAGTGCTGGTGCTCCGCCTGTAATCTGCAGTTCACTCGTGCTCACCGGGGCCAATTGCATGCTGGTTCTTGGAGTTCGCTGCGAAGACCCGTAGAGTGAAGGGCCTCCAAACACCAAGTGGTGTCCCAACAATGTGGCATTCCGAGCCCCGCAAACTTGCAGCCTCTGGTCCCGATGTTGAATAATGGTGAGTACTGGAACCTGGTGTAACTCCTGTAGCGAATGCTACATCCTCACTCCCGATGTGGTCACAGCCAGTGCTGATAATCCTCAAGGGGGGGGCAACGCGCTGTACTAAATACAGAGTCCAAAGTTTTTTTGCTGAATGCGCGTTGCACCTGAACGTGAGGGCATGCCGGTAGCCAGTGTCAGCAAAACTGGCAAAACATGAAGTCCAACGCTCACTCGTCACTACAAAATGAGCCCGACATATGCTGGGTTTACAACAGGATTTTATTCCACAATACTGCACGGGTGCCTTCAAAACTGGAAACGTTTTGGCAGACGCGTTTCAGCGATAATGCTTTCCTCAGTGCCGGTTTCCAAGCCGTATCTCTCACCTGGCGGTCGTTAATGAGTCTTGTGACGCTCTCATGGCCACACCCAACGAAGTGCTGGTGCTCCGCCTGTAATCTGCAGTTCACTCGTGCTCACCGGGGCCAATTGCATGCTGGTTCTTGGAGTTCGCTGCGAAGACCCGTAGAGTGAAGGGCCTCCAAACACCAAGTGGTGTCCCAACAATGTGGCATTCCGAGCCCCGCAAACTTGCAGCCTCTGGTCCCGATGTTGAATAATGGTGAGTACTGGAACCTGGTGTAACTCCTGTAGCGAATGCTACATCCTCACTCCCGATGTGGTCACAGCCAGTGCTGATAATCCTCAAGGGGGGGGCAACGCGCTGTACTAAATACAGAGTCCAAAGTTTTTTTGCTGAATGCGCGTTGCACCTGAACGTGAGGGCATGCCGGTAGCCAGTGTCAGCAAAACTGGCAAAACATGAAGTCCAACGCTCACTCGTCACTACAAAATGAGCCCGACATATGCTGGGTTTACAACAGGATTTTATTCCACAATACTGCACGGGTGCCTTCAAAACTGGAAACGTTTTGGCAGACGCGTTTCAGCGATAATGCTTTCCTCAGTGCCGGTTTCCAAGCCGTATCTCTCACCTGGCGGTCGTTAATGAGTCTTGTGACGCTCTCATGGCCACACCCAACGAAGTGCTGGTGCTCCGCCTGTAATCTGCAGTTCACTCGTGCTCACCGGGGCCAATTGCATGCTGGTTCTTGGAGTTCGCTGCGAAGACCCGTAGAGTGAAGGGCCTCCAAACACCAAGTGGTGTCCCAACAATGTGGCATTCCGAGCCCCGCAAACTTGCAGCCTCTGGTCCCGATGTTGAATAATGGTGAGTACTGGAACCTGGTGTAACTCCTGTAGCGAATGCTACATCCTCACTCCCGATGTGGTCACAGCCAGTGCTGATAATCCTTAAGGGGGGGGCAACGCGCTGTACTAAATACAGAGTCCAAAGTTTTTTTGCTGAATGCGCGTTGCACCTGAACGTGAGGGCATGCCGGTAGCCAGTGTCAGCAAAACTGGCAAAACATGAAGTCCAACGCTCACTCGTCACTACAAAATGAGCCCGACATATGCTGGGTTTACAACAGGATTTTATTCCACAATACTGCACGGGTGCCTTCAAAACTGGAAACGTTTTGGCAGACGCGTTTCAGCGATAATGCTTTCCTCAGTGCCGGTTTCCAAGCCGTATCTCTCACCTGGCGGTCGTTAATGAGTCTTGTGACGCTCTCATGGCCACACCCAACGAAGTCCTGGTGCTCCGCCTGTAATCTGCAGTTCACTCGTGCTCACCGGGGCCAATTGCATGCTGGTTCTTGGAGTTCGCTGCGAAGACCCGTAGAGTGAAGGGCCTCCAAACACCAAGTGGTGTCCCAACAATGTGGCATTCCGAGCCCCGCAAACTTGCAGCCTCTGGTCCCGATGTTGAATAATGGTGAGTACTGGAACCTGGTGTAACTCCTGTAGCGAATGCTACATCCTCACTCCCGATGTGGTCACAGCCAGTGCTGATAATCCTCAAGGGGGGGGCAACGCGCTGTACTAAATACAGAGTCCAAAGTTTTTTTGCTGAATGCGCGTTGCACCTGAACGTGAGGGCATGCCGGTAGCCAGTGTCAGCAAAACTGGCAAAACATGAAGTCCAACGCTCACTCGTCACTACAAAATGAGCCCGACATATGCTGGGTTTACAACAGGATTTTATTCCACAATACTGCACGGGTGCCTTCAAAACTGGAAACGTTTTGGCAGACGCGTTTCAGCGATAATGCTTTCCTCAGTGCCGGTTTCCAAGCCGTATCTCTCACCTGGCGGTCGTTAATGAGTCTTGTGACGCTCTCATGGCCACACCCAACGAAGTGCTGGTGCTCCGCCTGTAATCTGCAGTTCACTCGTGCTCACCGGGGCCAATTGCATGCTGGTTCTTGGAGTTCGCTGCGAAGACCCGTAGAGTGAAGGGCCTCCAAACACCAAGTGGTGTCCCAACAATGTGGCATTCCGAGCCCCGCAAACTTGCAGCCTCTGGTCCCGATGTTGAATAATGGTGAGTACTGGAACCTGGTGTAACTCCTGTAGCGAATGCTACATCCTCACTCCCGATGTGGTCACAGCCAGTGCTGATAATCCTCAAGGGGGGGGCAACGCGCTGTACTAAATACAGAGTCCAAAGTTTTTTTGCTGAATGCGCGTTGCACCTGAACGTGAGGGCATGCCGGTAGCCAGTGTCAGCAAAACTGGCAAAACATGAAGTCCAACGCTCACTCGTCACTACAAAATGAGCCCGACATATGCTGGGTTTACAACAGGATTTTATTCCACAATACTGCACGGGTGCCTTCAAAACTGGAAACGTTTTGGCAGACGCGTTTCAGCGATAATGCTTTCCTCAGTGCCGGTTTCCAAGCCGTATCTCTCACCTGGCGGTCGTTAATGAGTCTTGTGACGCTCTCATGGCCACACCCAACGAAGTGCTGGTGCTCCGCCTGTAATCTGCAGTTCACTCGTGCTCACCGGGGCCAATTGCATGCTGGTTCTTGGAGTTCGCTGCGAAGACCCGTAGAGTGAAGGGCCTCCAAACACCAAGTGGTGTCCCAACAATGTGGCATTCCGAGCCCCGCAAACTTGCAGCCTCTGGTCCCGATGTTGAATAATGGTGAGTACTGGAACCTGGTGTAACTCCTGTAGCGAATGCTACATCCTCACTCCCGATGTGGTCACAGCCAGTGCTGATAATCCTCAAGGGGGGGGCAACGCGCTGTACTAAATACAGAGTCCAAAGTTTTTTTGCTGAATGCGCGTTGCACCTGAACGTGAGGGCATGCCGGTAGCCAGTGTCAGCAAAACTGGCAAAACATGAAGTCCAACGCTCACTCGTCACTACAAAATGAGCCCGACCGGGCTCATTTTGTAGTGACGAGTGAGCGTTGGACTTCATGTTTTGCCAGTTTTGCTGACACTGGCTACCGGCATGCCCTCACGTTCAGGTGCAACGCGCATTCAGCAAAAAAACTTTGGACTCTGTATTTAGTACAGCGCGTTGCCCCCCCCTTGAGGATTATCAGCACTGGCTGTGACCACATCGGGAGTGAGGATGTAGCATTCGCTACAGGAGTTACACCAGGTTCCAGTACTCACCATTATTCAACATCGGGACCAGAGGCTGCAAGTTTGCGGGGCTCGGAATGCCACATTGTTGGGACACCACTTGGTGTTTGGAGGCCCTTCACTCTACGGGTCTTCGCAGCGAACTCCAAGAACCAGCATGCAATTGGCCCCGGTGAGCACGAGTGAACTGCAGATTACAGGCGGAGCACCAGCACTTCGTTGGGTGTGGCCATGAGAGCGTCACAAGACTCATTAACGACCGCCAGGTGAGAGATACGGCTTGGAAACCGGCACTGAGGAAAGCATTATCGCTGAAACGCGTCTGCCAAAACGTTTCCAGTTTTGAAGGCACCCGTGCAGTATTGTGGAATAAAATCCTGTTGTAAACCCAGCATATGTCGGGCTCATTTTGTAGTGACGAGTGAGCGTTGGACTTCATGTTTTGCCAGTTTTGCTGACACTGGCTACCGGCATGCCCTCACGTTCAGGTGCAACGCGCATTCAGCAAAAAAACTTTGGACTCTGTATTTAGTACAGCGCGTTGCCCCCCCCTTGAGGATTATCAGCACTGGCTGTGACCACATCGGGAGTGAGGATGTAGCATTCGCTACAGGAGTTACACCAGGTTCCAGTACTCACCATTATTCAACATCGGGACCAGAGGCTGCAAGTTTGCGGGGCTCGGAATGCCACATTGTTGGGACACCACTTGGTGTTTGGAGGCCCTTCACTCTACGGGTCTTCGCAGCGAACTCCAAGAACCAGCATGCAATTGGCCCCGGTGAGCACGAGTGAACTGCAGATTACAGGCGGAGCACCAGCACTTCGTTGGGTGTGGCCATGAGAGCGTCACAAGACTCATTAACGACCGCCAGGTGAGAGATACGGCTTGGAAACCGGCACTGAGGAAAGCATTATCGCTGAAACGCGTCTGCCAAAACGTTTCCAGTTTTGAAGGCACCCGTGCAGTATTGTGGAATAAAATCCTGTTGTAAACCCAGCATATGTCGGGCTCATTTTGTAGTGACGAGTGAGCGTTGGACTTCATATATATATATATATATATATATATATATATATTCACTGAAAAAACCATAGGTTTCACACATGTTATAGTTAGCTGGAAATTTTACTGATAAAAAACCAATGAAATTCCCCCGTTATAGTTACTGTAGGCAACTATAACTCACGCGACCGCAATCCTCTGCTGATGCTAATACTGTATTTAGACACTTATTTGCCCATGTCTTCTTCCATTAAATTTTAGCTATACATATATTACAAATATTTTTTTTTCATAAAGACACATATGTCATCAGCAGAGGATTACGGTCGCGTGAGTTATAGTTGCCTACAGTAACTATAACGGGGGAATTTCATTGGTTTTTTATCAGTAAAATTTCCAGCTAACTATAACATGTGTGAAACCTATGGTTTTTTCAGTGAATTTGTACGGTTTTTTAAATGCTAAGTTACTTTACGCCATTTGTGGCGTGCGCGCCCACTTAACGCAGTTCGTTCCATGCGCGCACGGTGCGCTTCGCGCACCGTGCGCGCACAGTGAGCACGCGGTGCGCTTCGCGCACCGCGTGCCCACATTACGCTAGATGGGCCATGAACGCACGATGCGCTTCGCGCACCGTGCGCGCACAGTGAGCACGCGGTGCGCTTCGCGCACCGCGTGCCCACATTACGCTAGATGGGCCATGAACGCACGATGCGCTTCGCGCACCGTGCGCACATGGAGGACATATGATGAGCAAACTCTTAAATCTGCTTTTCATTTATTTTTTTTTATTTTTTTTACCGTACGCTTACCGTAAGCTTACGGTACGCGTACCCCGTGATTTTTTTTAAAATCAATAAATGTTTTTTTTGTACTTTTCTGTCCTTCTTTGACCTCCTTACAAATGTTAGGGGGTCTGTAACTCTCCTCATTGCCCCCTTTCCTTGTTTTCTCTGTTTTTTTTCTGAGTGAAACACACAAAATGGCGGCCGCCGCTTCCTGGTTTCGGCCGATTCGAATGTTTACTAAGATCTAAGAGCCAATCAGAATCGCGCTCGCGCACGCCATGTTTCTTCCGTACGCTTACCGTAAGCTTACCGTACGCGTACCCCGTGATTTTTTTTAAAAATCAATAAATGTTAGTTTTGTACTTTACAGTCCTTCTTTGACCCCCTCACAAATGTAAGGGGGTCTGTAACTCTCCTCATTGCCCCCTTTTCTTGTTTTCACTCTTTTTTTTTCAGAGTGAAACACAGAAAATGGCGGCCGCCGCTTCCTGGTTTCGGCCGATTCGAATGTTTACTAAGATCTAAGAGCCAATCAGAATCGCGCTCGCGCACGCCACCGTACGCTTACCGTAAGCGTACGGTAAGCGTACCGTAAGCGGGCTCAGATATATATATTGATTTAAAGGCTATTTTCTCAGAATCTACTGAACAGATTTACACCAAACCTACAAAAGGCACTTCCTTGACCTAGGGACTACCTCTCTGCCAAATTTTGAGTAATTCTGTTCAGCCGTTCGGGCTGTAGCTCGTTCTAAAGGTCCTATGGAAAAATGCATGGGAAAAACGCGTTTTGGGACCCCCCTTTTATCTCAGCCCCCGCTTGACGGATCCCCCCGAGACTTTCAGGGTAGGAGCGGAGCATAGCGCCCCACCTATTTTGAGAAATTCGCGAGGATTCGTCGACCGGCGCCAAAGTTATTCAAAATAGAATGTTGAGGTTTTCCTATGGAAACGTGGTCCTAACTATAACTACCTACTGGCGACCGCCAGTAGGTAATATATATATATATTTATATATATATATCTGAGTGTTTCATAAAGATTCTGCCCGCAGAGTCGTCTCCTGCCTTCAATTCGTCTGGGGCCAGCCGTGGCGGCAGAAGCCACATATATTTCCAAAGAAACCAAATCCCAGTCGGGAAGGAGGTGGCACACCCTTATCAGCCAAAGAGATTTATTCAGCAAAAAACAACGCGTTTCAGCCGCACAGGCCTTTGTCGAGTTAACAACCACTCGCAATCGACACCATTAAGTGCGCTAGCACACATGAAAATAGAAAAAATACTATACATTCATCGTGTGACTAAACACAGAAAGGAAAAGCATTCCAGAATATAATAATTCATATACATCGTCAAAATGAATTTAAAATGATACACTTTGTTGTGTCAGTAAAGTTAATTACAGAGATATCTCAATGCGTATAAAATATACACCGTTCTGACTCAACGCGGAGAGAATGGCATGCCAATACTTCCTTGTTAAACACAGAGGAAAGACTGCTTCTCTGGAAAACCTTATTCTGAATGCCACAAATGTGGATCAAATCAGCCACAACCAGTTATGCATAAATAATTAAAATAAATTGAATCATGTGATATATCAGCATTAATAATTGTTTGATGACAATACAAACATTGCACATTGTGCCTCCTATGCGAACATCTGGGCAAAACGACAGAGATCTCCTCCCTAATACATATCACATAATGGAGATGCTTTAAGGATTCTAAAACTTTGGAATGTCCCTACTGCTTCTACAAAAAGATAATAAAGCGCCAAATTAATGGCAACATTTAAGTCTAGCGCGACATGTTCAAATCAATGGCTGAGTGGTACATGCTAGGGATGGAATGAATTAAAAAAAATATATATGAAAAATGTGTTATCACCATAAATGATTTACCAAGTGAAAAATTATGTTGATTAATCTGTGAAAAATGTTTGAACTATGTGATGACAAATATAAATTTGTGAATAGGCATATGTATCATGCTGACAGCAGCGGTTGTTTCTCCGTAAATGTAGAGGACAAAAACTATCTAGGTAAGGTCAATATCGTGACACCATACATCATGATCCTAGAAAGTAATAATGTATACAACATTACAATCCTCCATTTTTCAACGGAAATAATCTTGGGCAAATGCCCATTGGTGGATAATAGTACTACTATCGGCCACCTTCCAACATAACATGTGGGTATTCAGATCATATGCCAATAACTAATCTGGTGTTTATGGTGAGCCCTTAGTGAAATAAAGATTTATACAAATAATAAACGTTATAATTTAAAATTAATGAATGCAAGATCCGTGGGAATGACAGACAGACGAGTTAAAATTATTGGGTCCCAATATTTATTGCTAGCTCCTCTTCTCCATTAAAACCAAAGGGCATTTGAGTGTTAAGGTCAATGATGTATTTGGATTCTAAGATCCGCAGTTGCCTCTCTCTGTCGTCCCCTCTGACATGTTTGTACACCCTCTCAAGCCCTATGAATGTCAGTAGTTTGTTGTTACTGCTTTGGACATTGTAAAAATGTCGGGCTAAAGGGTAATTGAAGTCCACATTGGTGATGGCCCTGAGATGTTCAAGTATCTGTTTTTTTACGGGACGTTTCGTACTACCTATATAACGGAGACCACATGGGCACTCCAATAAGTAGACTACATAATCAGTGGTGCATGTAATGAATTTTCTTTTCCATCAAAGTTTTTATATGTCTTGCAGCTGGTGCTATTACTGCAAGCCTTACAGGCAGTACATCTATGAAAGCCTTTGCCCAATTGTAGCCAGGTAGTTCTAGGATCCGATTGATAGTAACTCTTTACTAATCTATCTTTGAGAGAGGTGGGTTTCCTATAAGTCACAGTGGGACAATTGCCTCTGATCTTACCAATAGTGGGATCCACCTGTACTAACCCCCAGTGTTTCCTCAATAGTGATCTCCGTTTCCCAGATCGATCATTATAAGTTGTGCTCATTCTGGGTGTTTCAGATGGCCTGTCGATGTTAGCTGACTTTCCCTTCCTGAAAAGAGGTTCTTCATGCTTGACATTTTTCAATTTGTCAGTACCTTGTATCAGAATCTTGTTTGAGTGTCCTCTAGCTTTAAATCGTTTAAGCATCGCTTCAGTTTCATATTTGAAACCTTCATTGGAGCTGCAGTTCCTGCGAGCCCGCAGGAGCTCCCCATATGGGATACTGTTAAGTAGGGAGGTAGGATGATGACTGGGTGCATGAACTATGGTATTTCCAGCAGTTTATTTCCTAAATAGACTTGTCACTAGCTTATTGTTATGTCCCTCAACTTTTATATCAAAAAACTTGCAGGATGTCTGGCTTATTTTGTGCGTAAAGCTAAGATTTAAATTGTTAATAGACAGTGATTCAATAAATTTGAGGGCATGTTCATTCTCGCCATCCCAGATGATAATAAGGTCGTCTATATACCTTAGCCATAGAGGTATACACTCTGTATAACTCGTATTCGCATTTGTCCACACCACCTGCTCCTCCCACCAGCCCAGAAATACATTCGCCAGGCTGGGGGGGGGTGAAGCAGGTGCCCATGGCAGTGCCAGTCTTTTGATGGTATAACATTTTGTCAAACAGGAAAATGTTTTCATTTAGACAGTATTTCATCATTAATTTCAACATGATTGTATGATCATATAGGTCAATTGACCTTTTTCCCAAGTAATACATGCAAGCCTCTACTCCCTGTTCTTGGTTTATGCATGTATACAGTGAACAAACGTCCAGCATTATCAAAAAATAGTTTTTTCCCCAATTAATGTCATGAATACTTTTTAGAAAGTCTCTACTGTCTTGGCAATAGGATCGGAGTTCTCTTGCATATGGTGCCAGGAAGTAATCCAGGAAAATAGAAGTGTTCTCTAATAATCCCCCATTTGAGGAGACAATCGGTCTTCCTGGTGGTCTAGTGGTATTTTTGTGCACTTTAGGCAGAAGATGTAAGCATGGCATGAGTGGATTATTGTTTTTCAAAAATCGAAGTTCATCATCATCCAGAAGATCAGCATTCCACAAGTTGTCCAGCATTTCATAATATATAGTCACAGTATGGTAATAGTAATCCCACGTGATACTTTCATAGCATGAGAAATCATTCAGTTGTCTCATGGCCTCCATTTTGTAATCAACAGCATTCATGAGGACTACATTCCCTCCTTTGTCTGAGAGTTTTATAACCACGGAGGGATCAGTAATCAATTCATTTAATGCGACTCTTTGACTTTTTGTAATATTGTCTCTTATGGTATAATTTTTCACACCTCTCAGACGTGTCAGTTCTTGTATCATTACCGAATGGAATGCTTCTATATTATCATGGGGCATGTTTGGATTATATCTTGATTTAACTTTCAGGCCACTCCGACATGTTGAATTGACAGAAAAACCAATGTTGGATAGAGTGTCCCCAATATTATTAGTTGCATCAGTGTTATGCTCCAACTCATGAATATTGATGATGGAACTGGCATCCTCAATAGTGAACATTGTAGGCATGTTAGGTGGCACTGGCAAATTGGTGGTATTGTTAGGATTACGTTCTTTGTTCCATAGTTGATGCAGTTTCATAAGTTTTAATTTTCTTGCAAAAAGGAACAGATCAGCCCTAGTCTCCACGAAGTTCCAATCTGTGGTAGGACAGAAAGACAATCCTAATTTCAATAAGGATTCTTCTTCTGGTTTTAGAGGGCGAGCAGACAAATTGATGATAGATTTGTCGATATATGTATAGCTGTTAGTTCTGTTTGTCCAGAATTTTTTACGGCCACCTCTTCTGCTTAATCTTTGTTTTTCTTTTTGTTTGCACCCCTTCCTTTTGGTCTTCTCCGTCCTCTCCCTGTTGAGCCTTCTTCTTGTGGAATGTGTGTGCCCTGTTCATTCTGTTGCTTTAGCAGTGAAAGTTTGTGCAGAAAGGTTAAGGGGCGTCAGCCTAAAGGGACTGCTGGTGCCGATCTATCCGGATCAGAACTGATGTCTGAACTTGAATCAGTGGAAACTTCTTGACGTGATTTCTGGTGCTCAAGGAATTGACGGTCTTGTGGCACCCAATCAAACCGCTTTGCATACGTTAATATACTTCCCTCAGCGTAATCCTTTTTATCACGTAAAAATGTCCGTTGTTTTTTGCTCTTGATAGCGTCTTCATATATTTTAAGATGTCCCTCTAGAGATTTCAGAAATTCAATTACTATTTTGTCGTCTTTGTAAGTCTCCAACAGTGAGCGAACCACAATTAGTTCTTCTCTAGTTTTGTCCAAATCGATTTTGGCATATTTTACGAGGATTTCAATCATCCCTTTGCAGGTCTTGGCCATATAGCTTGCCCATTCTGCTAATAATTCAGGATTTGGATTCTCATAAGTTGGTATGATTGAGATTCAGAAACCTCTCTGCACTCTTCCGACCTCAATGTAATTTGTCAAGGACATAACTTCCCACCACTTGTTTAATTCTCGCTTCGCAAGTTTCTCAAGTAGATTCAGATTCTGTTTAACAGTAAGGTCCACCGCTGTTAGTAGATGAGGCAGATATAATCGGTATTAGATTTGTATCTGCATTCTCGTCAGCTAATGAGAGAGCCTCGGCTTGTCTCTCTGTCTCCCAGGTATTCATATCCCAAATGCCGAAAGAACCTCCACTCGGCTGAGAAGGACTCGGCAGTGTGTATACCACTGCTGAGTGATCGAGCTCCAGTCTACTGCTAATGGCAAACAATGGGATACCACATGTGACTTACAGGGGAAGCGAGCGAGAGAAACAAGTGAGTATCCCCCCGGGGGAAATCCGATATAGTAAGCCCTCCGGCCCGTAAAATCCGAAACCCCACCAGGGAAACACCTACAATTCTAACTCACCGCAATCCCCGATGCAGAATTCTTCCAATGTATCCACGGTGATCATCCATACTGGAGCGGCTGGGACGACAGTAATCACAGTGTTTCGTAAAGATTCTGCCCGCAGAGTCGTCTCCTGCCTTCAATGCATCAGTGCTAGCCGTGGCGGCAGAAGCCACATATATTTCAAAAGAAACCAAATCCCAGTCGGGAAGGAGGCGGCACACCCTTATCAGCCAAAGAGATTTATTCAGCAAAAAACAACGCATTTCAGCCGCACAGGCCTTTGTCGAGTTAACAACCACTCGCGACCGATGCCATTAAGTGCGGTAGCACACATGAAAATAGAAAAAATACTATACATTCATCATGTGACTAAACACAGAAAGGAAAAGCTTTCCAGAATATAATAATTCCTAAACATCGTCAAAATGAATTTAAATTTACACTTTGTTGTGTCAGTAAAGTTAATTACAGAGATGTCTCAATGCGTATAATATATACACGGAACTGACGCGGAGAGAATGACAT